>NC_090929.1:106560444-106863474 GCF_040938575.1 Ambystoma mexicanum | reverse complement strand
ACCCAAAATAATGCTCTTAGAGCAGCACTTAGCATACCTAAAAGAGAGCACATCACCCTAGCCAGGAAAGCCGTCCATTGGCTCCCATTCAAGGATAGGATTGCTTTCAAAATCCTCACCACAACGCATAAATGCATCAACCTCACAGCACCATCCTACCTATCTGACACACTGTCTAGATCCCAATCCACAAGACCAACCAGATCCACATACGCCAACCGTCTCACTATACCACGCATCAATAGATCCAAGGCAGGAGGTATAGGCTTCCCATACCTGGCACCCAAGCTTTGGAACGCACTGCCCACCAACCTCAGAGCAGAATCATCCCTCCTTTCCTTTCGGAAACAACTTAAAACTGCTCTCTTCAACTAACTTGTGCACCTGACCACCTCTGTGTTCTCTATGTACATATACTTAAGCATAACCACTGTGTTCTCTATGTACATATACTTAAGCATAACCATTGCCCAATGTAACCAAGGGTACAACTGCGTGTAACTAAGTTTAAGAAACACTTTAACCAGCGCCACAATGCCTTCGGTCTGATGTGTGCTTAACAAATGTGAATAAATAAATAAATAAATAAATAAATACATATAACCAGCTTCTATGATGACTTAGTCTAGTTGCGTTTCAGCATCTGTACAATTATTGAAAGATTGATTCTCTGCAGCACTTCGCACACGTGCAATCTTCTTTTCACTTATGAAAGTTTACTCAATTCTTAACTTTATCATCAGTTTCTGTAGAATCCATACATTCTCTTCAGCCAGTATTCTCAGGGTGTCACGCATGTTCCTTGTGACGTCACTAGCTTCTCTCTTTGCTCCTTTTCATATTCCTTCAGGGAGTTCCTCCTTCAGATTGTCATCTCTTCGGGAATACATTTGATAGGGTTTTCCTCAGTGGATTCCTTCTTTTGAATATCTGCTGCTGCAATGACACAACTACTGGTATCAAACATGGCACAATCTCAGGCTTCCAAAATATAGCAGGTAGGGGGGCCGGATTTCCTGCAAAGGCATGTAACTGCTCCTCTACTGTGTGCTTGCAGCATATCCCTCTTCTGGGGTGGCTTAGTCTAAAGTGCCCGGTTCACTACCTTGGATGTGCTGCAGGGTGGGGGTTCTGGCTCATGAGATGTTGTCATTTGTGGCAGACATATGCCCTGCCAACTCCTGCACTCTTTGGCTCATCAGTGTCGTGCTTGCTGTTTTGTCAGCTGCACGCTGGCACAGAGGATCAAGGGCAGTTGCCACCCTCCCTGAGGCACCTTGCATTGCATCTCAAATTGCCTGGGAGTTGTGTAGTTTTTTCTTGGCAATATTTTCCATTCTCTCCTGGCGTTGCTTGATCAGCAAGATGGCATTGAGCGTGTTGGGGAACTGGGCTCTGAGTAATATACCAATGCCTCCACTCGGAGTCCAGAAGCCTGGGTTACATCTACATCTTCATTCTCAGGGGGGCTGTCAGTGTCCTCTGGATGGTGCAATGGCAGGGCACATCATGCTGGTAAGGGGGAGGGACTGGTGTGTAGAGGTAAGATGCTGAGCATGGAAGATGAGTCCATGGAAATCTGGCTCACTGGGGCAGATGCAGTTGTAGTGGCAGGTAGGGGGTCTGTGTTCGGCGCACTATTGTCTCTGGTTGGGTGGGTGATTTGCACCACAGACTCTCTGCCAACACTGGTGGAAGGTGACTGGGTGGGAGGTGCTCCTGGAGTCTCTTCAATGGCTGATGGTGCTGTCAATACTGCAGCAGCTGTGCTTGTGGCCTCAGAGGGGGTTGCAGCAGTGACCTTGGCCTGTGAGATTCTGGAGGTGTGCTTGTGCGCAATTACCTTTCTGGGGCTGGAACTCTGTACCGTGCTGCATGTGTCGAGGCCTTGTTGACACTCCCAGATGTGCTTGGGCCTCCCATAGTCTCCTGTGTGACTTGTGTGCCTCTTGGCATGATTACCCATGCTAAAATGTTGTTAGGATGTGATTTCATAGAAAATACTATACTTCCCACTTTTCTGATCATAGGGGGCCTGTTTTATGGAGGGAAGACACAATATAAGCTACACAAAACCAAAGGAGCAGGCTACCCCTCCCTTACTCACGTATGTCTGTGGGCTGCAGCTATAAACTGTACTGGAATGGAATCAATACACACACAGTCAAAGATATGTTAAAAAATATTTTAATGTACTGAACTCCATAGCAAGAAACAATACACAAACATTAAAATGTGCCTATACATAATCAAGGTACAGCTGGCCAATGCTTGACCTAAAAGCAAAGGTCTCCAATCCTCAAATATAAACAAACGGCCTCATCAACAATCTGGGGTTAGTAAATGATTGTGACAAAATAACCACAATTAAGAAACCTGTAGACCTTTAACATTGAAGCACTCGTATGATATCTCTGCACCTCCCCAGAGACGTGTCTGAAATGTACACACATATTCCCTCACTCATTTGTAGTGTACAGAAAGATGTGGCTAAGTGGAGCGTGAATGATCTAATCAGTCACAAAAAGGGCCGCCTGACCTATCTAATTACTGCGCCAGACATTAAGTCAACCTCATTACGAGTATGGAGTTAGCCATGCCGCTTTTAGCGTTGTGACTAACCCCATACCGGGTAGCGGGTCCGGGTTCCAGGAATAGGGAATTACCGGGCCATTCTGACCTTGGAGGGCCCGGTAATTCCCTTTCCCGGGACCCGGACCCGGTACATCCCCATTCCCATTATAGCCCCAATAGGGCTCAATGGGAATGGGCTGAATGCTAACAATGGGCCCGTTAAGGATGGGCCCGTTGTTAGCATCCTGGTCTGCTAGCGGGTCCCGCTAAGGACTCCTGGTTTTACCAGACGTCCTAAGAGGGACCCGCAAGCAGACCTCGTAATGAGGCAGTAGAAGGATAACGGTGCCTGCAGCTCTACCGGTGCCATTAACCCTCTACCGCCATCATTGTAATGAGGCCCGTTGTGTTTCTGGCCGCTTGGGTGGACCATGCCTAACATGGACGACCACATTTGTTCTCCACAAGGGGCCTTCATCAGGATGTAAGAAAACTTTCACTGGGTGTTGATATCATTACAAATCTTTAAATTCTTCTTCAGTTCACAAGCTGTAAACAAAAAATGGGGGACAACATATGCAAACGATGTAGTTATAATGCAGGTCGTTTTTTTAAAGGAATAACTGAAGTCCAGCAAGATTGAATTCATGCAGGAAGAAATATCAAGAACGTTGCCCAAAGCATGTCAAAGAAGTAGGAGGTCAGTGGCAAGTTATATATTAGTTGGTATGTGCAAGTATGCTGTCTGGCTGTCACAGATTAGATTTGTTTCAATAGGGTGTGCCCCCCTTTTTGTTTACAGATCGTGAACTGAAAAAGAATTTCAAGATTCGTCATTATATCAACACCCAGTCAAAGTGGGATTCATAGTCAGTCCATGTTACTTTCTGTTGGATGTTTGTGATGTATGTCCTACATGAAGAACCTCCTCCTTCGCTGTGGTGGGGGGTTGACACCTGTAATGGCTCCTGATGTACAGTCCTTATGTGTTGCTTGTGCATTGGCTGCCCAATGCTCTGCACAGTGACTGCAAGTGTGTAGGTTGACATTCTATTGGTGTTGGTGTGAAATGGGCCCATGTGTCACCCATGTACTCACCAGTGTGTTAAGAGGCAGATGAATATGTCATCCATAGCTTCTGCCCCTCCCACAGCCCAATATTGCACAGGTGAGAAAAGTTACTCACTAATGCAACCGTACGGCCCTTATCCCAGGCAGGTACATCAGAAGATTGCCCCAATGTGGAGCTGAAGATGGGATGAATAAACCAAACCAACGTTATGACAATACATGTACATGCACAAGACACAGAGCAAATATGCATTCAACATGAAGAAAGCTCAGAGAGGAGCTGACAACTACAGCCAAGGTTACCGCAAATTAAGGGGGATCAGAAAGTTGCAGTGAAAGCATGAGATAGCAATTCCCTGGGCACAATATGGAGGCTCCCAAATTAGTTCAAGTTTAATAAGAGTACAACCAGTCTTTGTAAGCTAGGTGCAGGACAATTATAAGCCCAAAGACTCAATGGGGAATAGATCAAAAGTGTCCCCAGTGGTAAAAGAAACTGTAACACTTGCACCAGTATTAGCAAAAACATTCATAAATGCAGCGCGAAATAATTCCAAACACGGTCCATCACACATGACCCATAATTGAAGAACACTATCTATTCATTAGTAGCAGACACAGATAGGACACCTGTCTTATGCCTTACACATATCCCCAGCCACGAGGCACCGCGCAAGGCCAAATACAAAGGGATCACCTTGTCTCATGGCCTTAATTGAAAGGAAAGCAGTCTGTGGACCTCGCTCCTCCTACTCCTGTCTGGCTCATGTCTTGACCACCTGTCAGTTGTCCAAGGTTGGGTAGTACGAAGCCAAACATTGAAAATCCCTAATTTTAATCCGCACATTATGTATTATGCCAACCAATAGTTTATTGTAGAGATTATGGACATCATTCCGAGTCCTGCGGTAACCCTGCTGGTGCTACCGGCAGGTTTCTGCCAGACTCGGAATGAATTACTGGCACCTGACGTCCTGGTAACACCAGGGGATTACAACTCTGTCGGTCCGGGAAGTCAGGCGCCGGCAATTTGTAAGTCCCCATTCCCATAGAGTCCTATAGGACTCTATGGGAATGGGGACCACAGAAGCAACGGCACCTTTGTTAACGGTGCCTGTGCTTCCATGACGGTTTGCCTACCGTGACGCTGTGCCCGGCAGGGTCAGCCCAGTCGGGCACAGTGGCTCCAGCAGCCAAACATGTAGTGTGCCAGTACAGAAACAACGGTGCCGGTAGGCTTACCAGCACTGTTGTTTCCAGACCGGCACACTTGTAATGAGGCCCTATGTCTTTTTACTGTTATCAATTTAGAGGGGGTCTTGGGAGGATTCATCAGACAAGCATTACCCAATTAGAAATGTAACTCCTATACAGTGTATATTAAGTCACCATTATTAACCATACCCCATAGGTTTTGGTAACTAAGATTACAGTATTTAAACCTGAGAGGGTTGCAGAGAGGAAATGGCGTGCTTCATGTTCATCCTCTGACAAACTGGCCTGCCGCCTGCTCCAAAGGCAGTACCGGCTCTCCGTTCTCACCAAGAAGAGAGCCCTTATCCAAGCCCGCATCTCTGCGGCATCTAACAACTCGGCTGAACTCTTTAAAATCTGCAAGGAGCTGGCCAACCCTGTTGCAGTCTCTACCTCTCCTGTCCCCTCCCAGGCCCTCTGCACTGCACTGGCCTCTCACTTCATCTCTAAAACTCAGGACATCCTGTCCTCGCTCTCCTCCTTTCACCTCCCTCCCTCCCTTCCCGGCTCTTCCTCTGGCCCTTCTGCAGTCACCCCTCCTCCCTCTTTCTCTGCCTTTCCACTTTTCTCTGCTGACGAGGTTTCCAGACAAGTCTGATCTATGAAAGTCTCGTCTAAACAGGTTCACCCCTGTTCCTCCAAAACTATCAAGGACCACATCGACTCCCTGGCTCCTGCCCTGGCTGACTTTTGCAACCACTCCTTCGCCTCTGGAGTCTTCCCTTCCCCCCTCAAGCACTCCCTTGTGCACCCTCTTCTCAAGAAACCCTCTTCCGACCCCTCCTGCCCGGCTAACTATCGCCCTATCTCCATCACTCCCTTCCTGGGCAAGCTCCTGGAGAAACTGGCCATCTCCCAGCTTAACCTCCATGCTGAATCTGTTGGTAGTCTTCATGACCATCAATCTGGCTTCAGAGCTGCCAGAAGCACGGAAACTGCTCTCCTGAACATCCGTGAAGACCTGCTCTTGAACCTCGATTCCAACACTCCGTGTGTTCTCATTCTGCTCGATCTCTCCTCTGCCTTTGACACTGTCAACCATGCCATCCTGCTCAACCGTCTCCGTGAAAACCTGGGTATCACTGGTCAGGCTCTGGCGTGGCTGACCTCTTTCCTTTCAAATCGACCCTCCCAGGTCCAACTGGGGTCCTTCCTCTCCGAGATCTTTTTCTCCACCTGTGGTGTCCCCCAGGGATCTAATCTCTCTCCCTGGCTGTTCAACCAGTATCTGGCACTCCTTGCCCACCGCATCGCCGCTCTCTGCCCTAATTTCCAGTGCTATGCGGACGATACCCAGCTCATTTTCAGGCTACCCTCAGCCTCCCCCTCTCCTTCCCTCATCTCTGACTGTCTGTCTGCTATCCAGGAATGGTGTGCCACCAATGACCTCTGCCCTAATGCCAGTAAGACTGAGATTCTACTCATCGGTACACCCACTCCCTCCTTCCCTGCAGCTCTCTGGCCTGCCTCCCTTGGCCCCCTCCCTGCTCCTACCTGCAAGGCAATAAAGCTTGGGGTCATCTTCGACTCCACACTCTCCTTCTCTCCTCATATTTCTGACGTCGCTAAGAAGTCACACTACCAGCTGCACCTCCTCAGAGGTATTCTTCCCTTCCTCTCCTTCCCCCAGAAGCTCACTGTCTCCCGAGCCCTGGTTCTCTCGAAGCTGGATTACTGTAACAGCCTCTATCTTAATCTGCCTGCCTCCACTCTCCGCCCTCTGCAACTCATCCAGAACAGAACTGCGAGACTTGTCCTTGGCCTCAAGCCCTGGGACCGTATCTCTCCAGGACTGAAATCTCTACACTGGCTCCCAGTGGCTGCGAGGATAAAGTTCAAAACCCTCTGCATTGTCCACAAGGCCTTCTGGGGCCGGGGGCCTAAATACCTTCAACTCTCTCTTCCTAAATATCTTCCTTCCCGATCCCTTCGCTCATCTGTCTCCAACTCCCTCAGGGTCAGCCGCTTCTCGAAGCAACGTGCTGGGGGTAGATCTCTCTCCGCGGCAGGGGCCTCCCTCTGGAACAGCCTTCCTGCCTCCCTGAAACTTGAGGAGAACCATCTCCGGTTCCGGAAGCACCTCAAAACCTTCCTCTTTGCTTCTGCTTTCTCTCTCTCCCTCTCCCCTGCTGAACAGCTAATATCCTTCACTGAAACTGCACTGATTCTGCAACTGGACCACTGTTAACGGCCTCGGTCCTGGGCCACTCTCCACTTGCACTTGCACTTGCACTTGCATACAGAGACAGTCCCTCTGCACTGCGGGACTGTCTCTGTATCCCTACAGCCTCCCCCCCTTTCCCAGCACTTGTTCTGCACTTACCTTGTCTATTTCTGTTATTGAGTCCAATTTGATCTGGCTCCAGAACCTCTGTATAATTTGGGTTTTCCCAGGCCGTCTTAATAGAGGTCCTCCTGACTGCCGCCCCCGACCAGTGCCAATCCAACACCCTCCAGGCCTACCATATGGAGTCTGCTGCTCACTGGCTCCTCTCAGGTTGTCAGTTGCATTGGCTGCACTGTCCCTCCTCCAATGGCTGCTGTATCCAAACAGTGGTTGGATATAAGGGTGCGGACCCTGGCTTTTGGGTCGTTCCACCTCTTCTAGAGATCCTCACAGTCCCGTGGCATATTCCCAACAGCCACCACCTTCTTCTGTATATCGTTCCAGATGCCATTTTTGTGCTGGTGGGATGTCTTACAGTGTTGTGACCCTTGAAGCGCTTCGAATGGGCCACCACCTGCACAACAAGCACAGTGAGCTCTTGCTCTGTGAATTTGGGCTTGCAAAGCTGCATCTTGAGCACCTTGCCTTTCCCTCTGTCCCCTGACATTTTTGGGATGAATTCCAGAGTCCGATGGCGATTTTGAGTGGATTGAGTCTTTAAAGATGGCCGCCATAAGACTTTCTATTCGCGTCATGACAGTTTTCCGTTTGGTGATAAATCCAGTGGAATTACTGTACAGTAATTCTCCAACTTTATGGCGGTACGTAATTCTTCCAAAAATTGGTGGAATTACTGCTGAACTTAATTTTTTGGCAACAATTCCGCCAGACGGAGTTACCATTATTGCTGATGGTTGGTGCGTGTACCTGTCAATTCCTGATTTGGCGGTTATTCTGCCGGACACCACAGTTGTAACAGTAATTCCATTTGGTGCAATTACCGCCAATCTTACCTCCCAACTTGTAACGAGGGCCAATATGTTTTTGCGCTTGGGCAAGTATTGCCCCAGTGCTAATACCACCAAGCCAACATGTTTGTAATATTGGCCCTGGTACCACCCTGCACGCCCCTCCTAAAACCTTTGCATACTTCTGAAATAAAGGAATTTCCCTCATTTATGTTGGGAAAACACCCTCATAGAAATGAGGGGACACTCTTTTGTGGGTGTGAGGGCACTAACTTTTCACTCACATGTGAAAGCACAATGTTCCAGGGGCACTAGAATATGATTTCGTACCACTCCAGACCAATTCATCCAAACGCTCCCAAAATAATATTTTATGAATCCACGTTGATGTCCATTTTATTCTTGCAAGAAGTGCTCTAGAGCAGTTCATGCCCTGGGTGGGCACTAGACCCTCACGTAGCGGGGGAATCGTTTTAGTGTTAGGGTAATGCTACCATCCTACATTATTTTCTGTATCATATTTGTTTTCTTGATAATTACTATAATAATGTGTGCCTTCACATAGCACTTTATGTCAGATTCCTCCTGCTTCTAAGCACAAAAATAACCGGATTTACTATTACCCCATTGAATGTTTCTCAATCTATGAACTTCCGAAGAGTGAAAGGCTTTGTGAGCTCTGCGTTTAGGGTGTAAACATGCAAAGTGCAGGCTTGCCCAGTGTGAGGTGGGGGGGCACTTAACTCGAGAGCTATCCGCCCAGGCCCAGGGTGATGAGGGTCCCTTTAGTAAGAGTTGCCCCCCAAGGATTGCTGATTGAAGGTAGGCAGAAAGACAGCTCCATCAGGGCTGGTCAATTCACAGTCACTTTTGAGCCCCTCCAATAAAGCAAAAGAGGAGTGTACCTTCTCGAGCTCTGTAGCGGTGGCAGACACACAATGTTGCGGCTCTATTTTCCCCAAAAAGGAAAGGGTACATGTGATCTAGAGGCTTAATTGCAAACCTGGGAGTCGAGGGTTGCACACATGGCCTAGGCAATTGAGCACCAGGTGTCAAATGATTCTTGGCAAATGCGACTGTAAATGGCTGCTGTAATGCCCTGTACACTGGGCTATCAAAATAATATCTGAAATCCTACCAACCAGTCCAACAGGGTTAGTCCTAGGACTGAAAAGAACACACTAGATTGCATCAACTGGCTTCCTACAGAGGGCACTGGTGCCCTACTTTAGACACGTGCGCCCTGAAAGGGGCACTGGCTCCCTGGAGGGGCTTTGGCTCCCTACAGAGGACACTGGCTCCCTACAGAAGACACTGGCTCCCTACAGGGGGCACTGGCTCCCTGCAGAGGGCACTGGTTCCATACAGAGTACACCGGCTCCCAACAGAAGCCACCAGCCCCCAGCAGAGATCACTGGCTCCCACCAGAGGTCACTGGCTCCCTACAGAGGACACTGGCTCCCTACAAGGGACACGCTCCCAACAATGGACACTGGCTCTCAACAGTGGACAATGGCTCCCTCATTGGACACTGGCATCCTACAAAGGACGCTGGATTCCTATAGAAGACATCAGCACCCTAGAGAGGACACTGGCTCCCTATAGAGGACATTGGCTCCCTATGGAAGACACTGGCTCCCTAGAGCGGACCTCGGCTCCCTATAGAGGACATGGGCTCCCAACTGAAGACACTGGCTCCCTACTGAAGACACTTGCTCCCTAGAGAGGGCACTGGCTCCCTACAGAGGACAATAAACTTCAAATTGCTGTGCTTTGTCCACTGGCAGGTCTGGGATGGGAACCAAAAATGGCCCTGGAAAAGCTTTTCAAAGTGGCCCCATATTTCGAGTAAAGCGTGTGAGCCCAATCCTTCTATGAGGGTATTGGGCGTATCTCCAAGAAAATGTTGAATACAATTATTCAAAATGAGTGCATGTAAAGTATGTTTTAAACATGTATGGATTAAAAAGTCATGTTTTAAATAAGTTCATGATCTCTCAAAGTAGATCTTCAATGATAGAGGGACCTGGTACGTTACACATTTTGCAGATGAGAAAACCGAATTCATCTGGTATTAAAGGTGCCCATACAACATACATCCCTAATCCATTTCATCCTATTTCCGAGCTGGGAACGGCACCCAGAAAAAAGGCATTGTTAAACGAGCACTGGCAATGACAACAGTTTTGGCTGTTGTGTAGGCATGATAAAGGCATTTGCCGGGCACTGCTGTAGTAGCATTAACTGTCCATTGATGGTAGCAGCTGCAAAGTGTTGAGAGTATCTGGGTATCTAATATCACTGCCTGGTGAATGTCTAATATTGATACACAAGCTTATTTATTAACTGTTGATCCTTTGTACTGCACTGCCTTTCCTCCTACCCCCGCACTTTTCCCTTTCCCCCTTCCCGTCCACTTGCGCGATCTAAATGTCACCTCGCCTAGAAAGATCGTTGTCTTTGTCTTCCCTCTGTTCCCCCTCCCTTGCCTCGTCGCGCCTTGAAACACTTGTGTATAGGCGCATAATAAATGCCATATCATATCATATCATAGTGCATATACATCAAGTGGCTGAAGTCAGATCTGGTTGACATTTTTATTTCACAAGTATTTCTTTGACAGTTACAATTAAGTCATAAACTCTCAGAAGACTGCTTTGAGAAAACACTGGCAGGCACTTTAATCACAAAGTTTGATGGTAAGGCTTGAAGAATCTAGCTGAAATACATTCCAGGGGGACGTGTTTTGTGTGGAGAGGGACAGAAACAGGTGGAAATGGCCATAGGGATTAGCATGGCCATGGGCAGTGAAGGGGTGGGTAAATAACCTAACATGCACAAGCTTTTTGTCCTGTCTCATATGCTATTTCTCCCTAGCTGTACGGTAATGCAATAGTTTCAGCTTATAGGTTGCACTTTAACCAAAACGAACAAAAAGGTTAACTTGGTATGAGATCAGTAAGCCATACTAATGGAGCACCTGCAGTGTCCAGACAATGGGGCTCTGCGCCTGTGCATTCAGCTATAGAAGCACGCTTATCAGTGTCTCCACTTTGCCCATGACAACGTGTTTGCATGTTGCACTTTTGGTTAAGGCAAAATCCGTATTGTGAGATTGGGGCCTCATTCAGCACCATACATCCAAATTATCAAAACATGGGATAGGTTTGTAGCCACGGTAGAGCCGTCCCCATTTCTCACACTTAATTGCACAATGGCTTTATAACTGGGTGGACGGCAGACGGCAATAACGTCAAGTTCCCTACTGCAATTTAAATACATTATGTAGCGTGCGTATGCGTGCTTACTCTGGACTCTGGTGTACAGTCAGTGCGGACTTGCTCAGATCAATTAGGACATTGGACTGATCATCCTGTCCTTCCCCCTTACATTATACTTTACAGCTGACAAGGTCCAATAGATGAAACTAATACATAAGGTGAGCAGGAAAGTAAACTCCTTTGTGCAGCCCCCTTTCCCACTCACTGACTGAAAAAACTTTGTTAAAGGGACATTATGGTTAAGTTGGACTAATAAAAACCTATGAAATTCAAAGAAAAAACTTTGATAAACAGACATTGTGGTTCCAAGTAAAACCGAAAACCCCCTGAAATTCACCAGTTATGGTAAGCTAAGCAACCATAACTCGCGCCACCACCGTGCACTGCTAAAACTAACACCCAGGACATCAAAGATGACATCACAAATGTCATTGATGACATCACTGATGACATCACACCTGAAATACATTTTTGATGAAAAGTCTCTACAAGGAGTTGTATTTATATTGTTGATAACAAGTTGTAAAATCGCTGAAAATTATCCAAAAAATCGAAAGCGACCATAATATGTTAGTAACAGAATTTATAACTACGTCGAAGCAAGCATTTGTATTATGGCCCCATAAAATTCAAGTGGAATCCAATAGAGTGAGGTTAAGATTGGACACACACGATTTGGAACATCTGGTAAACCAATATTGTAACATTAGCCCAAATGTCGAATATGACCATCTTTTGACACAATTTAAAACTAAGAAAATGGTGCTTAATGAACGCCAATGCTGCTTCGACCTGGAGCTGCTGAAACATAAGCGCCTGATGCGTCGAGAAATCAGAAGGTTGAAGAGCCTGAATGTTCTAACATGTAAGCACGATGTAAAGGCGGATAAGCAAACATATAAAAATTGGTTAAAATTTTACAAGCATGTGATGTCTCAAAATGATGCAGAACAGATGTTAATGGTCCTAAAAAATAAAAACACAAGAGATTTCTGGAAGCTTATCAACAATTTGCATGCCCCACAGAAAGCCATACAAGCTTGTATGGTGTCAGAATCAGATTGGACAACCCATTTTGAAGGTGTATATAAGCCTTTACAATATTTTGCTCCCTCTTGCCAGAATCCCACCAAACTTCGCAAAAACATGTATATCTTGATCTATTATCAGTTTGCCAAATGAAGTGTAGATTCGTCAAATGGCACCTCATTTATAAGCCTTACCATTATTTTGGGACCCCCCCTCTAATTTTGCCCCCTCTTCACAAAATCCTACCAAACTTCGGAAAAACATTCCTATCTAAATGTATTATCAGTTTCCCAAATTAAGTAAGGATTCGTCAAATGGCACCTCATTTATAAGCCTTCACATTATTTTGGGACCCCCCCTCTAATTTTGCTCCCTCATGACAGAATCCCACCAAACTTTGCATACTCACTTAAAATCAGCCCAGGAATAAACATGCATAATGTCATGTAGTTCAAAGGTTTTTCCCATTATGTCTTTCCCCCCCTGGACCAAACATCAACAAACTTTGCATACAAATTCAGAGTGGGCCATATAATTTTTTTGCAAAGTTTGGTGAGGATTCGTTCAGGGGGAGCAGAGTTATAAGCCACCCAAAAAGTGCTCTTCCTATGGAAACATCAACTTAACCATAACTACATGGCCACTACCATGGCCATGTAATATATACACGCACACACACACACTAATCTGACTTGGTATACTGACTGAGTCTGCAAAAGCAGTAAAAACCTAAGTTTTAATTTCCATGAACTTTGCATAAGTAAGGCCATATTTGGAAATCAGTTGCTTCTTATAGTGAAGCATCATTTGTTGTAGTTTTTTTTAATAGCACAGATCTAGCGCCAAGAAGCTGCGAAGACCATATTATTGAAGCAACAGCATTTGGAATATGAGTTTGTGTACACAGAGAAGCATTGCAAGTTAGGTCTGATTGAGACTAGAATATTGAAACCAGGATCTGGTGGGAATACATAGTTGGGGCAGTGCAGTGCTTTATACGTCTAGGTAACATTACACACATTTGCAATGTGAAGAACATTTGTCCCGTTGGGGAAAAACCTATGAATTCCCACAAGATACAGGTATTTGAGTAAGGATGAGGCGTGAAAGACTGCTCTCAACATGCTCCCTCCATCCCTAGTTAGGAGAAATGTAGCCATGTGTTTTCACATTGGGAGTGCCTGAGGTTACAGGACCTGGAGGGCCTGAGCAGTCTGATGACAAGAATTGTGGCCAACGGTCAAAGCAGTAGGGAAGGGTTTGTGCGTGCGTGTGTGGTGCCGAAAATGTGCTTCATAGCGAAAGCCTTCTGATCTCCTGTGGGACTCACGATCTTTACACGCCCTAAATGTGTACATTATCTGCCGTCTGCAGTTTGTTCTGGAGAACTAGTTCAGATTCTCGGACTGGCCCATAGGGCATTGGACAAAACCTAGAGGACTGTCTGGCACCACTGGAAAGGCTAGGTAGAGAGATGGATGGCCCGTGGGCTTGCACGTTATGATATGATATGACATGGGCATTTATAACCTGCCCACAAGTGTTTCAAGTCAATTTACACAGGGGACAGACAGGCTGGTGGTAGCCAGGGTGCCGCATGCACATACCTTTTTGTGCTATTGTGGAGCCCAGCCTTGCTGGGAAGAAAAAAGACATGCGTGCCGTTGGTGGTGGCAGCCGGCAGGCAGACAATTCAATGAAACCACGCAGGCAGATTCACGCAAAGCGCACACTTTGTATCCTTCAAAGAGGCCCTAGGCCCAGAGGCCTACCGGGGGATGTCCCGGTGGGGCAGTCCAGCCCTGTCCAGTGGGAAATCTAAAGCAAAGACCCAAAATACCTCTCCAAGGAAATCCGCGGATAATTTCCAAAATGGAGCCTCGGGTCGGCGAACAGCATGGTTGTCCTTGACTGGGCTTCTTGCATGGGAGGAGAAATACTGGGCATGATAGGACCCACATCCATGACCAACCTCAGGGTAAAATCAGACCAGTCGAAATTCCCCTCTACTTCAGGAAATCTTGGAAACACCCCTGTTGCACAAGCCTTCCTCGTCTAACTTTTGAAACATCCTTGCCCAGCGGGGACCTTATTCTCACCCCCAGTGTCTAAGTCCATGAAGGAATCAGTTAATCCTGGAACCTCTTCACTCTGGCCTGAACCGGTCAACCCAGATCACCTAGAACTTTCCTCTTATCTCGGCACTTGGTCCCTCAGGAAGGCGGCAGCTGGACGGTGGTAGATGGTATGTTCTGTACCTTGATTGCCGTACGTCCCCATCCCCTCCCTGACTCCCACCCACTTCCTACTGCAAGTGCTGTACAAACCCTCCCAAACCCCCCAAATTAAATAATTAGCTAGATCTCCTTGTCCTTTCTTTGTGTTCTAAATATGTCTAAACCAATCGTACAGTGTGTTACCTAGTATTGCCCCCAATGCAGGTTCCCATCGTAGCCGGGTTCTGCAATCTATTCTAAAGCAATCAGATCTCTGTTCTAGACGCAGCACCAGTGTTGGAGAAGGTCCTGCTGCATTATATGTTCTGCCCTGTCACTCTATAGAGAAAATACCACATTCAGACAACTAAAAACAAAACAAAACAACAGGCAGCTGTCAAATCACTTTTGTAGAATGCATAGCTCTCAACTCACCCGCTTTTGGCGGGTGTCACCCGCCTTGCAAAGGGCTGACTCACCCGCCAAGCCTCCTGCACGCCCATTCATTCCAATGGGCGTCTCACCCGCCAAAAACAAAATCGGGTGATTTCACCCGCCTTTGCAAGACAAATGGTTGAGAGCTATGAGAATGGCTGAATTCAATTATCCTCAAAAACTGGCTGAACGCATTTTGTCTTCTATGTGCACTAAACAAATGTTCAATATTGTTGCAAAAAATACTTCTCTGTGTTTTTTTACTTTTTGCTGACAGGTGTGACGGTTATTGTGGCATAGTGCACTGGACATACAAAAAGACAAACTATACAAAAATCAAAATGTCATCTTTTTTTACAAAGAATTCCAGAGTGAGCCTAGGCAAAGAGAAATCCCTGCTTGGCATTTCTCAAGCACTGACCGAGCAGTTGGAATATTTAAATATCACTTCCCAAACACTGATAAGCCTGTGTCTTCTAGAAGCACTTATGTAGCTAATTTATGTATATGCCCTGTATGTGCCTGGCTAGGCTGGGCTTAGCGAACGCTTAAGTGAGGCGGACAGGAAGACATTTCCTTGCTTAGTCAATGCTTAAGAAATGCCTTTCAGTTTCACCGGGGACACGACAGAGGCTTTGTCAATTGCATCTGATGCGCGCGCCTACGGCTGCTGACAACTGCAAGATGGCCGCGAATCATGCAAATGAGTGCCGGGCAACTAGAGTAGCACTTAAGAAGAGTGAATCGGGGAGCAGGAGTGCAGTTCTGCAAATAGGCTGCATTACATTTAATGCTCACCTCGGCCGACAGCGGCTTGACGCTCATCACTCGCAATGGGATCGGCAGGGCAGTGTGGGCCAACCGCAGAGCCCCAAAATTGACACGTTAAAATGAATTACGGTGGCACGGCTGGCTATTTCACCCTACTAATAATCTAAAAGTATCTCAGATAACCACCTCTGCTGCCCGCAGACTGCCCTCCTTGCTCGATGAGTAGGACGCTGGCGGGGGTTCTCGGCTCGACCAGAAATGCATGTTTGCTATCGACAACAAGCAAGCAAAAGAGATGTTAATTATGATACACACAGCGCAGTGAAGAAAGGACTATTCACACAACAGATCATCAGCGAGTCGCCATCCGTCTCCACTAAATGGAGCCCGGAACCTTTGCATGGATGGCTGGTGTCAGGGATGGGCGAGGGTCACTGCGCTGGAACGCCAATAGGTGAATTCCGATGAGTTGTGAGGCAGAACAGGGGCTCAGTAAATCACTAGGTGTGCCCTATGCAGATACTTCATTTCACTCTAAATGAATTTTATGGGTTTACTGGGAGTGGTTCTGCTCTCATTACAGAGTCACACAACATTGGAGGTTATTGTGAACTGCCTGAGCTAATCAAATACTTTCCAGAAGTCTTCAGTTACTGTTATGGACTGATGTAAGCATTACCCAACTCTAGGACTAGATGCCATCAATTGCACTGCCACCAGGCTAGCTTGCACAGGTGAAGAGATGTAAGCATTACCCAACCCTAGGACCAGATGTCATAAATTGCACTGCCACCAGGCTAGCTTGCACAGGTGAAGAGGAGATGTAAGCATTACCCAACTCTAGGACCAGATGTCATCAATTGCACTGCCACCAGGCTAGCTTGCACAGGTGAAGAGGAGATGTAAGCATTACCCAACTTTAGGACCAGATGTCATCAATTGCACTGCCACCAGGCTAGCTTGCACAGATGAAGAGGAGATGTAAGCATTATCCAACCCTAGGACCAGATGTCATCAATTGCACTGCCACCAGGCTAGCTTGCACAGGTGAAGAGGAGATGTAAGCATTACCCAACTCTAGGACCAGATGTCATCAATTGCACTGCCACCAGGCTAGCTTGCACAGGTGAAGAGGAGATGTAAGCATTATCCAACCCTAGGACCAGATGTCATCATTCGAACTGCCACCAGGCTTGCTTGCACCACTTGTGAAGAGGGGATATAAGCTTTAGCCTAGGCTAGGACTCGATGTCATCAATTGAACTCTCACCAGGCTAGCTTGCACAGGTGAAGAGATGTAAGCATTACCCAACCCTAGGACCAGATGTCATAAATTGAATTGCCACCAGGCTAGCTTGCACCACAGGTGAAGAGGAGATATAAGCATTAGCCAAGGCTAGGACCAGATGTCATCAATTGAACTGCCACCAGGCTAGCTTGCACAGGTGAAGAGGAGATGTAAGCATTACCCAACCCTAGGATCAGATGTCATCAATTGAACTGCCACCAGGCTAGCTTGCACATGTAAAGAGGAGATGTAAGCATTATCCAACCCTAGGACCAGATGTCATCAATTGAACTGCCACCAGGCTAGCTTGCACAGGTGAAGAGATGTAAGCATTACCCAACCCTAGGACCAGATGTCATAAATTGAATTGCCACCAGGCTAGCTTGCACCACAGGTGAAGAGGAGATATAAGCATTAGCCAAGGCTAGGACCAGATGTCATCAATTGAACTGCCACCAGGCTAGCTTGCACAGGTGAAGAGGAGATGTAAGCATTACCCAACCCTAGCACCAGATGTCATCAATTGAACTGCCACCAGGCTGGCTTGCACAGGTGAAGAGGAGATGTAAGCATTACCGAACCCTAGGACCAGATGTCATAAATTGAACTGCCACCAGGCTAGCTTGCATCACAGGTGAAGAGGAGATGTAAGCATTACCAAACCCTAGGACCAGATGTCATCAATTGAACTGCCACCAGGCTAGCTTGCACCACAGGTGAAGAGGAGATGTAAGCATTACCAAACCCTAGGACCAGATGTCATCAATTGAACTGCCACCAGGCTAGCTTGCATAGGTGAATAGGAGATGTAAGCATTACCCAACCCTAGGACCAGATGTCATAAATTGAACAGCCACCAGGCTAGCTTGCACAGGTGAAGAGGAGATGTAAGCATTACCCAACCCTAGGACCAGATGTCATAAATTGAACTGCCACCAGGCTAGCTTGCACAGGTGAAGAGGAGATGTAAGCATTACCCAACCCTAGGACCAGATGTCATAAATTGAACTGCCACCAGGCTAGCTTGCACCACAGGTGAAGAAGAGATGTAAGCATTACCAAACACTAGGACCAGATGTCATCAATTGAACTGCCACCAGGCTAGCTTGGACAGGTGAAGAGATGTAAGCATTACCCAACCCTAGGACCAGATGTCATCAATTGAACTGCCACCAGGCGAGCTTGGACAGGTGAAGAGGAACAGTTGCATTGCTATTGGCACCACCGGACCAACGCAAATGTCATTGGTGCACTGTCTGAAGGTGCTAATGTGAGTGCAGAAAAGGCTATTATCAGTGCAAAATGGAGCAGTACCACTGTGACCTTGTCCAGGTGCATTTCATGTCGTGTGCCAATGGAAATCTCTCCAAGACTACACAGAAGGTGCATTGTGGCATTGACAGGAGCCCACCCTGCTGGCATCCTTACATGGGGGCTACCTGACTGAGAAATTCACCATCTTTTGAGGTTAACGCATCGCTAGAGACCCCAACTTCTCCATACTGGAAACAAAACTGCAAGAGGGAACAACTAGAAAACAGGCTTTTTGCTGCTACACACCCTGTGTCTGGAACAATTTACCAACAAACCTCAGATTGCACCCACCCAATCGTACACTTCAGGGCATACCAGAAAACCCCACTCCTCAAAGAACATCTTGTCAATTGATAATTGCTCCACTCTACCCTACCCCTTTCCCTCCAGATCTCCCCTGCTGCACCTACCCATTACCCACCACTTGAGGAAGTACCTAAAAACCCTACTCTTCAATGAACACCTGGTCAATCGCTAATTGCTCCACTCTACCCTACTTCTTTCCCTCCAGATCTCCCCTTCTCCCCTGCTGCACCCACCCTCGATCTTAAACTTCAGGAAGTACCTCAAGACCCTACTCTTGAAAGAACACCTTGTCAGTTGCTGATCACTCTACTCTACCCTATTTCTTTCCACCCAGATGTCCCCCGCCCACCTGTTGCACCTACTTTAATTCCAACACTTCAGGAAGTACCTGAAGACCCAACTCTTCAATGGGCATCTTGTCAATCGCTGATCGCTCCACTCTACCCTACTTCTTTCCCTCCAGATGTCCCCCTCTCCACTGCTGCACCCACCCTCGATCTTACACGTCAGGATGTACCTGAAGACCCAACTCTTCAAAGAACATCTTGGCAGTCAATGATCACTCCACTCTACCCTACCTCTTTCCCTCCAGATGTCCCCCTCTCCACTGCTGCACCGGCCTTCGATCCTATACTTCAGGAAGTACCTGATACCCTACTCTTGAAAGAACAACTTGTCAATTGCTGATCGCTCTACTCTACCCTATCTCTTTCCCTCCCGATCTCCCCTGCTGCACCTACCCACGATCCATCACTTGAGGAAGTACCTGAAAACCCTAATCTTCAAAGAGCATCTGGTCAATCACTAATCACTCCACTCTACCTTACTTCTTTCCATCCAGATCTCCCCTTCTCCCCTGCTGCACCTGCCCTTGATCCTACACTTCAGGAAGTACCTGAAGACACTACTCTTGAAAGAACAACTTGTCAATTGCAGATCGCTCCACTGTACCCTACTTCTTTGCATCTAGATCGCTCCTACTACATCTACCCACGATGCATCACTTCTGGAAGTACCTGAAGACCCACCTCTTCAATGAACATCTTTCCAGTCACTGATCGCTCCAATCTACCCTACCTCTTTCCCTCCAGATGTCCCCCTCTCCACTGCTGCACCTACCCTCGATCCTACAGTTCTGGAAGTACCTGAAGACCCAACTCTTCAATGAACATCGTTCCAGTCACTGATCATTCCACTCTACACAACCTCTTTCCCTCCTGATCTCCCCCTCTCCACTGCTGCACCTGCCCTCGATCAAACACTTCACTGTACCTGAAAACCCAACTCTTGAAAGAACACCTTGTCAATCGCAGATCGTTTCACTCTTCCCTACTTCCTTGCATCTAGATCCCACGGCTACACCTACCCATGATCCATCACTTCAGGAAGTACCTGAAAACCGTACTCTTCAAAGAACACATTGTCAGTCGCTGATCGCTCCACTATACCCATTTTCTTTCCATCCAGATCTCCCCTGCGACCCCTGCCCACCCTCGCTTTTCCCTGCTAACCCTCCATTGTACCTGTGCCCGCTGGATGCATCCCTTATGCACAGTGCTCTGTTGCTTCCCAGCAAGGTTTGCGCTTCATAAATCCCATACATACACATACATACCATGATACCTAGTGTTTAGTGTGCAGTCCTCCTGGGAACAGCAGACATGACATACAACCCGATAACTTTTTGAGATGGTAAAACTTTAATGCTGTTAAACAAATTGCAGAAACACTACCAAAGGAAATACACATCGAACTAAGACGTTGTCTGCAAAGGTTTGTGATATTCCGTCCATGCGGGGAAAAATGCCTTCACATCTGGATGGGGGGCCATCATTATTATTATAATTACGAAATGTATTTAGCGCAGGCTTAGCTTCGGGAAGCAACACTGTGTTTTACAAGTCATAGGATGAAGTACAAGGAGAGAGAGAAGCAGGTTGCAGGAGATCAATACGAAAGAGGAGGAAGTACTAGTAGGGGAGGGGGAAGGTGTGAAATTAAGCAGCAAAGGATCTACAAGTGTGGGAGGTAACAGGAGGGAGTAGATCACCCTGTCTCAGGTAGGGTGGAATGAAGTGGATGGGGACCTAGGTGTCAAAGAAAGCCATTTCCTGAAGAGGAGGGTCTTGAGCACCTTCCCAAAATGCAGAAGCGAGGGGTCGAGCCTGGTGTTGACGGGGAGGAATTCCAGAGTCTGTGGGCATAGACAGAGAATGCCTGTCTTCTGGTTCTTTTCTTCCAAGCCTGCATGTGTCCCGGCTTCTGGTGAATCAAGGCCAGACCACGCAGCCTAAAGCGATGTTGTGCTTGCAGCAGCAAAGTGCTAAATGTGTCATTTTTAAATTTAAATGTGCCGCAAAATGTCTACATTGCATATCCCGGTGTGTCTGCTTAGCCTTTGGAGATGCTGAGCTTTTCAGTGAGGTAACATTGGAGACTTGAGGGCAACATTCTTGTAGATGATGCAGCAAGAGTTGAAGGTGATATGTGCTTGTAGTAGGGTGCAGGGTGGTGCAGTTGAATTTGCCTTGCCCTTTGATGAGTCGTCGCTTCAGCATGTATGACACATCTCAGGGGGGCCAGGGTGCTCACTAAACGGCTTTCCAGAATTGCACTGCAACCATCCTGGTGGGGGAGGACAAAGGCTTGGACAGCAGATCTAGAGTTGTTTGCTGGGAGGAAGGGCTTGAATCTCCACTGGAGGCAAAGTCGGTGTGAAGCTGTTTTTGTCTTCCTTGCCATGTGCTCCTTGAAGGAGAAGTGTCTGTAGAACTCAAGGGACTTGCCATAGGTGGACAGCCACTGTGTGAAGCCCTCTTTTCTTTTTTTTTCTTATAAAAAGATGTCTTTGGTTCACAGGTAAAACCTTTACAATACAAAAGAAAACCATCATAAAAACGCAAAAGCACAACCTAATCATATTCGAAATATAAATCATCAACATGTAGTTAAAGATCTTCAATATTAGTTAAACATTGGGCCTCGTTACGAGCATGGTGGTGGCTGTGCCTGCATGGCAGACACGGCTACCGTCATGCTCGCATCCGGCACCGCCTCCTGCGATTGGGCAATAACCGGCCCATTACGAGATGAGTGGGCCAGTAATTGCCCACTTGCGGGAGGCGGTAATGCCGGGCTCCCGATCCCCATTCTGCCCCATAGGGCAGAATGGGGGTGGGGAGCATGGATGCGCCGGCACCGTTAACACTGGTGCCGGCAGCATTACGAGTTCTGCTCGCGGGTGCCGCACAGCCCGCCAGGTAAAATCTGGCAGGCTGTCAGGAACCCGCGAGCAGAACTCATAATGCGGCGGCCAGGTATGAACTGTGCCAGTGCCTTACCTGCACCGTTCCTACCGCGGCCGCCAGCCGCAGAATGAGGCCCATTCTTCATATAAAAGGCTCAATACAGGATGAGACGTTTTTAAACATGAATATTGCATGATTAAACCACAGAAAAGAACTAATGAGTTAAGAAGTAGCATTGGGATAGCAAAATAAATTGTATAAAATCAATGTATTTTTATATTCGAAACATAGGCACTATAACTCATTCAGGTTCAACAGAAGTTCTTCCAGTTTAAGCAAGTAACTGGCCAATGCCAGCTCAAGCCGAGTGCTATCACCTCGCATACTCCTTTCCCAAAATGATTGTCGTGCGATACAAGTGAGATCTGGACAGGAGTTACCCAACAATTGTTCTCTTAAATTTTCAAAATATGGGCAGTACACAACTATCTGTTTTGTAGATTCATCTTGAGCATGTATAGAGCAGAATCGACAGGGACCATATTTCCGTTCTAATTTGGAAAATTGAAAGTGCACACGCTCCAAGGTCGGCAATTGATTTAGTTTAAATCTCATATAGGTGTAACGCACCTTAGGACAGGGACATTTTAGAATGTATGCCGGACGGTCAGCTCTTTTAGCTTATATGTATGGATCATATCAATTGTTACGATCCAGTCCATTTCATACAATTTGCGCTTGACATTCGGGAGGCCTAAAACTAAGTTTTCAGAACAGGAATCTATCAGAGCAAGTACAGAGCAAGGACAAGCGAATGAACTTTTTGAGCATTGAGAAGAACATATAGATTTTGATATAGAGAGTTCCTTGCCGGAACCAACATTTTTGCATACAAAGATAATTTACGCTAAGTATATCTTGCAGACAAAGACAGTAATCTGAGCTCATAACGAACTATAGAGTTAGGAACTCCAAGGGGTAATCTCAAGGTCATTTAGCAGATCTGCGCTTGCAGCTTATTCAAAATATCATCGACATTTAGTATGCATAAATCCAGACCAAACAGTAGAGTTGGTTCTACTTCAAGTGTATAAAAGTCTAGCACAGGTACTAAGGAACATTTTCCATACTTCTTGTAAATAATTCTCATCTGAGAAAGCAATTGACGCACCTTCTCCTTAAGTCCTGCTGTCCAAGATTTTAAAGAATTGGAATCGGCGAGATGATAACCCAAATATCGTAGCGATCTGACCTGAAGGATGTTTTGTCCATCTATAGTCCATTGATAGGATTTCGTTAGCTTTTTATTTATAAAGACAATTGTATTCGGTTTAGTCGAATTTGCATGAAGATTATTAGCCGTTGAGAAATTCTGAAAAGCATTTCATTTTCGCTGCAGCCCTGAAGGCGTTCTATCAAACAAAATAATATCGACTGCGAAACAGAGCCAGTGAATAAGTAAAGTGCCTAGTGTTAGGGAGAATTCTCATTTATGGCTAATTTCCCTCACCTAGTGAGTCCCCCAGCAGCTTTGCTGGACTTCTGGAGTTTATTTTTTTCCACTTGGTAATAGTGAGAGCTTTTCCCCCACTCTTACCTGTGTTTTGCTATGTGTTTTTATCTGTTTTTGTAAGTGTGGACTCTGAAGTGCACCACTTCAGTAGCCCCCTTCTTTGTGTGTGTCACCCAGCACCTTCAGTGCCGTGGCACAGGGTTGTCTTTGAGACTTCCCTCGACTCAATTTCTGAGGCGACTACTGTCCCCCAGAAAAGGGTAAAGTTACCATTAACTTTACTTAGTCAATCTACCACAGATCCAGTACACCCCATCTTCCATGGAGTTCTGGAAAGGGTTAACTCGTATCCCTTTTTATCTGTACCTCCTAGAGCATTCTTTCACTCTTTTAACATTTAGACTTGGCTGGTGGCAGTGGTATCTACCCTAACCTTTCTACCGCGATTACATTAGATAAACGTGGTACTGTTCTTGGCTATTATATTAGCCTCAAACATAAACCCGCTTGACCAAATCATCTTTCTTTTGGCTCCGTTTGGGTTTATTCGCCATTTCTTTTTGTTAAAGTCCTTCTTGTGTTTTACTTTGCGCGGCAAACCAGGTTCGCCTTCTTTGTTCACTGTCTTTTGGCGGGCTTCTGCTCAGAAGCCCTCCTCAAGGTGCCTGGGTGCTAGGTGGGCTGAATGTGAGGGAGGGGTGTAGTCACCCCCTGCACAGGGTATCCTAGGAAACCCAAGTCGCACTTTGTCATGATTGGCCAGGGTAGTTGTCCGGGATGGAAAACCCCCCTGCTCGGTGATTGACAGCCAGGCTGTGTGAATGGGGGTTTTTTGCATAAAAGGCAGGTCTCTTGGGCGAGAAGTCAGAGAGTCGCTACTGGAACTACAAGGAACCGAAGAGAAGCAGAGAGAACAACGGCTGCTGCAACTACCCCATCCCGGTGAAGCCCTGCTGCAGTCCTGAGCTATCTGCCCTTCAATGACTCAGAGAAGATCCAGTACGGAGTCTTCTTCCCTTGAGCTTGGTGGGGATAACCAGCTCATCTTCTTCAGCCAGAGGATCCTCTTCTGTGGTCGAAATCGCTGCACACTGCTGTAGTGGTCCGGATAGCCACCTGAAAAGCCTCTCCTGTTTTTAAGGAGCGCACCTTTTATTCCGTGTCGCTGCTCCCGGCCTCATCCCTGTGTGGTGCAGACCCCCTTCAAACGTCCTTCCTTCTCGACAAAGCTCCAGGAATCGTGGGTCTGCGGGAAACCAACAGGAACAACTGCCAGGGCACCATCTGCACCATTGGAACAAGGTACTGTGTTCTGTTGAGGAAACTTGGTGAATCCCTTTTCTTCATTTTCAAGGCTTGCCCTTGTCTTCCCTCCTTCTTATAACTTTTGCTTCCGAACATTGACAATATTGAAGTACTTTTGGCTGCGTTGAATCGTGAACTGTCTGACCGTGTGATCTTCGGCAACTGGCCCCGGTGTCTTTCGACCCTGGCTCTGGCTCTTTTACATTTGAACTCCTGTCTCTGAGTGTTTCTTGATTCTGCCTGCTTAACCAAAATATTTGCTGTGATTTTTGCCTCCAACTCCCTCTGGGTATCTCAGGTGCTAAGTGTGTTTTTGCCCCGGTAGCATTTCATGTCACGGATACGCGTTTGTTTAGTAGACCAAACTGTCAAAAAGTGATCGCTATCGTATTCGCGGTAACGTGTTTTGTGCCTAACACCGGTTCATTCCAACACAGGGTACTTACCTTGAGACTTAGGGCCGCATTACAAGGATGGCGGTAAGGATTTACCGGTACTGGTAAAATACCGGTACCGGTAAATCCTTACCGCCTTACTACGAGGTCCCTTTGCGGGTTGGGGGATTTAACGCTTGCTTTTTGCAGGCGTTAAAAACCAACCCGCAAAGGGACCCATGGAGCTAATTACGGTACCGCAATTTGAGGTACCGTAATTAGCGCCTTCCCCATTCCCATTATGCCCTATGGGGCAAAAATGGGAATGGGGAAGGGCAATGGTGGAAGGGGGAATTACCGCCCCGCCAACCTTGGAATGGGGCAGTAATTCCCCTTTCCGCCAAGGCGGTGCCGATATTTTACCGGCATGAACCATGGCGCTAATAGCGCCATGGTTCTCCGCCATCCGTGTAATGAGGCTCTTACTGTACAAAGTGAATTGGTTATTTGTAGTATATTTAACGTGTGGTTTTTATTGAAGTTTCATAGAAGTGTTGCATTTATAACGAATGGTTTAAAAATAAATGTACTTATATTTTTTCTACCTGAAACCCTGAGTCAGTGTTTGCTTGAGTCACAGTAATTGTGGTCCCTTTGTGTAATCTCTGCAACTGCTCATATACTCTTGAGATAAGCCTGGCTGCTCCGCCACTGCTACAACTATGACATAGTAGTACAGGCTTGTACCAAAGGTAAAACTTGTATCACCACCTGTAGTCTTAATTGTGTGTAGTGGTCCCTAAGGGCACTGCACAGGATTCTGCCTAACACTGGTGTACAGCGGTGAGGATTTGGAAGTAGAGTGCTGCTATTGCTTGGGTTCAACTAACCACAAGGCTAACACCACTAATTCTATTTAACTAAGAAATCCTGTCAAATATGGAAAACTACACTCTAGAGAGTCTTTTACTCTATACTGCTGAGGTTCTTAGAACCATGTGTAGGGATAAGAATATGTCTGGTAAAAGAAAGAAATCTGAACTGGTTGCATATTCTCCCCAGGGCAGGAGCCCCGCAAGACCGAAGCTGCTCTGCCGAGCCGCTTGAACCGCCGTCGAAGCCGCCCTACTGCAGGGCTAGCAGCACCCTGTGCCCGGTGTGCACACGTCGCCCTGCAGAGCCGAATCGACCTGACCCACCCACAAAGCACTGGGGCATGCCATTCAGCCTCAACACCCCCCCTCTACAAGCTTGGGTGAGGCCCCATCCACCATTCGCCACGAGGAGCAGCTGATCTGCTCCACGCGATCCTAAGATGGCCGCCGCCTGCATCCTCCTATTTTTGTTTACTTTGGTTGCTTAGCAACCTTCCTTCGCCGATCTCATAGGCCAGAAGGTGAGCCGGAGGCGGAAGCCGGCCCACCACGCCTAAGGCCCACGCAGCACAAGGCCCCTCCTGTCCGCACCTGCGGCACGGCGCGGGACACTGCTTCGCTCCTAATAGTGCGATCCTGGAGGAACCTTGCCCCATCTGGTACAATACACACGTGCCGCCCACCACCAAGCAGGCTCTGACTGGTTAAAGCTACGAGAGCTACGTGAACACCTTGGTAAGATCTGTGCCCTCACTCCTGCACTCATACAAAGCCCCACATGTGCTTCTGCTCACCGCATACTACACACGTACGGTACATCCTCCCACCACATGTTGGACGCTCTTAGCCAGCCGTAATCTTGCTCCTAGGGTGCACCAGCCCGTGTCCAATCACATGATGCGTACCCTGCTCGTGCAGCGCGCTCAACACCATTGCTGCCTATGCACTTGTTCCTAGCAAACACTCACTGATGCCGCCCCTGAACCATGATGATCGGATGCCTTACAGCACTGGTCAATACACATTTCACTATTCCACGCTCTTAATGTCTATGGTCTATGCTGTACCTTTGGTCGCTTATCAGACCACATTTAGCATTGTGTTATGCCTTTTGGTCGCCTATTAGACCACATTTAGCATTGTGTTGTGCCTTTTGGTCGCCTATTAGACCACATTTAGCATTGTGTTGTGCCTTTTGGTCGCCTATTAGACCACATTTAGCATTGTGTTGTGCCTTTTGGTCGCCTATTAGACCACATTTAGCATTGTGTTGTGCCTTTTGGTCGCCTATTAGACCACATTTAGCATTGTGTTGTGCCTTTTGGTCGCCTATTAGACCACATTTAGCATTGTGTTGTGCCTTTTGGTCGCCTATTAGACCACATTTAGCATTGTGTTGTGCCTTTTGGTCGCCTATCAGACCACATTTAGCATTGTGTTGTGCCTTTTGGTCGCCTATCAGACCACATTTAGCATTGTGTTGTGCCTTTTGGTCGCCTATCAGACCACATTTAGCATTGTGTTGTGCCTTTTGGTCGCCTATCAGACCACATTTAGCATTGTGTTGTGCCTTTTGGTCGCCTATCAGACCACATTTAGCTTTGTGTTGTGCCTTTTGGTCGCCTATCAGACCACATTTAGCATTGTGCTGTGCCTTTTGGTCGCCTCATTTAGCATTGTGTTGTGCCTTGGTCATTTGGTCGCCTACAGACCACAACGACTATTAGGATGCCTTGCATAGCTACCCCTTGATCAAACTCAATTAATTTATGCTGTGTCTCTATTCGCTAATAGACCACCCCTGTCCTCCTGTGTACCGGTATCCCCTTAAACATCATGTATTGGTACCTATCAACGCTCATCCACCTACTGTACACCTACAGTAGTTACTGGTCTAGTCAGCCCAACTTACTCTCTAAACAATACACCTCCACTAGATCAGGCATGGCACACACCACCTCCTCCCTGAGGCCTAGCATCACGACACCCGTAAACCTATACCTGGATGACCCAGCACTCTGGATACGTCACTTTGCCTCCAAACCAACACCTAACCAACCTTGCACTATCACCATCAGAAATTCTAGACTGAACTCTAGAACTAGACCAGCCAACCACCCAGACACGTTCCACCCCAGCACACTGAAGAGAAATACTAGCCTGAACATCCGAACCAGTCCACCTACCGCCCCGTACTCTCACCACCCTAGTATCCTAGGCAGGAACTCCAGACTAAGGGCCCGCACCATGAAACACTTGCATCTTGCCCATAATCATGCTGTTCCCCCCTTTGACGTCAACAATCTAGCCCACACTCCACCGCCAACACCTGAAAAAAAAAACCTCAAACTAGATAAACTCATCAAAGCAGCACTAGTGAATGCCAGGTCCCTTCCTGCCCACGCTCTCGACATTGCTGACTTTATAACCTACGAAAACCTTGATGTCCTTGCAGTCACTGAAACCTGGCTTAATGCCGCATCAGGCCCATCTCTGGCCCTCGCAATACCTATTGATTATGCCATCATTAGATCTGACAGAAACACCACTCAAACAAAGGGAGGTGGACTTGCCTTCATATACAGAAATACTCTCGACATAAAAATCATCCAAGATGCGCAAATCCCGTCTGCCGAATCCTTGTCAATTAAGCTACCCCTCTCACCTAACAATACGGTCACCGTGCACCTCATTTATCGACCACCTGGACCTATCTCCTCTTTCTCAGAGGACATTGCTTCACTTATATCCATAAACACCAAACCTAACTCGCAAACCATCTTACTTGGGGACTTCAACCTCGGTTTCAACGATCCTAAAGACACTAACGCCCTTGACTTAGCTAATTCATTATCTGATTTGGGTCACACGCAGATCATCCACGAACCCACCCATATCAAAGGTAGAACTCTAGACTGGATCTCACAAATCAATTGCCCTATTGACCTCCTATCTAATGACCCTTGCATCTGGTCAGACCACCACAAACTAACCTTTGCTATCAAAGCTTACACTACTCATTCAGCGCCTACCATCGCCCCTGCCATCCGAACGAGAAACAAGAAAGACATCACTCCCGACAAACTCCTACCTTTACTACTCCCCATACTGAATAACATTGATTCAGATACAGACCCTACAGCTCTAGTGGACACCTACAACCAGGCTATACTTAAAGCTCTGGACTCCATTGCCCCGTTAAAACTGCGGAAACCGAAACCACAGCGTCACCTTAACACTTGGTTCACACCACAGTTGAGAGAACTACGCAAAGCCAAAAGAACCGCTGAGGCACTTTGGAAAAAACACCCCACAGCTCATAACAAATCTGAACTAACATTAGTATCCTCTAGCTACAAAGAAGCCATACTCTGCGCCAAAAAAGACTCCTACAACAAAAGGATTACACAAGCGGAATCCAATACTAAAGAACTTTTCAAAATACTCAAAGAATTAGAATCCCCTGTTACCCCTATCGACAAAGGTATCACTGACGCATTATGGTGTAGCAACATCCAGAAAGCCTTACTAGATAAAATAGCTCGCCTACAATCCAAAATTAACGCAAAAAAATCTGTGCTCTCTGCAGACTCTAACTACAAACATCTGCCTAACATACCTCCAACCTTCCACACGACCTGTAAACCCTTCAGCTTCTCTCCCCTTTCCACGTGGGAAGTAGAAAACATCATCAGGAAACTAAAACCTTCAAATTGCCAAGGTGACGCCTGCCCTGCCCCGATTGTTAAAGCAGCTGCACACGATCTGGCGCCTTTCATTACCAATCTCATCAATGCCTCGTTCAAATCTGGAATAGTTCCGGACAATCTTAAGGACGCTTGGGTCATTCCACTCCTCAAAAAACCTACGCTTGACCCAGCCAACCCATCTAATTACAGACCTATAACTACGGTACCATTCCTATTAAAAATACTGGACAGAGCAGCTTACCTACAAATACAGGCCTATCTAGAAGCTAACAACCTCCTAGGGCTTAGGCAATCAGGCTTCCGACCAAGACACGGCACGGAAACTACACTCATTGACCTTACCACCCAGATCCAAACCTTGAAAGACCATGGCAAACTTGCACTCCTTTTATTGCTTGATTTGTCAGCAGCGTTTGATTTGGTTAACCACCAAACACTCTGTCAACACCTGAAATCCGCAGCCCACTTTTCAGATGCAGCCACGGCATGGATCAGCTCATTTCTGGTGAACAGAACCATGAGGGTCTTCTCTCCCACCGATTCCGCCGAGCCGGCCCCAGTACTTTGTGGTGTCCCGCAAGGTTCATGCGTGTCCCCGACACTCTATAATATATTCACGAAACCCCTCTTCGATATCCTAGACTATCTGGGTGTTACGTACACCAATTATGCGGACGACACCCAGATACTCTTTCCTATCACGGGTGACTATGAAACAGACAGCACGACCCTCAATGAAATCTATTCCGTTATACAAGCATGGATGGCACACCATGGCTTGTGTCTCAATGACGATAAAACAGAGCTGATCATCCTGGGCACTCACGCCAAACTTAAAAATCTCAACCCTGCATTCAAAGCCTTTACCATAGATGGTAATCTCATCTCTGTCTCTAATAACACTAAAACTCTTGGTATTTACATTGATGCTACCTTATCCCTCTCTAAACAAACTAACGCAGTAGCTTCATCAGCTGCTTACACTTGCAAGCTTATCACTGCTTGTAGACCATTCATCTCTGCACCTAACTGTATCACTCTCGCGAGAGCATTAATCCTTTCCAAAATAGACTACTGCAACGCCCTCTACCTGGGCACCAGCCTCAAAAACATTAATAAATTACAAGTAGTACAAAACAATGCTATCAGAGCTGCCCTTAACATTCCCAAAAAAGCACACATATCCGAGACCAGACGTAACCTACACTGGCTCCCTGTCAAGCACAGAATATCCTTGAAAACGCTTGCCCTAACACACAAAGTCAGGGCTAACCTTGCTCCAGCATACCTCACTAACCATTTCAGACCTCACTCTGCCTCGAGACCTCTTAGAGCAGCCCAAACCAACACCTTAACCATACCAAGATTTAAACTCCACAACTCAGGTGGAGCCAGCTTCCCGGTACAAGCATCCAAACTATGGAACACCATCCCCCCACATCTTCGTGCAGAACCTTCATTTAACCGGTTCAAACAGAGCACGAAGTGTTGGCTCCATAACACGGACCTCTGACAGCCTAACTTAGCCTCTTGATCTTGAGCCACTCTCCTGGAATTATTATCTCCGCGCATGCACTTGCTTATTATGCCAGTTCCTACCTGTAACCATTTTGGAACTTGGCCGACTGTATTGTCTTGACTGCACACCTCTGTAACTGCAATGTAACTTTGCTTAACCGCTCACTTGTAACCAGCTTTGTAACCAGCTTTACCTTATGCGCCCTTATGCCCCCGGGCCAGGCTGCGCTTTATAAATAAATAAATACAAATAGTTAATGGGAAACAGTCTGGAGAGTGGGTCAGAAGGACCTACCACTCCAGCACATGTGGATTTTGATGTTTCTGACTCTGAGAGTGTTAATTGTGAAGAAGTAGATGAGTCCTTGCTAGGAAACCCTGCAACTCCCTTGCCTGCTCAGAATGCACAACCTCTGTCCACAGGGACCCCCACAGGTCCTACACTTACTCCTGAATTTATTGCACTTGAGAAAATGAGACTTGAATTAGAAGTGAAACGTATTGATGCACAAACTGCCATGAAACATTAAGAGTTAAGGCTCAGAGAAATGGAGCTGAACCATGAACTAGAAATGAAGAAACTGTCTCTAGAAAATGCTTCTCTGCCAGAGTCCTCTAGGTCTTCAAGCCCTAAGACCCCGTATTCCAAAGGAAATGATTGGTATGTATGAGACTAAACTTGATATTTTGGATTGGTTAGCAATGTTTGAGTCCAATCATGGGATTCAAGGTATCTCAGGGAATTAGTTGATTCCTTGGCTTTTCTCTAGGCTCCCCCCTATTGCAAGTGATGCTGTAATGGAGTTGGGGGAGGAGGATAAACAGGATTATGAATGTGTGAAAGTAGCATGAATAGCTAGGTTTGGGAAGACCCCTTCCCAGTATCTTAAGAGGTTTAGAACCCTCAAAAAGCATGATGCGACCCCTTGGGCTACCTGGGTGTGTGGATGTTTGAAAAACAGATGGTTGGGTTAAGGGTTACAAAGTGAACACTTATGAAGGTTTGAGGAATCTTGTAATGCTGGAGTCTATTTTTGATGTCTGCTCTCCTGAGCTTAGACAGCACTTGGCTGATTCAAAGGAGATAGATCCTAAGAAATTAGCTAAGGCTTCCGACTTGTGGGTTGCCAACAGGGCTACTCGCAAGGATTCTGGGGCTACTCAGAAGAAGGATGAGGGGAAGCAGCCAAAGAAAGACAACAAAGAGAATTCCAATAATTCCAATCCAAAGAGGGCCCCAAACATAACCAGGGTAAGCCACAAGGTAAACCGAATCAGGCTAGTGCACCACCTGGTTCACACCAGATGGAGGGAAGAGCAAACCCCCATTCCAGAGAGCATTTGAGAAATGCTTTGTTTGTGTGTTGCCTGGCCATGTGAAAGGAGATCCCAAGTGTAAGGGTAAACCTTCAGGGATCAACACTGTCTCCTTAGCCTTCTCCCAGGTGGATGAAGTACCTATGATCAGTGGAAACTTTCAGCTACTTGCTGATGAGCCCATGAGAGTCTCAGCTAGTGTATCTTTAGTGTCCTTGGGTCTTTGGGAACAACATAACCTAGATGTCTATAACTCAATCCAGATAATACTAAATAGTATTATAAAGATAGTGTTCTTGTGAATGGTCAGGAGACCCCTGCCTTCAGAGACACTGGAGCCAGCATAACTGTGGTTGATGAATGTTTTTTCAAAGTGGAGGATGTTGCTAAGGCACCCAAACACTTAACCAAGTTAGCTGGAGGCCCTGTGCAAATGGTTCCCCAGTTACCAGCTCTCATCCAGTGTAATGACATGACTGTCAGAATACCTGTAAGTGTGCAAAATAATGTACCTGGGAGGGTCCTGTTGGGTAATGACCTTAAAACACTTGGAGTTGTGTCTAGCACCCCCATGCCCCCCAGCAGAAGGAAGCAGAAGCTCACAAGGTCTGCAAGGGAGAGAACCTTAAGAGGCTCTCCTGGGGACATGATAGAGGAAGCTATCACCCCAAGTCCACAAGATTTACTTACTGCTATTGCATGACAAGAAAAGACAAAAGGGAAACCTAAATCTGCCAGCAAGAAACCAGCAAGCACTCCTGTGCCCAGAAGGACACCTCCGAGACTGTCCAAAGTCACAGCTGTGACTCCCACACGAGCTGAGGCTGAGTGTGAGGTTCAACCCTGTATGGTCAAACTAGATACTGAGGAATCAGATCTAGAGGAGGATCTTACCTTGGTAAGAGATCTTGACCCTGTTGACCATCCTGAGCGGCAGTCTTTACTGGCAGAAGGTGGACCCAACAGAGAAGATTTCAGTAAGGGACAAAGAGAGTGTCCTACCTTGGAAGGTCTTCGCCAACAGGCAGCTTCTCAGCTTAATGGGACTGAGCCTGGGAAGTAAAGGTTGCACTGGGAAGATGGCCTCTTCTACAGTGAACCAACTGAGTCAACCCCTGGAGACTACAGAAGACTTGTAGTACCTCTAGTGAACCGACTCCAGTTTCTGCAGTTAGCATGAGGTACCTTTGGCTGGTCACTTAAGTTTTAAGAATACCAAGAAAAGTCTATCTCTGCACTTCTACTGGCCTAAGATGGGTACAGAAGTAGGCAAGTTCTGCAGAAGCTGCCACACTTGCCAAACCTCTGACAAGGGTGGATCCAAGAATGTGGCACCCTTAGTGCCTCTCCCAGTGGTGGGAATTCCTTTTGAGAGGGTAGGGATTGACATTGTTGGTCCTCTTGACCCTCCCACAACTTCAGGCAACAGGTTTATCCTGGTTGTAGTAGACCATGCCACTAGATTTCCTGAAGCTATACCTATGAGGACTGTTACGGCTCCGGCTGTAGCTAAGGCCCTACTTGGTATTTTTACCAGAGTAGGTTTTCCTAAGAAGGTGATATCTGACAGGGGATCACATTTTATGTCCCACTACATGCAAACCATGTGGAAAACCTGTGGAGTTACCTACAAGTTCTCAACTGCCTACCACCACCAAACCAATGGGATGGTATAGAGGTTTAACAGAACTATGAAGAGCATGATAGGTGCTTTAGAAGAGCCCCTTAGAAGAAAGTGGGACCTTCTACTGCCATGCCCTCTCTTTGCATATAGAGAAGTCCCTCAGCAGGGAGTAGGATTTAGTCCCTTCGAAATTCTTTATGGCCATCCAGTCAGAGGCCCATTGGCCCTGATTAAGGAGGGGTTGGAGAGTGCTCCTTCCCCCAAGCCAGTCAGAGCGACCGACTATGTGATAGGTCTCCGAAGGAGAATGTCACACATGATGGCAGAAGCAAGTGATAACTTGAAGGCTGGTCAAGCTCTGGTCAAGCATTGGCATGACCAGAAGGCTAACATGGTTGAATTTACTCAAGACCAGCTTGTTCTTGTTATGGTCCCCACAAGGCAGAGGGCCTTGCAGGAAAAATAGATAGGACCCTTCAAGGTTGTGAGTAAACTTGGAGAGGTGAACTATCTGGTGGATTTAGGCAAACCTAAGGAGGCTCCCAGAGTCTTTCACACCAATCGTTTAAAGGCTTATGTCTCCAGACCTGACATAGGAGCTCTGCTTCTAGCTTCAGCTCAGGAGAAGGAGGAGAGTGAACCTCTACCTGACCTCCTAAAAGGCTTACCTTTAGATGAGCAAGTGGAAGGAGTTAATCTCTCTTCCAGTCTCACATCTGACCCGCAGGATGGGTGCAAGTTACTGTTAAATCAGTTTGCCTCCCTGTTCCCACTTTCACCAGGCTTGACCCCGTGGGACCAGCATGACATACACACTGGTGACTGTTTGCCTGTCAAAAGCAGGGGGTACAGAATGTCAGACAATGTCAGATCCCACATAAGGAATGAGGTCAACAAGATGCTTGAACACGGGATAATAGAACCCTCTACTAGCCCATGGTCTAGCCCAGTTGTGCTTGTACCAAAGGCAGGATCCAAGGAGTTGAGATTCTGCATGGACAATAGAGCTCTAAATGCAGTCACCACGACTGATGCCCATCCTTTGCCTAGGACAGATGAGCTGGTGGTCAAACTTGGTGCAGCCAAGTACCTCAGCTCATTTGACCTAACGTCAGACTATTGGTAAATAGCCCTGACAGACCATGCCAAGGAGAAAACTGCATTCTCCACCCCAGCTGGCCTCTACCAATTCAAGGTAATGCCTTTTGGATTAAAGAATGCACCTGCTACATTTCAGAGGATGGTCAATCAAGTTCTGAATGGGATGGAGGACTTCTGCATGGCATATTTGGATGACATTGCAGTGTTCAGCCCTACATGGAAAGAACATGTTGAACACCTAGGTTATGTATTGCAGGCTCTTGAACAGGCCCATCGGACCATAAAGGCAAGCAAATGTCAAATTGGTCAGAATTCAGTGGTCTACCTTGGACATGAGGTAGGAGGAGGTGAAATAAGGCCACTGCCTAGCAAAGTACAAGCTGTACAAGACTGGGCCACCCCTACTACTCAAACCCAAGTGAGAGCCTTCCTAGGTCTCACTGGGTATTATAGGAACTTCATAGAGAACTATGGGACCATAGCTTCTCCTTTGAATGTCATCTCCTCTCCCAAATTTCCTAAAAAGGTCAGGTGGAATGAGGAGTGCAATCAAGCCTTTGCAGGTCTAAAGAAAGCCCTTTGTCAAGCTCCAGTCCTAAGAGCTCCTGACTATCACCAACCCTTCATTGTACAAACTGATGCTTCTAATGTGGGTATAGGTGCAGTCCTTAGTCAACTGGATGAGAAAGGTAGGGAACACCCCATTTGTTTCATCAGCAGGAAGTTAAAGGATCCTGAGACAAGGTGGGCAACAATAGAAAGAGAATGCTTTTCTATTGTGTGGGCACTGAAGAGGTTTAGACCATACTTGTATGGATCTACCTTCACTATTCAGACTGACCACCAACCCTTGAGATGGCTGATGCAAATGAAAGGGGAAAACCCAAAGTTACCCAGATGGTCAATCTGCCTGCAAGGATTTGATTTTTCCATTGAGCACAGAGCAGGAAGTCACCACCAAAATGCTGATGGTCTCTCTAGGATGTTTGTAACCGACTAGAGGTATGAGGTCCATCCAGGAGTTGATTAAATCCTCCTGTCCCTTAGTCTGGGGGGTGGGGGGCGAGTGTTAGGGTGAATTCTCATTTATGGCTAATTTCCCTCACCTAGTGAGTCCCCCAGCAGCTTTGCTGGACTTCTGGAGTTTATTTTTTTCCACTTGGTAAGAGTGAGAGCTTTCCCCCCACTCTTACCTGTGTTTTGCTATGTGTTTTCATCTGTTTTTGTAAGTGTGGACTCTGAAGTGCACCACTTCAGTAGCCCCCTTCTTTGTGTGTGTCACCAGCACCTTCAGTGCCGTGGCACAGGGTTGTCTTTGAGACTTCCCGCGACTCCATTTCTGCGGCGACTACTGTCCCCCAGAAAAGGGTAAAGTTACCATTAACTTTACTTAGTCAATCTACCACAGATCCAGTACACCCCATCTTCCATGGAGTACTGGAAAGGGTTAACTCGTATCCCTTTTTATCTGTACCTCCTAGAGCTTTGTTTCGCTCTTTTAACATTTAGGGCCTCATTACATGGATGGCGGTAGGGATTTACCGGTACCGGTAAAATACCGGTACCGGTAAATCCCTACCGCCTTACTACGAGGTCCCTTTGCGGGTTGGGGGATTTAACGCCTGCTTTTTGCAGGCGTTAAAATCCAACCCGCTAAGGGACCTCGGAGCTAATTACAGCACCACAAAATTGCGGTGCCGTAATTAGCGCCTTCCCCATTCCCATAGAGCCCTATGGGGCAGAAATGGGAATGGGGAAGGGCAATGGCGGAAGGGGGATTTACCGCCCCTCCAACCTTGGAATGGGGCGGTAAATCCCCTTTCCGCCAAGGCGGTGCCGGTATTTTACCGGCATGAGCCATGGCGCTAATAGCGCCATGGCTCACCGCCTACCGTGTAATGAGGCCCTTAGACTTGGCTGGTGGCAGTGGTATCTATCCTAACTTTTCTACCGCGATTATATTAGATAAACATTGTACTGTTCTTGGATATTATATTAGCCTCAAACATAAACCCGCTTGACCAAATCATCTTTCTTTTGGCTCTGGTTGGGTTTATTCACCATTTCTTTTTGTTAAGGTCCATCTTGTGTTTTACTTTGCGCGGCAAAATAGGTTCGCCTTCATGTTCACTGTCTTTTGGCGGGCTTCTGCTCAGAAGCCCTCCTCAAGGCGCCTGGGTGTCTAGGTGGGCTAAATGTGAGGGAGCGGTGTAGTCACCCCCTGCACTGGGTATCCTAGGAAACCCAAGTCGCACTTTGTCATGATTGGCCAGGGTAATTGTCCGGGCTGGACAACCCCCCTGCTGGGTGATTGACAGCCAGGCTGCGTGAATGTGGTTTTTTCGCATTAAAAGGCAGGTCTCTTGGGCTAGAAGTCAGAGAGTCACCACCGGAACTACAAGTAACCGAAGAGAAGCGGAGAGAACGACGGCTGCTGCAACTACCCCGTCCCGGTGAAGCTCGGCTGCAGTCCTGAGCTATCTGCCCTTCAACGACTCAGAGAAGATCCAGTCCGGAGTCTTCTTCCCTTGAGCTTGATGGGGATAACCAGCTCATCTTCTTCAGCCAGAGGATCTTCTTCCGTGGTCGAAATCGCTGCACACTGCTGTAGTGGTCCGGATAGCCACCTGAAGAGCCTCTCCTGTTTTTAAGGAGCGCACCTTTTATTCCGTGTCGCTGCTGCCGGCCTCATCCTTGTGTGGTGCAGACCCCCTTCAAATGTCCTTCCTTCTCGACAAAGCTCCAGGAATCGTGGGTCTGCGGGAAACCAACAGGAACAACTGCAAGGGCACCAGTTGCACCATTGGAACAAGGTACTGTGTTCTGTTGAGGAAACTGGGTGAATCCCTTTTCTTCATTTTCAAGGCTTGCCCTTGTCTTCCCTCCTTCTTATAACTTTTGCTTCCGAACATTGACAATATCGAAGTACGTTTGGCTGCATTGAATCGTGAACTGTCTGACCGTGTGATCTTCGGCAACTGGCCCCGGTGTCTTTCGACCCTGGCTCCGGCCCTTTGATTTTTGAACTCCTGGCTCTGAGTGTTTCTTGATTCTGCCTGCCTAACCAAAATATTGCCTGTGATTTTTGCCTCCAACTCCCTCTGGGTGTCTCAGGTGCTAAGTGTGTTTTTGCCCCGGTAGCATTTCATGTCACGGATACGTGTTTGTTTAGTAGACCGAACTGTCAAGAAGTGATCGCAATCGTATTCGCGGTAACGTGTTTTGTGCCTAACACCGGTTCATTCCAACACAGGATACTTACCTTGAGACTTACTGTACAAAGTGAATTGGTTAGCTGTAGTATATTTAACGTGTGGTTTTTATTGAAGTTTCATAGAAGTGTTGTGTTTATAACGAATGGTGTAAAAATAAATGTACTTATATTTTTTCTACCTGAAACCTTGAGTCAGTGTTTGCTTGAGTCACAGTAATTGTGGACCCTCTGTGTAATCTCTGCTACTGCTCATATACTCTTGAGATAAGCCTGGCTGCTCCGCCACTGCTACCACTGTGACATAGTAGTACAGGCTTGTACCAAAGGTAAAACTTGTATCATCACCTGTAGTCTTAATTGTGTTTAGTGGTCCCTAGGGGCACTGCACTGGATTGTGCCTAACACCTAGCCTTGCTGGAAACATGCCGGGATCTGTACATAGTTGACCAATATTGCAGATGTAAAGATTAAAAAGAGTAGCTGCAAGGTTGCGCCCATGCTTTACACCTGTCATGGTTGGAATGTTACCCGGCATTGCACCCTTCCGGTTGATACGAACCTGGAACGAAGTGTTAGTGTGAAGTAGGGCGATCAGTTGAACTAATCTTCTTGAAAAGCCCATCCTCAACATTTTAGTCCACAATATTTCCCTTACCACAGCATTAAAAGCAAAGGAGAGATCTAATGTTGCTGCATAAATAGGGCAGTGGGTAGAAATCTGCGGTATTGACAGCAGATGGGCTAACACTACCACACTAAGAGATGTGCTCATATTTTTTCTAAAGCCCACTTGGTATTAGGAGAAGATGTCGTTTTGCACGATATGCCTTTCTAGGTGTTCAAGTAAATGAATAGGAAATATTTTTGCAACCGAGTCCATCAGGGCGATTGGACTAATGTTTTTTGGGTTATGAGGATCATCTTCCTTATGAATAGGGATAATTATGGCATTACACCATGATTGAGGAATTTTGGTAGTTTGAAGAATATGAAGAAATTTTGTGTATAAAATGGTGGTCAAAAATTGTGGATCAGATTTAATGATAGAAGGTGGAATTCCATCCGGACCAGCCGACTTAGAATTCTTTATTCGTCCGATCGCCCATAAGATGTCATCAATTGAGAAAGACAAATCATTGTTGTGGGCGACATTTAAAATGTCATTATGTCGTGAATTGAATGAAATAGGCAAAGTAAATTTGGTTAGGATGTAATTTTTCCAAACATCTGCAGAAATCGTTGATGGCATATTCATGGTATCAGATTTACAAGTACCTCTTAGAATTGACCATAAATTGCAAACATCCCGTTTGCAAAGCAAAATAAGAAGTCTTTGGTTGTCCACACAGTGAATTAGATGTTTTATCACTTTTAATTGGTTCTTATAGGTATATAAGATCACCTGTTTTCTAAGAATATATTCATCACAAAAAATGAATGCCCTTGTAAGGGCTTTTAGCGCCAAATATTTACAGGTTTTATGTTCTGCTATCTCAGCATTAAAAGGTTTATTGTGTCTCGAAGCCACATTTCGGGCTGTCTGAGCAAGAGCATAAACGTGTGATCTAATTTTATTGCTGTTCCATTCCTCCCTTTCGTAAGGGGAAAGATCAAGTTGTTTCTGATCGAGTATGCACCTCACATCTCTATGAACTAGATACGTAAGATGACAACATAGCTTTGGCGACCAATAGACAGAATGCATTGTTCGATCAATCTGAATCAGAGCCGTCTCTGGTTTGCATAAAAGCAGAGACGTCTGTACATTGAGTGTGAGATAAATTGGGCAATGATCCCCATAAGGGATAAACCCTATCCGAACCGGGATTACCATAGAAAGCAGGTTGGCCAAAACCAACAAAAAAGTCAATGCATGATAAGGCAACCCCCCTCGTCCAGGTAATAATTGGGGAACCAGGGTGAAAATTGACTAGCTGACAATTCCAATTGTCAAAATACTGAATCCATAATTCTCCTCTGCGTCTGGGGCTTATTCACAAACCCTCCCCTACAGGATGGATATGAGAGATCGATATATCATTACAGAAGGCATTAAAATCTCCACCAAAAATAAACTGATAGTCAACATTGTGAAGAATGGCAGCTTCAAGTACAAGATCTAAGGAATCAAAGAACTCACAGAGGGTCTTTTTTAAAGGGTTGAAGTAAATACATTTAACAAGGTAAATCGAATCCGAGCAGTTCAAGTTCATATGCTGGTATTCGAATGCCAAAATATCGTTCTGAGAGGAAAACAACTTGGCTTTGACATGAATGGCATTGTTCATTAGAATAGCAAGCACCCCCCTGAGGGTTGCCCCATAACCCCTACGGAAGCATTCATTGAAATCCATCTGTACCAATGGGTAGTAAGGACATGGTTTCCTGAACAAGAAGAAGGGCAGGAGTATCGTCCATCTTGCAAGAATCCATTCAAGCTTTTAAATTTGAATAAACACAACAATTCCATGAAATGATTTTAAATAATTCCGGCTTCGTTTGCTTGGTGGTTTTTGCGATTTCTCAAATTGTCACCAACAATGGTGCTAGCCATGGTAAGTTGGTTGCATTGGCAACCAGGGTAGATATTTGTGGAATTATATTGTTGGGTGAAGTTGAGGTTTCCAAATTTACATTGCTCGTTGCCCCAGGTTGGGCGGCAATACATAAGGGTGCATCGAGGAAGTCATTAGCCTCTTCTAATGAATGACCGAGGCGAAGCACTAATCCTCGCACTTTAAAGTCCTCCCTTTGAGACCAGATTAGATGCTAAATATTGGGAGAGTAAGTGCCACAAATCATCCTGTAATTATTGTGATTGGAGAGACAAATCCACTCTGTATCGTCAGATATCAGAGTTCTCAATTACGGGCTATATTTGAATGAGCTAAAGAGAAATGATCGTTTTATTCTTTCCTGCCCATTCATAGCCGGATCACTCATCCATCCCAATATATTTGGCATATCACTCGAGAATTTGTTATCATCTCTAAAATCTTCCTCATCAGCCTTTATGTGAAATGGTGATGCGAAAGAAGCGCCACCTCCCCTTGGTGGATCACATGAAGGATCAGGCAAAGGAGGGTCAGCATGGACATTCCCATCAGGCGTATGAATTCTGCTCCTTTAAGGTTTGAATTGTAGGAAAAGAAGAATCTACAGAAGGTCCCACTATACCCTTTTGAGAGGGTGGGTCTACCGTAGCAGATTTAATAGTTTGAACATGACTACTGTGCTGCACTGTATTGCCACTTCCAGTTTTTTATGCGTGTAATCGGATAGAAGTAAGATAGTTGACTTTGAGTAAACTTGTCTGTTATAAGGTGATTTTCAAGTAGGAGTGCTACTTCCCTAGAAGAGCTATCATTCGTTGAGCTAGTGATTGCATTAGTTATAACTGGAAGGGTTAAAGTGGGTGCCACATTGGAATCTTCTAAGGTTGGAGAATGGGATTTTCTTTTATTATTAGATTTTTTTGTTTCTGACGATTCTTTAGTATTGACCATGTTTAGAACTCGTTTGGATTCATCATTTAGTTGTTTCAAATCAATATTTGGATCATTGTTGGAGAGCTGCAATGCTGAATTAGTCTCAGACACTTTATCAAGGTGTTTTATGTCATGTACATTTTTTGATTTTTTTTGTCGGGTCTTAGTTGACGTATTGTTTTTGGTATTTTCCATCTTATTATGTTTTAATGCTCTCGCATGGGCTCGCTTAAGCCTGCGAGAATATAGTCTTGGATCAGACTGCGATGTAGAAATGGCATTTACAATATCACCCGGTGCAGCAAAAGATGTATTGTCTTTATAAAGCTCGTCCATAGCTTCAATGAGCTACAAGGGACTACTTAAATCCACTTTTAACTCCAGAATAGGAGTTAGCTGAAGAGCTACATTTGTACCACTGGTCGCTCTGTGGCCCTGGGCTTTGTTCGTCTCAGTGATAAGGAATCTGAATACGTCCTCCAATTTTAAAGAATTAGGTTTTACCACTTCCAACAGTGGCAAAGCACCAATCGTTTTAGTTGGGCCATCTTCGAAGGATCCAACAGCTGCTGCCTGAGCATAAGTTCCTGAAGCTGTGTTCAACAGTGCCTCAATGTCAGAGGTTTGAGTGGTTTTAGTATTGGCATTAGATTTAAAGGGCATTTGAACTTTTGTGATTAATGAGTCTAAGGTCACAATTGTTTTGACTTGAAAATGTGCATGGGCCAACATAAAGCCCTCCAATTTACTCATTTTTGCAGTTAGATCAAAAATGAGGTGCTTGATATAATCAATCTCTGCGTGAGTCTTTTCATGACCTTTATCATGGAGGTTAAGAATACGGGAGATGACTGGGAAATCAGTTAATTCTTCATCGGTTGTTCTGCCCAAAGTGTGGTTATGTGCGCCATCATCAAAGTTAGTTTGATCATTAGGTAGAAGGGGAGAAACTGGTTGATACATATGGTTCTTGAACGCTGGGGAGCTTGTCGAGGTATAACGAGGTTTCACCTCACTATCCTCATGCAATAAGGACTGAGGGTCAACATTTGTTTCCTGGACATTGTGAAGAAAGGCTTCTTCCACATCAGAGGGGAGAACCGATATGGGAGAAGCGCGATTCAGTGAAACGTGACATTGCTTACTCCATTCGGCCTCCAGAGCTGGTGAGAGAATCGAAACATCCGAAATACATATAGCAAGGGGCTGACCGTGCTGGAAAAATGATATATCTTTAGGCAAACAAGCAGTAGTATTTAAATCGACTGCACATGCAATCGGTGTTCCATACCCATGTTGCCAGTGTTGGATAGAATCAGGTTGATGTACTCGTGAAGATTGTACAACGAGCCCTGGCTTCATAGTGTCATTAGGTTCAACCGCCAAGGATTGGAGGGTATTGGGTACAGTTTCTAAATCCATCAGCTGTTTGCCCTGCGTAGAGTTTGTAGAAAGAGGGAGATTACCAATTTCATCGCCCTCCTTCTCATAGGGTGCATGGAATTGAACGGGCGCAGTCATGTTAAGACTGGAATTCATGCACCTTTCATGTAGGCATTTCCCACTACGAAGACTCCCAACCAAAGTGCCCAAGTGGGTGAAAGTCAATGTGCAATTTCTTGGTTGTAAACGACACTATGGATCAAAAGAGCAATACAGTGTCATCAATGAGGAGTCTATATGGAAAGTAACGTAAAGATCAATCAGTGAGAAACGCCACAGATTAATAAATTGCTAAAGAAACATGTAGAAGGGGCGGTCATAATATTAAGCTTCACGCATCAGTATCAATTGGAATAGGGCACAACAGGTCATCTCCTATGTCTAAGCCATGCCTAGGAACAGAAGGAATGTAATATAAATCATAGCCCTCCACCTACCTGCGGCACCGCCGAACAGCCAGACACTTCCTGGGCACTTCCTGGGTGCGCGCGCACCCGTGCTTATGAAGTGAGTGACTGAGCTGTTATCGGCAGGCCAATAGGCGGAGCTGGTAGCTGCAAATCACAAATGAAGAAAATTTAGCATGAATCTTGGGCAAATGAATTTGCACAAAGCGAGGACCAAACACCGGACTAAACACAAGTTCCAAAGTCTCAAAGTCCATGTTGGCAAAGAAAGAAATCAATGTTTACTTGTGACAAATAGCAAGTGAGTGTTTCCACAGAGCTCACTCTTCCTCTTGCGGACGGCTCGGTGAAATCATAGCACGGCAGTGGATGGAACGTTGAATCTAAACAGAGCAGTGTCTCGCAGCCAAATAGCCAGACACTTCCTGGGCACTTCCCGGAAATCCTCTAGTTTAGCAGTAGGAATTCAGTCTTGGAGGGGTTGAACTTCAGGTGAGCACCAACTATCCATGGCTGGATCATTGTGAGGCAATGCCTGAGCCTATAGATGTCTTGAATGGAGGGGCTCTTGAGGTTGAGCTGTGTGACATTTGCATATTGGTGGATGTGGATGTTGTGTGTATCCAGGTGGGTTCTGAGTGGGTCCATTTAAAGATTTAAGATCTCGAGGAGAGGATGGATCCTTGATGGACTCCACAGGTAATGGGGTAGTGTTGGTGATCTGGAGGTATCCATGTGGATGAATTGGTAGCACTTAGCGAGGTGGATTAGAATCAGCTAAGGGCATTCTCGCTGATCCCCATACAGTAATGTAGAATGTTGGTGCATGTCTAGTGATCTACTATGTCAAACGCAGCAGAGAGTTTGAGAAGAACCAGTCATTGATTTTGTTTTGAAGACCACAACCTTTTTATGTTATCTACTTTTGTATAGGGCATCAGTCGCCGAAGGCATCATGGCGCTGGCATAGCAGAAAAACAAGTGTAAGTCAGACCGAGGATCTAGAAAAGGAATGTTTTCAATTAACATCAGAAAATCAGACGATCTTCAATGGAATGAACAGAGAAAAGAAGAGTATTCCGAAGAATAGAAGCAGCGACAGTGAAAACACGTCCCCCCAATCTAGTGCGATAGAACCTAGCCACCTGAATGCACACAGCATTTGCATAGCGTAGAGATCTGGCAGGAAAATAAGGGCAGAATTTATTCTGAAGAAACTCCACGCTGTGCTCATAAAATGCGTGGTGGACAATGCATAGAGTTTTAAACTGAACTCTACCAGCCAAAGGGAGCCAATGAAAACCACGTAGGATGGGAGAAATATGGGCACATTATGAAGCACTGGAGGCCGCTCTAGCAGCAGAATTCTGGAGAACCTGAAGCCGGTGAAGCAAGTATGCCGGTTGAGCAAGAAAAAGAGAATTGCCGTAATCAAGATGGCCAAATACTGCAGAGGTGACAACCGGTGCCCGGAGATGGAAAGCCAGGAAAGAAAGAACTCTCCTGAGAACCTTGAGTTTGAAGTGACCAGTCCGACAGACCAAGCTAATTTGGGACTCCATTGACAGGGAGGCCGAGATCTTAACACCTAGGTCTTTCACAATGGTCACAGGGGAGAGTAAAGGGCCAAGGGGGCCAGAAATCTGTCTTCCAGAACAAGGATTCAGCAGAAGACCCGACCACCAGTGCCTCATTTGCTTCACTGTTACCCTTGAGCCAGTGGGCACATCCAGCTGCCCACTGACTCAAGACACGTGTGGTAGCCACTTCAGATTGAGATTAAGAGGGATGACAATGTGTGTGTTGTCCGCATATGATTAACACTGAAAACCCTGAGAATTGATTAGTTTGGCTAGATGCGGCACATACACATTAAAGAGAAAAGGAGAAAGAGCCGAACCCTCGGAAACACCACAGGTGATTGGAACAGGGGGCGACTTTAAAGGAGTAAGAGACTGAGAGCTGTCCATATAAAATCAGTGGAACCATGACAACCACCGCGGCCAGCCGGACGAGCAGAATGGGGTGATCAATGGTATCAAATGCTGCCAACAGATCTAAAAGAATCAGGGCGCCCACACTACCACTGTCGGTCAGTCTGGCACGGTTGTCAACCACCGAGACAAGCACTGACTCAGTGCCACGTCCAGGACAGAAACCAGATTGAATAGAATTGAAGAAAGAAGTGCATTCAAGAAAATACGAAAGAATAGGAGTGATAAGTCCTTCAAGTAGTTTCATAGAAAACAGAAGCAATGATATTGGTCAATAGTTAGCAGGAGAAAAGGGAGTCAAGTGAGGGTTTTATGAGGAGAGGAATCACCAGGGTATGTTTAAGAGATAAATGCATAGAACCAGAAGACACTGATTGATCGAGAGCTGATCTTAGAAAAGGAGCCAGCCCTGTGGCAACAGATTTAAGAACTGAGATGGGAATGGGGTCAAGTTGCGAGGCAGACTTGAGGCAATAGATAGTCAAAAGGATGTCATCCATAGTGAAAACAGGGAAATCAGACCAGACTGAAGAAGGCTGCACGGCCTCCAGAATACATTGCTGATCAGCCTGGGGAACAGCAATATTGCGACGGATAAGCAAAATGTTGTCAGTAACGAAAGAAGACAGGGAATCGAAGAGCATCACAAGGGAGGGAGGAACTAGTTGGGGGAACTGGCTGTCAATGACTGCACTACTTTAAAATGCTCTTTAAATTGATTGAGCGCCGTAGATATACAGTAAGTAAAGTAATTCAATTTGGCAGCTAGAATGTCCTTGTGATAGTTGAGAGTGGCCGTCTGATATAAAAGATTTAGTAAGTGAGCAGTAGTTCCGGTGCCATTTAATTTCCGCCTGATGGCGTAGATGAAGATCAACCAATTGTTAAGTTAACCAAGGTTTAGTTGGATGAGCACATGGTCTTAGAAGTTTCAGAGGAGCAAAATGATTAACGTCAGGGGGAAGAGAGTGGCAGGCGGAGTCAATGAAAGGCAAGACTTCAGAGGAGGCAACATTCCGCCACTGTCGACCCATTCGACGGGGAGCAGAGGGAGCAGAAACAGGGCAGGGTAGAATCATGGAAAAGGGATAATGAAATGGTCAGTCCACAGCTTTCGAATGGGTGGGTAAGCTTTGAACAAAACCAACGGGGCAAAAAGGAGGTCAAGCGTATTAACTGGTATATGTGTGGGCTCAGACATATGTTGAGGAATTTGAATATCAGCCATTGCCGAATGAAAAGAAGTGACAAGAGTAGCTGACAGGTGAATAGAATGAAAGTTGAAATCACAATCAATGATCAAATTAGAAAACTGTAGCTTCAAATCTGTGGTAAGCTGCAGAAATACAGAAACAAAGGATGGGTCAGGGCGAGGGGGACGAGAAACAATAAAAATATATAGGTCAAGGAAGCAGACAAATATAGTCTGACAAGCATAGACACCATCTGCAGGTCATGGGGGAGTGGTATCAAGGAGCAGGGGTATTTGTTGTAAAAGATCAGGGCAACATCACCACCAGGGTGGACCGTGTTCTGATCCACACAAACAAAACTATTGGAAGGAGGGTGTGCATGGGCCAGAGCTGGATCAGATGACTCTTGCAGCCAAGTTTCAGTCACGCAGCAGATATCAGGAGACTACTCACTTAAAAGATCATGGCAGTCAAAGGAGTGCACCACCAATGAGCGAGCATTAAAAGGAAAGCAGTTGGGGGCGTGGCCTGGAGTGCCAACAATGTGGCAGCTCCTGTGATGGCCTCCGTATGGGACCGCAGCGAAAACTAAATCTTTTCGGTTCGCGCTATGCTTGGAACACTTACGCAACCAGCCTGGTTTGCGGAACCTGAGGGGCACCTGCGGCGCTGATTTGGGCTTGAAACGCGCCCGCCCTCCAAAGAAACGCAACAAGAGGAGCCGCAGACTGCGACCCCACTCGACTTCAAAATGGCGGGTGCGCCGCCCTGCCCCCGGCCCTGCGACTTCCTCCCGGCTCCTTTTGACTCTGGGGCCACCCTTGCAGCCGGGCTCCACGCGGGGCCCGACCACAGAGCCCAACTCCTCTAGAGCTTAAGCCGGCGCTCTGCCGCGTCTTCAACACAGCCGGGAGCTGCCGGAGTACCGGGCCTGGACCTAGCCAGTAAAGCCTGGACCGCCCAGGGTGGCTGCCCCTACATCTATGCCCAGAGGCTGCGCATCCAACTTACCTGCGGCTCCCGCCAGAGCGTCCGATCCCTCCTGGCCCGGTATCGAGGACTCGAGGTGCGCCGGAGACATCTTCCGCCCTCCGGTGTGAGGCCCCGAGACTCCACCTTCTCCGCCCGCCTTGCCGCAGGCTCGGCCGCCGCAGCTCCAGCCTCTCGCCCGGGAGTGCGGGCTCTGTGCTCGCCAGGCTCCTTCCCTGTGCGATCTGCGCTCCCCTGCTGACTGCTGCCTTGGGACCTGGAGCGGGACGCCGTTGGGCGGAGGCCCCTGCAATAGCTGACTCCTCGCCCTGACAAGCCTGAACATACTCTGCGGCCCCTACTTGGAGCTTGCACCTGCCCCCGCCAAGCTGAGGCATACTCCACCCCTGCTGAACCCCTGCTCTTCCCGTGCGGGCTCTGCCTGCAGACCGCCCCCCCTGCAAAAGCCTTCCATATGCAGGGACCCCCAGCCCTGGCCCCTGTGAATCCCCCGGACTGCCTATTGACCTGCACCCCCGCCAGCTGAGCCACGCCAGTGATTTCCTGGGGCGCCCCTTCCCATCCCCCCCTCTGCTCCACCCAGAGGGAGCCTGTCTGCGGTTCCTGCACCCTGACTTGGTCTTGGAGAGTGTCCTTTGGACCTGCGACCACTCTACTTGGCGGATCTGCGCCATAAAGGTACTTTTTCGTCCTCAAGGGGAGTAAAGCGCTTGCTGCCCATGCAGCCCCCTGGGGTGCTCCGGCCCACTCCACCTCTCCGACCCCCTTCACCCCCCGGTGCCTTCAGTTGGGGGTCCGAGATTTCCGTGCGCAGTTGCCAGGCCGAGCTCCCCGGGGCAGTTCTCCACCTGAGAGCCATGACCAAAGCCTTAAAAACCGCCAAATCTGGTGACATTTCCACCATGCTGCTGGCCCCGGAGAGGGGGAAGAAGGCCGTCCCCCCAAACTCACCCCCCAGAAGTCCACCGAAGATAAAGGGATGCTCGCAACTAAAGAGTACCGCCAGGCTTTTATGACCGACATCAAAACAGAATTCAGGTCCTGCATGATGGAACTCAAGTCCAAACTGGAGCAAACAGAACAACGGGTCAACGATGTCGAACGCAGGCTGGGGGAGACCGAGGAACTAGCTACGGACCACTCTAACTCACTAACGGAGGTCCAGCGCTCCATTCAGGCACTAATGGACAGAACCGAAATCCTCGAGTTCAAACAGGAGGACAGAGAACCGCTCCCGGTGCAACAACTTCCGCATTCGTGGGGTGCCCTCCGCAATCTCCGATAAGGAGCTCCCCGGATACATAAGCCTCGTCATTCAATCCCTGCTGCAAGATCTAGAGGAGACGCAGCTCATGCTTGACCGTACTCACCGATTGCGCCCACGCCGGGGATCCGATACAGACCCCCCACCAGACGTGATCACAAGAGTTCATTTCTACACCACCAAGGAGGCCATTGCAGCAATAGGCCGCTGAAAGGATGAACTCTCTTTCCAGGGCTCCCCTCTGCTGATCTTTCAGGACCTCTAACCCTTCAGAAGCGCAGAATGCTATGCCCACTCTCGCTTTTCCTGCGAGACCAACAGAGCCGCTACCGCTGGCTGTTCCCCACGGCATTACAGTTCTCATATAAGGGCACCCTCCGCACCATCAGCCACCTCGATGACGCAGCATCAATCCTCCGCCCGGACTCACCCGGGGGCACGGAACCGCACTCCTCTAGCCAGACGAGCCTGATGCAGGACGCCGCCTCTCCCAAGCCGAAGTGGGTCCCATGGTCTAGGGTACAGAGAAGTCGCAGACCCAGATAACAGGCACTAGTACGTTTGAGGCATGCATAGCTGTTGGAATCACTGACATTTTCTTAAGCTCGCTGCGGACCCCCTGCGGCCCATACCCTACTCCAGGGTGGATACCACCATATTATCCCTGGAGAATATTTCAACTTTGTTCGCAATGTCACCATTTGACAGCCTGTGTGGCCGGGGTGCCACCGACTGATCAAAATCGGTCCCCCCGGTCACAGCCTGGTCCTTCCGTTGGAGGCCACTGTTGGTAGTTTATGTCTCCCGTTGGAGACTTTCTCTAAAAAACCTTCAGCCACAGGGAACCCCAATGCAGCAAACCCGTCACAGCTATGGCTGACTTGACTCGCTCCCAATCCCCCCCCCCAGCAAATGGACTCAGAGCACCAGCCCCCGCATCTGATACTAAAGTTCACCTCTCTAAACGTCAGAGGCTTGAATTCCCCCCGAAGAGGAAATCCATCCTACAAAGACTGCACAATGAGGGAACCTCGGTCGTGTTCCTACAAGAAACGCACCTACTCCCAGCATACGTTTCTCACTTACGAAGCAGACTCTATCCCCTACAATTCCTGGCCTCCGGAGGAACCAAGAAGGGAGGCACCGTGATCCTTTTTGCTAAGGACTTGAAACCCCAGATCCTGGACTCGCTGAGTTGCCCCGAGGGCCGTTTTGTGGCGGTCAAATGCTCTGTCCTTGGCCAACTTTACACCCTCGTCTCAACCTACGCCCCGAATGAGCACCAGGAGGGATTCTATCAAGATCTGGAGGATTCCCTCCTTTCATTCATTGAAGGGCAGGTAGTCATTGGCAGCTACTTCAATGGGGTCCCGGACCCCCTCAGGGATAGATCTCACCCCTCATCAGCCAAGGACTTCAAGTTGGCAACAGCTCTGCTCCGCTTATTTAATGCACTGAACGTTGTTGACTCCTGGAGAGTGCTATCCCCAGAAGAGAAAGACTTCACCTTCTATTCGTATATTCACCGTATCGTCTCCAGAATCGATCTACTGCTGGTTTCCCCCCAGATCCTGTCCTTCACAGACAATGTCACGATTGGCTCCCGGATCCTCTCGGACCACACTCCGGTCTCGCTTGCCCTGCGAGCTCACGACCCGGATCCCCCTCCCCGCCGCCAGAGGAGCCTGTATGATTCTATCTTGGGGAACATGGCAGTAAGGGACACGATTGCCAAAACGATTAAAAACTTCTTTGCGGAAAACCCCGACGAGGACACCTCCCCGGCTAACACCTGGGACGCCATGAAAGCGGTGCTTAGAGGGGAGCTAATTGCCCAAGGCGCTGCGTACCACAAACAGAAGAGGGCGGCAGGAGCTATCCTGGAAGCTGAGGTCCGCGAAGCGGAGGCCACCCATAAACACAAGGGCTGGTCCCCGAAATCCTACAGGGTCCTACAAACGGCAAGGAAGAGGCTTGAGGCGCACTATGCTGACGCTACTGCGAACCTGCTGACCAGGACCAAGCAATGGTATTACGCCCACAACAACAAGGCTAACAAACTACTGGTCAGCAAACTGGCTAAGGAGAAGAGAAGAAATTTCATCCAGGGCCTACGCGACACACAAGGGAGGATCTACCACTCGGAGGATGAAAAACTACGGCTGGCGATCGCCCACCAATCGGGAATAATGACTGCAGGCCCACGGGACCCAGATGAGCAGCGCTCCTACATTCAGGAGGCCTTGCTTCCGACTCTCAAACCAGAGGCGAGAGAGGGGCTAGAGTCCCTTATCACTAATGAGGAAGTGGAGGAGGCCATTAAAAGCCTAAAGCCGAGGGCTCCAGGCCCAGACGGGTTCTCCACACGCGTCTATAAACTCTTCCGCCCTCAATTGGTGGCCCCTCTGACCCGCCTCTTCAACTCGTTTGCGGCTTCTGGCACAGTCACCCCATCGATGCAGGAGTCCATTACTGTTTTGATTCTTAAGCCTGGAAAGGACCCCCTGGAGAATAGTTCATATAGACCCATCTCCTTGTTGAACTTGGATGCCAACATCTACTCCAAGATCCTGGCCAACCGCCTTGCCCCTATCCTCCTGAACATTATAGACCCGGACCAGACAGGGTTTATCCTCCACAGATCAACGAAGGACAACATCCGCAGGGCTCTAGACCTAATAGAGGTTGCCAGTCAGGACTCTCAGCAACTAGCCCTGATCCCTCTAGACGCAACTAAAGCTTTCGATAAAGTAGACTAGCCATATCTGTCCCTCGCCCTAGCGGCCTTTGGCTTCGGACCAACCTTCATGCGGATGACCCTGGCAAACTACCAGGCCCCGAGGACCCGGCTGAGAGTCAATGGCCGCCTGTCAGACCCGTTCCCTCTCACATGCGGCACGCGACAGGGATGCCCGCTATCCCCCTTGCTCTTCGTTCTGGCCATGGAACAGTTGGCCCAGCGCGTTCACCGGGACCCCCTGATCTCTGGCCCGAGGATCGGCACCACCCAACACGAAATCACCCTCTACGCAGACGATGTGCTGCTGACCATCACAAATATCAAAGACTCCATGAGGGCGGCTCTGGCGGAAATTCAGGCCTGCGGGAGGGTCTCAGGTTTCGCTATTAACTTCCACAAATCATCTGCCCTCGGAGTGGGCCTGCCCTCAGGCGAAAGAGAAGCCCTACAGAACCTCTGCCCGCTCCAATGGAGCACCCAGGCGATCCCATACCTAGGGGTCCAGATCCCCACTGACCCTGCAAAGATCTACCAGGCCAACTTCCCCCCACTTTTCACGGAATTGGAAAAGGACTTGACCCGCTGGCAGACACAGGAGATCTCGCTGCTGGGGCACATAACAACAAGCAAAATGAACCTCCTTCCCCGCTTCCTTTACGCGTGCCCTCCCAACCACAATCTCCCTTCCCCCTCTGCAACGGCTCCAGAGGAAAATCATTGGCTTTATTTGGAAGGGCAAGAAAGCACGGATCCCTCGGATTACGATGATGGCTAGCATGAAACTGGGAGGGCTGGGGGTGCCGGACCTTCAGAAATACCACATTGCAGCGCAGCTAGCCCAATTTCAAGCTTGGGATCTCGCCTCCGATCGCCCGAAATGGGTGGAGATCGAACAATCTCGCCACCCTTTCCCCCTCTGCTTCCTCCCGTTCATTCCCACCGCACTACGCCGCAGCTGGCCTGGGGTGCTGACCGCCACAAGACAATCGTTGAAGGCATGGGAGTGGGCCCGCAGACGTGGGGGCATCCCTGGAACATTCAGTGCATCCTTCCCGATTATTTTCAACTCCGCTTTCACCCCGGGAGCTTGCCCGCAGAACTTTAGGAACTGGGTTGCAGGAGGCCTCGAAACTCTGGGGCAGCTCTTTAAAGGGGGCGCTCCCCTCACCTTTGAACAATGCAAAGCGACCTTCCAGCTAACAGAGGCAGATAGATTCACCTATGCCCAACTGAGGCACTGGTGCACTCACCCCCAAACTCGAGCTGCAGCAACAAGACCTCTGGCCCCCCTGGAGCTCACGATAAAAGACCTGCCTGCCCGGGGAAAGATCTCGGCCCTCTACAAACTACTGCAGGATGTACCCCTTCTCTCCAGGCCCTCCTACATGGCCAATGGGAGTCGGACCTGGGTCATGCGATCGAAGACCACACGTGGGTAGACGTCTGGACTAGAACACGTACTGCGTCTCAGTGCATTACCAACCGGGAATGCGCCCATAAACTCCTGCTGCGTTGGTATTACCCCCCCTACGCCTTCATCACTTCCAGCGGGCCTTGGACCCCGACTGCTGGCACCTATGTGGCTCCTCGGGTTCCTAATTCCACATGTGGTGGACTTGCCCTAGAGTAAGGGAGTTTTGGACCCAATGCATGGCCTCCATTCGAGAGATCACTCAAGTTGAAATCCCTCTAATGTCCGAGCAGGTCCTCCTGGGGATCCCACTTCCGGACTCATATCCGAGAACAGGGAGGAGAGCGGCGCTGATTTTCCAATTCTTATTGGCTCCCAAAATCACAGTGGCTCGCACCTGGAAGTCTGCGGAGGGTCCCTTGATGACCCTGTGGTGGCTTAAACTATGGGATATTCTGATAGCTGAAAAGGTCACGGCAGCCATAGCGGGACTGCTCCATCGATTTGCTGACATTTGGGCCCCAGGTTTGGACTACGATCGGAACTACAAGGCCCTGACCTTCAAACCACGCTTGATTGCCGGGCCCTTTGTTCGATGGGAGAGGGCTTCCCGCTTGCTGAGGCCGAATGAGGCGTGTACTGTCGCTGACCTGGGAACTTGGGGGTGGGGTTTGGGACTCTTCTGCCTGATATGCTTGTGAGATTTAATCACTGTTAATGTCTTTGTTTAGTTATAAATAAACAAATAAAAAGAATTAAAAAAAAGCAGTTTACCTGATTGTTCACTGGTATACTGCAGGTCGCTGGGGGAGAGGGTAGAAAGCGAGAAACACCAGCTGGAATTTAAGATTGAGTAGGGCATATTCCCACAGCACATTACGCTCGTATTTTCTAGAAATATGATTTAAAACTAGTGCATCGGCACAGGGACCATCTGAGGCCCATCTTACGCACCATTACTGCCCTCATCTGCTGCCCTAGTCCGCTGCGCTTCTTGGAGTGTGCGTGAGGATAAGGGCACATTGTATGGCTGTAAGCCAATCAGCATCCAGCTGAGGCAGAGCAGGAAGAAAGACTCTGTGTCCCAGTGAGAGAGTCACACTGATCAGACGGCAGGAGCCGTGATGCCGTGAGCATTCTCGCTGGCGTATAGATCATAGCTCTCAACCATTTGTGTTGTAAAGGTGGGTGAAAACACCCGATTTTATTTTTGGCGGGTGAGAGGCCCATTGAAATGAATGGGCGTGCAGGAGGCTTGGCGGGTGAGTCAGCTGTTTACAAGGTGGGTGACACCCGCCAAAAGCATGTGAGTTGAGAGCTATGCTGAAAGAAATGTATGAACTAAGACAGAATAATAACCAAAGTCAAAATTAAAATAATTAAAAGGGCCACAGAATTAAAATCAAGACGAAAGTGGTATAGAGTCACATGCCACGGCTGGAGAGATTCCAGTCCTTAAAAGGAAATTAAAAAAACGTTCAGAGGCAGAGCAGAAGGAAAGACTTTGCATCCCAGTAAGAGTCAGGCAGGTCAGGCGGCATGAGCCGTGATGCAGTGAACGTTTTTTTTCACTGGTGTATAGGCATATCATATTCTTATTCCTTCCTCAAACACACTTGAGAAATTGGGGTGCCACACATTATTCAGCTCACGCAGTAGCACTATGGAACTCCCTGCCTACTTGGATCTATGATAATTCACTGAGTTGGATTTTTCACTGCATTTTACCACAGCGTTTTTATGGGGCGGGGATGGTCAGTCCTCCATACTCCTGGTTCTACTCCCCTTACTCTGCATCCCCATTCTCCCAATTTTACCACCCCAAACATCACAGTAATATGCAGTAAAATGTCCACTTACTCTTTCCGATGAAACTCTGAAGTGAGTTGGGTGGGAATAACACCTGTTTAACATGGGAAGGAAAAGAACCACCTTTACAATAAAGAAAACATCCCCAAACCTTTCTCTTTCCTGGATAAACTCCTAACCGAGACCTTTTCAGCTTGTCACTTCTAAGATAAGTGCCACATTTTTCAGCTTGACTACCTCCAAAGTTACCTTAGGTGTCATGATGCCTACCCCTGGGCATCAGGACCAAGCCCATCAGCTCCGGGAGCAGGCATCCAGATTCTTATTAAAACCCCAACAGCCCCGGCTGGGCGCCTTAGGCGCCAGGCTCATCATAGAAATCAGTCCTGGCGCCATAGGCGCCAGGCTCATAGACTTTACTTACCTGATGGAGCCCATGCTGCAAGTGAGACCAAGCCAACGTGAGGCCTGGATGGGACTATTTTATTACAGCGACTATTTTTTTACTTGGGCGTGGTTCTGGAGAACTTCTTACCTGGAACTACTTTGGAGGCTATTTAAAACACGCCCGGAGAGCAGCACACGCTTCGCGTTATTCTGCATCCAGCAGTATAACGCTCACCGTGCCTGCAGTCAGCATCCAGTCTTCTGCCACGCCCGCCTCGAACCTGGAGCTCCTAAAACAAAGAGGAAAGAAAAGGACAAGGTTAGAAAACAAACTATTTTCAAATTCCTCACCTGATTCCGGATCCATCTCGCCTCCGGACCTGGAAAGAACATAATTTCAGTACGCGTCGCATCTCCAGCTGCAGCACTGCGCCATACTCACCAGTCCTAGCAGCATTATTCGATTGGCGCTGCCTCCATCATTTCTTCGTTGAACTCCGGCACCTGGGGGACAAAAGAAAACAACAAGGTGAGCCGAGAAAACCAACAAATATAACTCCTATCACCATAGACTTACCTGATTTACCAGCGGAGGCATTGTTCTATAACTCTCCACATCTTCATGTGCCGCACCTGCAAAGAGAGAGAAAACAACACGTTAAACATGAGCAACATTTATCGGACAGCGTAGGGTAATACAGACTCTTACCTGAGCGCCACCAGCTACCACGAAAGCATCTTCTCACGAACTCAGCCGCAAGACAAGGAAGGAAGGGGGGAACAAGAGTGAACATTGGACATATTGAACTCTATGAACTTGATACTTACTGGTCCTCGCCAGGAACCTCAGAGTCAATACTCTCCGGAACTCTCCCATGCCTTCAAACCAGTGAAGTAACTGGCATCAACGCGCCCCTGCAATCCATGCAGGATGCAGAGCTCATCTTTCAAGAGTATAAGGTGAGATTGCTGAGAGGGCACTTCGGAGGTGATTAGAGAGGAGGACTGTGGGGGTGCCATCACTTGAATCCACGGGTGGCTAAATCCATCTCTCCACTTGCAGGAGAAAATTTATACGGGTCAAGCAGACAAGATTAGGAGGGCCAGTCCAGTCAGTCATCTCTGCACTACGCATCACGTTGGTGGAGACCGCAGCCGTCCGGGTCCGACCGACGCCCCTGTGGGAGCCAGGTGAGCGTAACAGGACACGAAGCCTCTCTATAAATCCCCACCCGGGCGTTATGGAAACCTCAGAAACCGACCAACTGGCCCAATTATTGGGGGAACATAGGGCGGAGGTGCACTCCGCTCGCCAAGAGACTAATGCCCTCAGGAGAGAACTGATTGTCTCGAAGGAGCGCACTGACGATCTGGCTAGGCAGACGCTGCAAAACCAAGCAGGGCAAACACCTTTACCAGGACTCGGGGGGAATCCAACTCCTGTTTCATCGAGCAATCCGGTGCAAGTGGTTTTACCAGGGGCTATTCCTTTAGCTCCTCCTGAACGCTTTGCTGGGGACCCAAAAAGGTTTGCCGTGTTTATGAACCAATGTCGCTTGCATTTTTTATGCAGACCTCGAGCTTTTCCAAATGACCAAGCCAAAGTAGCTTTTGTATTATCATATTTGAGTGGCAGTGCAGCTGATTGGTTGATTCCACTAGTCAATCAGGATGACCCTCTTCTTCAGGACTTTCAGGGTTTTCAAATGAGCATGGAAAGACTATTCGCTAGACATTCCCAGGGACAGGCCCTGGATAACAAACTTTTATCCCTACGACAAGGTAACCAGGATCTGTTAACCTATATCGCAACCTTTAATAGGTTAGTGGTGGAAACCGGATGGCCAGAGGTAAAACGAATTACACTATTTCATCGTGGACTTCGGGGAGAACTTAAAGATGTTTTGGCCCAATTTGTGAACCCACCTCAGGATTGCACAGAATATATAGACTTAGTGGTCCAGTTAGACCATCGACTTCAGAATAGAAAGGCTGACCAAGTTCGAGAATCGGGTATTGGTTAAACCCAACGTCACCCCCAAAGGAACAGATGCAGCAGAACCTATGCAGATTGGGGGGGGTTAAGGGACCCTTAACTCAAAAGGAAAGAGAAAGGAGACGGCAGATGCAATTGTGTTTATACTGTGGGGCCTCAAGACATTTTCTACGGGATTGCCCTATAAAACCATCCAAGAAAATAGTCGGAGTCGCTGATAGAAATCAAACAGAACCTGATTCGGGAAATGACCACGCCCGACAAGCGTAGAGGTCCGCTTGCCGAGCTTGAAGAAGGACACTCAGACCTCGCACCTAATCATACCAATGGTCCTTATTGATCCAAGGCAGCCATCATGTATGCACGCAGTTAGGGCATACATTGATAGCGGGGCCGTAGGAAACTATATGGACCACGAGTTGGCTTCTAGGATGAATCTACCTTTCTGCAAAAAAACCTCTTCGGATGTCATCACCAAAGTTGATGGAACTGAAATTGGCTCTGGGCCTGTAACTCATTCCACCACAGAGCTGACACTGTTGGGTCAAGATGGGCATCGAGAGACTATTGTGTTTGATTTAATCAAAGCCTCGCAGTTCCAAATAATACTGGGGATACCTTGGTTGGAAACACATAATCCTAGTATTGATTGGTGAGAGAAGAGAATAACCTTCCCAGATTGTGCACACACCTGTTACCCGGAAAAAACCCTTGAACAAAGGCCTGGCCACAGTTGCTAATCCAGTCATGCAGTTACCTCAGGAATATCAAGAATTCCTGGATGTTTTTCAAAAAGAACAGGCAAACACCTTACCACTTCACAGATCATACGATTGTCAAATCGACCTCACACCCGGTGCACAACCTCCATGCAGTAGGATCTACGCCCTTACGGAACCCGAAAAACCTTCACCTATGACAATACTTGGACCAATACCTTGCTAATAGCTTTATTCGTCCATCCAAGTCCCCTGCATCCTCAGCTTTGTTCTTCATGCCTAAAAAGGAAGGTGACCTCAGAACATGCATAGACTACTGCGCATTAAATCAGATTACGGTGAAGAACCGATACCCATTGCCTCTAATCCCCGAATTACTAGACCAAGTAAAGGATGCTTGCATCTACACTAAATTGGATCTCCGAGGGGCATATCATCTGGTACGTGTAAAGAAAGGCGACATATGGAAGACTGCCTTTCACACCAAGTACGGATTATTTGAATATCAGGTGATGCCCTTTGGGTTGTGCAATGCACCAGCAGCCTTCCAGTATTTTATGAACGATGTCCTTCGTGAACTCATTGACGTCTGTGTTGTTGTATAGATAGACGATATTCTAGTGTACTCCTCCTCAGAATCAGAACCATGTTAAGCATGTGCGGGCAGTCCTTGAGAAACTACGCCTGCACAAGTTATATGCAAAATTGGAAAAATGTGTTTTTCATACTACGGAAGTTGAATTCCTTGGATTTATCCTGACTCCAAAAGGAGTCCGAATGGACTCTCGAAAGGTGGACGCAATTCTCAAGTGGCCATCACCCAGTTCAGTTAAAGGGGTACAAAGCATGCTCGGATTTGCTAATTTCTACCACAGATTCATTCCGGATTTCTCACATGTTGTACACCCCATCACAGCACTTTTGCGAAAAAACAAACGCTTCTTGTGGACCGAAGAGGCTGAAAAGGCCTTCCAAGAGCTGAAAGTGAAATTCACGTCTGCACCTGTCTTAAAGCATCCCCGCCCTGAACTTCCATACATAGTTGAAACTGATGCATTCAGTTTAGCCATGGGAGCTGTCCTGTCCCAGAAGGATCCTGAACCCGGTCAACTTCACCCAGTAGCATTTTGGTCCAGAAAGTTCTCGGCACCCGAGTTAAACTATGCGGTTACCGATAAAGAGTTATTAGCCATCAAATCCGCCTTCAAGGCTTGGCGGCATTATCTTCTCGGTGCCAGGCATACCATTACTGTAATCATCGATCACCGGAACTTGCAGTATTTAAAAACAGCCAAAGCCCAACCATCGCACCAACTTCGATGGGCATTGTTCTTTGCCGAGTTCGATTTCGTGATCACTTATCGACCAGGCTGTAAAAATGGCAAGGCAGATGCCTTATCCCGAATAGGGATGGAAGAAGCATATGCGAACCCGGAACCGATGCCTATAATTTCAGAACAAAGAATTCTTGGCATAACTACCCTACAGACACTAGAGGATATTCATGTAAAAATCCAACAACTCTTCGATCCAACAGCCCTGCAGAACTGGGTAAAGAAAGGCCCGGACTACTCAGTCATCAATGACCTACCTTATTATCAAGGGCGACTATTTCTACCACACAAGGAACTACAAGAACTAGTCATCTCCAATTATCATGACACCCTGATGGAAGGGCACCTAGGTATCGCAAAAACTGAAGCTAAAATTAAGAGACAATTCTGGTGGGCAACCTGGGGAAAAGACATAAAGTCATTTGCGATGTCTTGTGGCATTTGCGCCCAAAACAAAAGTCAGAAGAAAAAACCAGCTGGCCTTTTACAACCTTTGGATATTCCACCTACACCATGGCACACCTTATCTTTAGACTTTATTGCAGATCTACCTCCATGTAATGGATTTAACACCATTCTAGTTATTGTGGATCTTCTTTTCCAAGATAGCCCACTTTATTCCTTTAAAAGGATTACCTTCTGCTTCAATTCTGGCCAAGGAGTTCCTCGAAAACATTGTTCGAATACACGGATTTCCTTCCGTATTGGTCTCTGACCGAGGTAGTCAATTCATTTCACATTTTTGGAAGAAATGTCAATTGGCGCAAATCGACGTGAGGTTATCAACCAGTCACCATCCCCAGACCGATGGTCAGATGGAGAGGACCTACCAGACCCTTGAACAGTACCTACGTTGCATGCTACACCAGACCGAAAGTAATTGGAAAGATATTTTATGGATTTCCGAGTATGCATACAATAACTCTGTACATTCAGGAACCGCACAAAGCCCCTTTTATACCATATATGGACATCACCCTCGAACCTCAGAACTAGATTCGCCTCAGCACTTAGAAATGCCAGCAGTTAGTCATTTGCACTCTATTACACAAGCCTTTAAGGAGGCAACAGAACATTTGAAACAAGCAAAAGAGAAATATAAGAAAAATGCTGATCAACATAGAAGTGAAACTCCACAATATCAGATTGGGGATCAAGTTTGGCTGGCTACAAAACACATACCACTGAAGGGAACTCAGACTTTTAACCCTAGATATTTGGGACCTTACACCATTAAGGCCATTATCAACCCGGTGGCCGTCAAATTGGAACTACCCTCTAATATGCAAATTCATCCTGTCTTTCATGTTTCACTTTTAAAACCAGTTCAACCAGGAACAAGATTAACCAAACCACCCGACACCATCTTGATAGATGGAGAACCTGAATTCGAGGTAAAAAATATCCTGGACTCCAAGATGGTTAAATCAAAAGTTTTTTATTTAATCGATTGGAAGGGCTACGGACCACAAGAAAGGTCATGGAAGCCTAGTGACCACGTTCATGCACCTCGGTTGGTGAAGAGATTCCATCGGGACTTCCCAGACAAACCAGGGCCAAGGGGAAGAACAATTTTAGGAGGGGCCTTGGGGGGGAGTGCTGTCATGATGCCTACCCCCAGGCATCAGGACCAAGCCGATCAGCTCTGTGAGCAGGCATCCAGATTCTTATTAAAACCCCAACAGACCCAGCTGGGGGCTGTTTGGGGTCAGTCCTGGCGCCTTAGGCGCCAGGCTCCTCATAGAAATCAGTTCCGGCGCCATATGCGCCAGGCTCATAGACTTTACTTACCTGATGCAGACCATGCTGCAAGTGAGACCAAGCCAACGTGAGGCCTGGATGGGGCTATTTTATTACAGGGACTATTTTTTTACTCGGGCGTGGTTCTGGGGAACTTCTTACCTAGAACTACTTTGGAGGCTATTTAAACCGCGCCCGAACAGCAGTACACGCTTCGCGTTATTCTGCATCCAGCAGCGTAATGCTCACCATGCCTGCAGTCAGCATCCAGTCTTCTGCCACGCCCGCCTCGAATCTGGAGCTCCTAAAACAAAGAGGAAAGAAAAGGACAACGTTAGAAAACAAACTATTTTTGAATTCCTCACCTGATTCCAGATCCATCTCGCCTCCGGACCTGGAAAGAACATCATTTCAGTATGTGTCGCATCTCCAGCTGCAGCGCCGCGCCATACTCAGCATCATTCGATTCAGCGCTGCCTCCATCATTTCTTCGCCGAACTCCGGCACCTGGGGGACAAAAGAAAACAACAAGGTGAGCCGAGAAAACCAACAAATATAACTCTTATCACCATAGACTTACCTGATTTACCACCGGAGGCATTATTCTATAATTCTCCACATCTTCATGTGCCACACCTGCAAAGAGAGAGAAAACAACATGTTAAACACGTGCAACATTTACAGGACAGCGTAGGGTAATACAGACTCTTACCTGAGCGCCACCAGCTACCACGAAAGCATCTTCTTACAAACTCAACTGCAAGATAAGGAAGGGGGAACAAGAGTGAAAATTGGACATATTGAACTCTATGAACTTGATACTTACTGGTCCTCGCCAGGAACCGCAGAGTCAATACTCTCCGGAACTCTCCCACGCCTTAAAACCAGTGAAGTAACTGGCATTAACGCGCCCCTGCAATCCATGCAGGATGGAGAGCTCATCTTTCAAGAGTATAAGGTGAGATTGCTGAGAGGGCACTTCGGAGGTGATTAGTGGGGAGGACTGTGGGGGTGCCATCACTTGAATCCACGGGTGGCTAAATCCATCTCTCCACTTGCAGGAGAATACTTCTACGGATCAAGCAGACAAGATTAGGAGGGCCAGTCCAGTCAGTCATCTCTGCACTAAGCCTCACGTTGGTGGAGACCGCAGCCGTCCGGGTCCGACCGATGCCCCTGTGGGAGCCAGGTGAGCGTAACATTAGGTGAGAATGTTTGCACTCTATAAATGTATTTAAATGTGGCTAAACATGGTCAGCTGTTTAATTAACTTGTAATTGGGTGGTCATCGTATTGGCATTTTCCCCCAAATCACCTTCAGGTGGTCTGGTCCAGAACTGAAGTACATTTGGAAATCTAGATTGATTCAAGTGCACGCCCCACCCCTCCCCTGTTTTCCTTGGCATCCCTTCACTTGTCCTACTTGGTGTGCAGTCAGTTCTTTCAAATAGGAAGGTACATCTGCATTATTCTGTTCCTCATGCCACAAGGTGGTGTAAGGGGTCAAGAGTAAGGCTCTGACACAATGGCATGTTTGGTGGCTGCTATAGACATGTATTTCCAGAAAATAAAATGAAGTGTTGGCGAACATCCTATCTATCCCTAAAACTGAAACTAAAGACTGTCTGTGTCAGGATATTTAAACAAAAGAGCCTTCTCTGTCCTTTGTCCGAAAATCCTAATCGGAACCTTACACTCTAAACTCAATATAATGTATATCGAGATAACCTGGTATGATACATACTTGAAGTTTGTTTGAAAAGTTTTCAACATAAGCGTTTAAGTGGCAGCACATAAGAATAAAACAGTGTTCCACCAAGAAAGAGATCTCCCTTCCCATAGAGTCCTTCTGGCAGTTCAAAAATGTCTCTTTCTTACAATTTAAATGAGTTCCAAAAGGGCATGAATCTTCCTTTGTCTTTTTGTCAAACATACAGTTTCTTTACAGTGTTCAACTTTTGACACTTGATCCACCTTTAACTCCTGGTGTACTTTCCTGCCAGAATATATGTAGTTTTCTTGTTAATTTCTTGGAAGGGGTATGGGTCCTTCCTGTTTGCTCCAGATTTGTCTTTGGTCTCCTGGTTTACTCTCATGCCAGGATGTCATTTCACTTCATATTCCTGGTTTACTCTCCTGCCAGGATGTCACTTTACTTCCTATTCCTGGTTTATTCTTCCGACAGGATGTCACTTCACTTCTCATCCCTGGTTTACTCTCCTGCCAGGGTATCCTTCTGCTCCTTATAGGTCCATCTTGTGTATTAGTCTCAGACTCTATTCATGTCATGCCTTAGCCTGTCAGGGCTTTCTCCTTTTTCATCCACTCTCTCCCTTATCCAGGTCACAAAAGCTTTCCACAAGTAGGTCACCGACCCCTTTATAATATTCATTTTCTCTCCCCTTTTCAAGTGCTGGGTCTCCAACCCCTTTTCGGCCTTGCATGTATTTATATATCAGTTCCTTTTGATAAGGTTGGGCTTGAGTCTCGCTTTCACCAATATTCATATACACTTTATTCTCTTCTCCAGAATACTGGGTCACCCACCCTTCTTTCGCAATATTCTTGTTTGCATTATTTTGTTTGTTATTTTCAATGCTTTCCTCATTTCAATCAGTTTGTTCATTATTTTCAATACCTTCCTCTCACGCTCTCAATGTGACCCACCAACTGCTCTCAGCCGTAACCCATTCCGTCTCTTTGGGCTTACTGGGCATCTCTAACGGTGCTCACCACTTCCTGGTGACTTCTTGTTCGGTCCGCTGACTCAGTGTTCGTCCAATCAGCTCGTCCCTCTTTGTTCTGTTTTCTCCTCCTCCGTGCAGCTCCTATTGCTCCCGGCAGGCAGAAGGCAGGTTGTTTTAAGCATAGCTTCTCCTCACACCGTCTGTACGCTTAGACTTCACTGCTTTCTTGCGCTCTCGTCGGCACTCCCATGGATCACTGATAGCCTTCCACTCTGCCACACACTCTCCTTGCCATCAGCTGTGTAGGTTTTAAACTTCCCAGCAGTAGTTGAAAGTTTCCAAAGACTAGAGTGCAGTGTTGGCTTCCTGCCTCCAGTCATCTTCATTACTCCTTCTCTCTTCCTCATCTCAGTACTTATATGGGGAGGGGAAGGCAAACAGGGTGTTTGGCAGACAAAAACTCGCATTTGTTCCTCTATGCTGCAATAGGCCATACAGGTATGTTGTACAGATTTATGGGTGTCATGCGGTATTAAGGTTTTCAGGTTATTTCGCACTATGTGTTCCCTACCTCCCTGGAGTTGATCTTCCCCCATGTGGTCATCCTACAGATAGCCAAACCCAGGGTTATAACGCGCCTGTACACAAATCTTTCTAGGCATGACAAAACATGGTAGGGAGACATAGGGAAGACAAAACAAACAATCTTACTAGGCCTTGTGTCATTTAGATTGTGCACGTGCAGGGGTTAGAGGGAGGGGAGAAGTGCCAGGGGGAGGTAAAGGGGGAAGTGTGATCAGGGCAGCAGAATTGTTCTGAGTAAGTACAGCTGGGGGAGTCGGCTCTGGGTAGTGCAAGGAGGCAGGGGACTGTAGGGTTACATATACAATCATAGCTCTCAACCATTTCTGTTGCAAAGGCGGGTGAAATCAACCGATTTTGTTTTTGGCGGGTGAGACGCCCATTGAAATGAATGGGCGTGCAGGAGGCTTGGCGGGTGAGTCAGCCCTTTACAAGGCGGGTGACACCCGCCAAAAGCGTGTGAGTTGAGAGCTATGTACAATCCCTAAATGCACGGAGGACCGATGGCAGTGCGGGTACTTACAGGTCATGGAGGAGCCTGGTGTGCATAGGGTTCTGAGGGTAGCCAGGCAACCAGTGAGCACAGCAAACAGGTGGGTCAGCAAGGGACAGAAAGAGAGAAAGCAGAAGCAAAAAGGAAGGTCTTCAGCTGCTTCCAGAACCTGAGGTGGTCCTGCTCGAGTTTGAGAAGGAGGCCATTCCAGAGGGAGGCCCCTGCAGAGGAGTGAGATCCACCTCCCACTCTCTGCCTGGAGCAGCGTCTGACCATCGAGAGTTGGTTGTAGCTTAGCGAAGGGCTCGAGAAGGAAGATATTTAGGAAGAGAGAGTTGGATGTAGTGCGGGACCCGGCCCCAGAAAGCCTTGTGAACAATGCAGAGGGTCTTGAACTTGATCCTTGCAGCCAGCAGGAGCCAGTGGGGAGATTTCAGGGCAGGTGAGATACGATCGCTGGGCTTGAGGCCAAGTACAAGTCTCTCAGTCCTGTTATGGATTAGTTGCAGAGGGTGGAGAGTAGAGGAAGGCAGGTTGAGAAAGAGGCTGTTGCAGTAGTCCAGCCTAGAGAGAACCAGGGCTCTGGAGACAGTGAGCTTCTGGGGTAAAGTGACAAAAGGAAGTATACCTCTGAGGAGGTGCAGCTGGTAGTGGGACTTCTTAGAGAGGTCCGTGATGTGAGGAGAGAAGGAGAGAGTGGAGTCGAAGATGACCCCAAGGTTTTTTTGCCTCACAGGAAGGTGCAGGCAGAGGGCCCAAAGAGGGCGCCAGAGTGAAAGAAGGAAAGCGGGGGTCCCAATGAGGAGGATATCCTCTTGCTGGCATTGAAACAGAGATTGTTGAAGGGGCACAAATCCTGAATCGTGGACAGACAGTCAAGAATGAGCGAGAGAGGAGAGGAGGATGAGGGGATCCTAAAGAAGAACTGAGTATCATCTGTATAACACTGAAGGTTAGAGGAGAAGGTAGAGATGAGGTGTGCCAAAGGGTCTGTGTAGATGTTGCAAAGCCAGGGTGAGAGGTTGGAGCCCTGTGGATCACCACATGTGGGGAGAGGTGGTGGAGAGAAAGGACTCCCGTTGGACCGTAGGGATGGTCCAGGAGGAAGGAGGTCAACCATGCGAGGAACTGATCCATGATGCCCAGGGTCTCACAGAGATGATTGATCAGGCTGGCATGATTTACAGTGTCGAAAGCAGAGGAAAGATCAAGGAGCATGAGGACAAAATGAAGGCTACAGTCGAGATTAGTGAGCAGATCTTCACAGGTGTTCAGGAGAGCAGTTTCCGTGAAGCCAGAATTATGGTCATGGAGACAACTAACACATTCCATGTGATAGAGATTGGGCGCTAGTTTGCCAGACAGGAAGGATCGGCAGAAGGTTTCTTCAGGAGGGGGTGCACAAGGGAGTGCTTCAGAGGAGAGGGGAAAGTTCCAGTGGCAAACACAGATGGCAGAAAATGGACATGGCTGGAGCGAGGGCGTCAATGCGGTCCTTGATGGTTCTGGAGGAGCAGGGGAGCACCTGCTTGGATGACACTTTCATTGATCAGACTTGTCCAGAAACGTCATCAGGAGTAATCATAGAAAAACGAGGATAAAGGGGCCAGGAGAGGTAGAGGGAGAGAAAGAGGAAAGAGAGGAGGAAAGAGAGGACCGAATGTCTTGAATTTTAGAGGTCAAGTGAGAAGCCAGAGCCGTGCAAAGGGCCTAGGAAAGAACAGGAGAGGTGGAGACTGCAACAGGATTGGCCAGCTCCTTGCAGATTGTGAATATTTCGGCCGTGCTGTTACAGGCCGCAGAGACACTGGCTTGAATGTGGGCTCTCAATTTGGACAGGACAGAGAGTCTGTATTGCCTTTGGAGCAGTCGACAGGTCAGTTTGTCAGAGGATGTGACCGATGCCCTCCACTTCCTCTCAGCCACCCTACACTTGCGTTTTAGAGTGGCGAGGTCGGAGAGTACCAAGAGTTGCACTTGAAGATAGGCTTCAGGTGGATTCTCATGACAGGGACAAGGACATCAAGAGTGTTAGTGATAGAAAGATGCAGGATAGAGAGGGCTGTGTCAGAGTGTGAGTCAGCCACAAGAGTAGGAGAAGGAGAGAAAGTATCGGCAAAGGGCTCCATTGACACATGCTTCATGGGCCGAATGACCGAGAAGGTAGGTGGCAGTGGTGGGCTAGGCTTCACCTGGCGGATAGAGAGCTTCAGGTGGGAGGAGAGCAAAAAGTTGTCAGTCCAAGAGAGAAGGGTGGTGAGAGGGTTACAGAGGGGCATGTCAGAAGATATGAGAACATCCAGGGTGTGCCCGGCAGAGTATGTCGGGCCGAAGGGTAGAATAGAAAGAGAGAGAGTGTTGCAGAGATTGCGGAAGAGCCCAGAGGAGGGATTGGAAGCATCCAGATGGATGTTGAGGTCTCAGAGTAGGAGAAGTTGGGAGGTAGAGGCAAGGAGAGTAGAGGAGAGGTCAGCCCATTCTGAGTGGAAGAGACAACCTGGCCAGGTGGCCTGTAAAGGGTGGCCACAGTTAGAGAGAGGCCAGGGGAGATAGAGAGCCTGCAGACCAGGCATTCAAAGGAGGAGTAGGCTTGCGTAGGGATGACAGAAACAGGGACCCACTCCGGAAAGATCAGGGCTACTCCACCTCCAGGACAGTTGGTTCTGGGTTCGGAGATGATCTTTTAGCCCTCGGGGAGGAGAGTGTCAAAACTCGTGACAGAACTGGCCCTGAACCATGTCTCAGTGAGAGCGAGGACATCCAGGTCGAGTTCTTCAAGGAGGTGAAAGATGTCAGTGGAGTGCTTGACACAGAACAAGAGTTGAGAGTAGCGATGTGGAGCAGGTTGCCACATTTGAAAGACTTCCGTGGAGGGGTACAGGCTTGAGGTACACCCTGCAGAGGAGGAAGAAGAAGAGGAAGAGGAAGAGGAAGAGGAGGGTGCCAGAGGGGTGGCAGGAGTAGCAGGAGAAGGGAGGAAGTTGATAAGATTCAGGAAGCATCAATCAAAAAGGAGGAGATTGGGCTGAGAGCACTGGACCAAGGCGGTGCCATTCAGATAGACATTAATGATGGTCTTGGAGGAGTGTAAGGAGGCAAAGAGGACCTCCCACCTAGTGCCACCATTAATTTGAGAGGAGGAAAAAGGAGAGAGAACAGAGACTATATGAGGGGTCTGTAGGTCTGGAGAGGGAACGACAAAGAGGATGTCAGTAAGAGTCTGTCTGGAGGAAGCAATGGTGTAGGTATCAGTGATAGGGAGGCCTGGGTTGAAGACCAGGATGTCCCTCTTGAACTTATTCCTTCCAGATTTAGTGAGAGTGATAGGGTAGGAGATGGAGTAGCAGTTAGAAAAGATAGGAGAGATGGAGAGCACCATTGAGGGTGCTAGGAGGAAAGTAGGAGGAGGAGGGAGCACAAGCGGCAGGTGCAGGATGCGCAGAAGGAGGTGGGGGGGTCACACAGTAGGGAACAAGCAGCGAGGGAGATAGGTAACTAACCTGTAACATGTACCCCCAACAGGAGGGGGGCCCTAGAGAGTGGGAGAGAGCCTAAGGACACAGATCACAGCAAACAGTTACACAGTTACACAGTTAAGTGGGGGGGGACATAGAGAGTGGGACGGAGCCTAAGGACACAGATCAAAGCAAAACAGTAACACAAATTGGGGGGGGGCTAGGGAGTGGGCGAGGGCCTAAATGGCACAGTTCTTCAGTAAATAGTAACCTCAAAAGCGGGGATCTGGAAAAAAACAATAACACAGGAAAAGACAAAGAACACAAAGTATGGCTAACCGCTGGAAGGGGAGAGCCTATGATTGCGCAGGGAACAGCATACGTTAAGTCAGACAGTAGGTGGAAGTATGTGCAAAGGCCGGGAAGTTTGGTAGAGAGCAGTAATGGCTGCAATCCCCCGCCCCCACAACCTTTCTTACCTTTCGGACGCAGATGATCGATGGCTGCATTGCATGATCGCACTCTGCGCTGCTATCCCTTCGCTGCCAAACAGCTGCGTCTCACAACACTGCGGCCTTGTCCTGCGTGGGCTTTGCCACAGAGGGTCCAATCCTTAAAGGTTTGGGTGCATGGATGTAGGCACAACATATTACGTATCAACGAGCAGCATTTTTTGCAAACCTGCAACCCAAAACAATGCAGCCTTGTCCTGTGAGGGCTTTGCCGCGGAGGGTCCGAACCTCCTTTCTTAAAGGTTTGGATGTGTGACTGTAGGCAAAACATATTACATATCAACGGGCAGCTTCTCCTGCGCACCTGCGTCACACTACACTGCAGCCTTGTCCAGCAAGGGTTAGTATCAGGTAGCTTCTGTCATTCCTGGCCATATGAGGGGAGACTCTTCCTGGGGAATCAGTGTCGACTTTACCTGATTCGTCACAGTGGATACAATAGAATATGCAACACAGATATATTTTAGCACCTTTATTCATTCTCTGGAGGAAGGAGCTGGGGGAATATCCTTCAGCGGGCCCCATCACGAGTTGGGCGGTATCCCAGCTTAAATACCGCCCAACTGCAATAGCGTTAGCGCCCACCGGTCTGGCGTTGGGTGCTAACTATTAATCCCCATTCCCCATTGGGTACGTTGGATCCAATGGGGCATTTTCTGCGCTAATACAGTGCGCTAATACAGCCAGCAGTAATACTGTGGAAAACAAGGCGCTAAATGGGATTTTCACCTCCAGAAAAAAGCTGGAGGTAAAACAGCCCATTTAGCACCCAACTCGTAATAGGGCCAGCCCTTAAATGTGGTAGTAATACCGTTACCACCACACTTAAGGGCTGCAGCCCAACTCGTGATGTGTCCCAGAGTGGGGAACCAACTAAAAAGGAAACTTTCTTAGGGAACATAGTCAGGATGGAGGACCAAATCATCAAGGGGAAGGCCTATGTTAAGAGAGGGCTAATGTCCTTAGTCCAATTACCTATCCCTGTTGTAGTCCGCACAATCCCAGGGTGTACGCACGCAGGAAAGCATCCTTCAATGCACCCAAAGTCTCAGGAAGTTTTAAGTGCCCCAGCTTGCTTCCTTACCTGGCCGTGGCAGATGTATTTATAATGTTTTTTTAAAAATGTATTTATAGAAATCACAGGGAAAGTGATGCATTTTTGGCAAATTAACACGCAAAAAATTTATCGTACATACTGGGCCTCATTACAGGGCCGGCGGGAACCCTGCCGGTGCTACCGGTGGGCTGCTGCCAGACCCGTAAAAAATTACTGGCGCCTGACTGCCGGTGCCAATGGGCTATTATAAGTACGGCGACTGGGAAGTCAGGGGCCGGTAATTTTGTTAATCCCTATTCCCAAAGAGTCGAATAGGACTCTATGGGAGTGGGGACACGAAAGCACTGGCACTGTTCTTAACAGTGCTGGTGCTTCCGTGACGGCTCTGCCTACCATGACTGCTGTGCCTGGCAGGGTCAGACCAGTTGGGCACAGTGGCTCCGGCAGGTAAACCCGTAGTTTGCCGGTCCGGACACAAGGATGCCGGTGAGCTTACCAGCACCCTTATTTCCGGACCTGCAAACTCAGCATGAGGCCCACAGTCTCATCACTTGATTGCCTATTCCATCAGTGGTCTTTCTCTCTGATTCTGTCCCTGCTGAGATTAGGCAATTTCTTCCTGATTGGTGTTCCCTGCAGAGTCTCTTATGGCCTTCGGCTGGAGATTGGGCTGATTCAAGATGCTGCAGGAAGTGATGTCACCAATACAAGATGGCCACAAGAAGGGAAGTCACGAATTCAAGATGGCCAGAGGAAGTGATGTCACCAAATCCAAGGTGACGACAGCAAGTGATGTCAACAATCCAAGATGTCCACAGGAAGGGAAGTTACAGACAGAATGTGAAGCCAAAAACCAGAAGGGAAGACTCACAGTCACATCACTTGATCGCCTACTCCATCAGTGGTCGTTCTCTTTGATTCTGTGTCTGGTGTTGCTGGGATAAGGCAATTTCTTCCTGATTGGTGGTCCAAGAGGAGTTTCTTGTGGCCTTTGGCTGGATATTGGAATGATTCAAATGATTGATTTGAATCAGGCGATTCCAACAGCGAGAAGTATTCCAGAGCTTTGTAGCCACGTGATGAACTCCTACCGATACATTACTCAGCTTTATCCTCTTGCTCTAGAGTTCACCTTGTGCTTTCACTGGTGCCAGATCATGCAGTTCCCCCTCTAAAACTTGGGTTCTCCTTCACATGGGGATGTTCTTGTGCTCTGACCAGGAAAAGACCTTGAAGTGTTCCACGCTTACGCTAGAGATCTACTTTGTAGGATTTTCTCCCACCCTACCTGAGTCGTTTTTAGGCTGTAATAATTTAAAAATCCCAGTCAAGGGTCATCCTCCTGGGCTTTAGCCCTTACACTCTCTGCTTAGAATCACAAAGTTGCACATGTTGTTTAAATCTCTATTGGTTATGCAGCTACCACTGCAACCTGGGCTAGAACTGGGCTATTCTCTAACACCTTCTCTTCAGTGCTCTCGTGCTCTGGCCAGCTTGTGTGTCAGAGCCCCCAGTGGGCTCCTTGCTCTGTTCTCTCCTACAAGCCTCGATCCTCTCAGGGTGTGGCCTATTTGGCTTATCCACCTATATTTGGCTCGTCCACCTCTTGCTCTCTGCCCCTCTGTGTCTCCTGCTCCTAACAATGCTGTATCAACACTCTCTGGAACACGGTCACCTCTCCCACACTGTCTAGTGATTTCTACCTTCTATGCAGTGGCATTGGCTTTAATTACTTGAATGAGCATTCGCATTTTTGGATCGGTATTATCATTACTTCCATGATGCATGATTGGTGTGGGATACATATTTCCACATCCTCCCTGCGTGCATGTGTCAGGTGTTGTGGTTTCTCCAGTAATTGAATTCAGCCAGTGCACTGGCCCTTGCAGCCCGAGGGCTCAATTAGCTTGTCGGCCATCTTGGGATCAGGCACAGGATTTATGGTGGCTGGGCAGTCCTGCATTCTGGTAGCTGAGACTGTCAGTATCTGTTCTCGCTTGCTACCAGCCCGTTCAAGCAGAATGCATATGTGGCGTTTGTGCCCCTTTCTTCTCTGGTGCCCGATTCTCCTAAGGATTCATCTTGCGATCCACTCCAGTGCTTGTTGCCCGATTCTCCTAAGACTTCATCTTGCGATCCACTCCAGTGCTTGGTGCCCGATTCTCCTAAGGCTTCATCTTGCGATCCACACCAGTGCTTGTTGACCGATTCTCCTAAGGCTTCATCTTGCGATCCACTCCAGTGCTTGCGCGAGGTGCACTCCTCAATGAATCAAGGAATCCTGCTCGGCTTATGGACTATGCAGGAAACCTGAAGCAAATGTCAAAGTTACTTGAGTTCTATTTTAATTGCAAGCAGTTCCGGAGGCTGATTTTCTCAGGCTTTCTTCAGGGATGTCATTTCACCAAAATGTCTGGGGTAGCGGAAGTGACATCACATGACCCTTGACCTCAGATGACATCACAGGAAGTGATGTAATTTGACCACACCCCAAAGTGATCTCGCGGGATGGAACACGACCTTTCACCCCTTGACAAAACAGGAAGTGGAATTACATAGCACTGTTCCGAAGTACACTACAAAACATATGGTTACGATATCACTATAGTGTGATATACATTCCATATGTATCGTTAAGATCAGTGTGTATAGGCCCATATTACCAAATTATTGTGAATGCAAGCAGACGTCCATGGCCAAATGATAATGATGTGTTATTATATAGCACTTGCGCTTACTTATGGTTCCATTTACCTACGCTTTATATATATATAGAAAAAATAAACATACAATGGGCCTCATTACGAGTTTGGCGGTAGCCGTGCCCTTATTAAGGGCACGGCTACCGCCAAACTCACTATCGGCCCCAGCACCCGCGAATGGGCCATTACCGGCCCATTACGAGATGAATGGGCCGGTAATTGCCCATTCGCGGGTGCCGGTATGGCTGGCCTCCCGATCCCCATTCTGCCCCATAGGGTAATAACGGTACCGGTGCAATCCACGCGTGCAGTCCGGCACTGGCAAGCAGATCTCGTAATGTGGTGGAGAGGTAACAACAGCGCCGGTAGTGCTATCGGCACCGTTGTTGTCTTTCTGCCACATTCGTAATGAAGCCCAATATCACCCAACCTGTGTTGGTACTCATTTATCGACCTCAGAAGGATGGAAGGCTGAGTTGAGGTGTTTAAGAACAGACTCAATCAGTGACTCACCCCCTGAAGTGTACCTGAAATATACCTTTGATAAGTCTAGCAATTATTGTATAGAAATCCAGAAAGACAAATAATTTGGTATTCCTATTCTTTCTTATTTAGGGTCACTGCTGAAAGTGTTAGACATGTGGACCCCTTGTTCATTTTTTTTAAGAGGCCTGAAAAAGAAAACCAGCCACCCCAGAAGAAAAGAGCCACATGGCGCTGGCCACAACCCAGGAGCTTGCATTAAAAAAAGAAAGACACTTTTTTTTTAGAAGTAGCAAGGGAGACCTACGACCCCTGGCAAATCCTAAATGACGTCCCTGGTATTCTTGCTCCTAATACCGCAGATGATGTTAGCACTATGCACTATCTCTCCGTGCTCATGGCATACCTTTACTGGAGGGCTACTGTATGGATCTTTCACTCAAGGGCTACATTAATGTAATGGGACAACTGAGGGAAGACTGGCCATCATATCTTAACAGATTATTTGTAGAGCGCACGTTCACCCCCAGAGGGGCATCTTGGTGCTATTGACAGATAACAAATGCTTATGTTTACCCCACTTAATGGTACTCATTTTAACGACCTTGGCAGGATGAAGCGCTGAGTGGACCTGCCGGATTCGAACCTGTGACCATAAGGTCAAACACAGGCCTGTGTAGGGGATGCATTAGTCCACTTAGCTATAGACTGAATGTCCCTTTGTATAACACCCCCGAGGGCTTGCATCACGTAGCCGGTGGCTTCTTTTGTCCCTATGGAAACAGGAGCCCTCACTCTCTCTATATCCTGACTAGGACCAGGCAAAGCAGATCCATTGGTACTTTTCAGGACTAGCGGGACAGGCAGGTAGGTACCTCACACACAGGAGAAAGGCTGTCCATTTCTACTGGATGATTTTCCCCCTTGATTTTTAGTAAGCAGTACTATTGTTTTCTTTTATTTCTACCCTTAATCCCTTAATTTAGTGTTATAATCCACTTCAATTGTCTACATTTGACTAATTGCTCCCTAGACTCTTAAAACAATGGCCTGGTTTGATGCAAGCATTAGGCCTTTAATTCCATTTGGTGTTACTTGAAATGTATAGTCATTTAACTTGCGTTTTAGTATTTCCAGAGTTTTAAAGCACTGATCAGAAATCTCTTTTAAATTCCAAATCTATTTTTCTATGCTTTCCTGGGTGTAAAGAGAAGTTTGGTACTCCGTTAGTCCAAAATCCCAAAAGATGCAGGTTTCAATACCTTTTATTGGACTAACTGAAAAGTCCCACAGACTTCTTCGCCAGATGACAGAGTGAAATAATTAGTAATGTCCACCATCACTCTTCATCTCCCCCCCTCCTCCTCCTACCCCCAGTGGTGGCCACAACTCCTGTGCCCCTCCTCGCAAATCATTATAGGGGGCAACCAGCTTCACCGAGCTACCCTCAATTCTAGCAGCAAGCGTAAGACAGAGATCCTTCTCATTGGGACGCCTGCTCCTTGCTTCCCATCAGCCTCCTTGGGTCCTTTCCCCTCACCCACTCGTGAGGCAAAAAATCTTGAGGTCATCTTTGACTCCTCTGCCTTTTCTCTCCACACATCACGTACCTTGCCAGGAAGTCCAACTTTCAGCTCCACCTTCTCAGGGGCATTTTTCCTTTCCACACCTGCCCCCAGAAGCTCAATGCCTCCAGAGCCCTGGTTCTCTCTACGCTGGAGTAATGCAACAGCCTCTTCCTCAATCTTCCTCTTTCCTCCTTTCGCCCCCTTCAACTAATCCAGAATAGGACTGCAAGACCTATCCTTGGCCTCAAACCCAGGGACCCTGTCTCTCCAGCCCTAAAATCTCTCCACTGCCTCCCGGTGACTGCAAGAAGCAAATTAAAGACCCTTTGTGTCATCCACAAGGCTGTCTGGGGCCTGTAACCTCTCTACATCCAGATTTCCCTCCCTAAATACTTCCCTGCCATAGTCCTTCGGTCCTCTGGCTCCACTCTCTGGAGGTCAAACGTTTCTCCAAGCAGAGAGTGGGAGGTAGATCCCTTTCCCGGGCTGGTTCCTCCCTCTGGAACAGCCTCCCTACCCACCTCAGACTTGAGCTGGATCTCCTTAAGTTCTGGAAACTCCACAAGACTTTCCTTTTCTTCTCTTCATTCCCTTGCCCCCTCCCATGCTACCTTTCCCTCTGCCACTATGACTGGGACTTGGTCCCTTCAGAGTCATACAGTGGCCAGACCACCCCACCTACCTGCCCCCCAACATTCCGTGCTGGCACTCGCCTTCAGCCTCCCTTCCCGGGACTAGCCCAACCTGGTCCACGCTTCCCACCGCACTCACACTCCCCTTCCCTCTCCCTTTTTTCCTGACACCTGCCTTCTTGGCCCCTGCAGCACTTGCCACCCCCCACCCCTTTGGGCTCTTCTCCCTCTACCCCCCGTCCTACACTTACCATCTTGTTCTTGCACTTGCATAGTAGAATCGCCACAAGGCCAGTATAACTGTTTTTTGTTGTTCTACTTTCTTTAGTATGTTCCCCTCCCCCAACCTGTCTGGTGGCGCCTGGAAACACTTGTGTACAGGTGCCATACAAATTTCCAATAAGTAAATAAATAAAGAAATAAAAGAAAGCCACAATACAGATCATTCTCAAAACCAAGAGAAAAAAAAAGGAACATTTTGAACTTCATTGACTGAAGGAACAGTACGCCTAGAATGTGGGTCTGGTATTGCTGTCTTATCTAAAAGACCATAAATCTCCTGGGAGCAGGGAAAACATAACGGTTTAGAAACAGTACAAATTCTGAGAGCTGCATTTAACAAAAAAAGAGACAAAACAGTGTTGTTGCCTTCTTTGCATAATATTTTCAGTTAGTCCATTAAGAGGTATCAAATCTGCATCTTGTGTGTTTGTATGCGTTCCTTTTATCCAGAGGGTGTTTTTTTAAAAAATCTTGGTTGTTCTCTAAAATACCCTGCGGTTTCCTGATTGACCTCCAATGCTTCCAGCAATTGTTTTAAATCATGTCTTTCTGTTTACTAATTTTCTGCACATTTTTAAACTCAACTGACATCTTTCGGGCAGATTATTTTGTATTAATGTCGGTCTCTCTGTGCTGCAAAGTTAAACATTTTTACCCTCCATATGTCTAAATCCTTTATTTATTTATTTAGTTAATTTGTATGATGCGCGCAAAACTCACAGGCATCTAGGTGCTGGTTGCAATCGAAGGGGGGTTAAGGGGTGAGACATGAAACTACGTTGAAGAGGAAGGTTTTGAGGTGTTTCCTGAAGGCGTGATACAAAGGTTCATTTCGCAGGTGTGGAGGAGCTCATTCCAGAGTGCTGATACACGGGCTAAAAAGCTTGCCCCTCCCACTGTTTTCCTGTTCAAGCGAGTGTGATGAAGCAGTGTTCGTAGGCTGATCTGATCAGTCTGGACGACAAGTGTTTTTTGATAGGGTCAGTTAGGTATTTGGGTGCCTTCTTAGTGATGCATCTTGAATTTAATTATTTCATTAACCGGCAGCCAATGTACAGTCTTCCTGGCCTCAGATATATGGGCATGTCTGTCAAAGTCAAGTGTAGCTCGGAGAGCATTGTTTTGGATACATTGCAGTTTATGCAGGTGTTTTTCTGATGTTCGCAAAGTAGAGAATTGCAGTAGTCCAGTTTGGAGCCTATAAGTGCTCGGGCAATTTCAAGGCGGTTCTGGGATGAGAGGAATGGTTTACTAGCATTGAAAAGTTTAGTTGCGGGTAATGCTGAGTGAAGAATCCAGGTAAACGCCAAGGGTTTTGACTGACGATCGATGCAACCAGTATCTTTTTGACCGTCTATGGTGAAGGATTTGTAGGCATCGTGTAGTTTGGATAGTCGTTGAGGCAGTAGTAAATTGTAGTGCTCCACTAGGGTGGCGGTGTCCGATGCGGGGGGTAGAGGTTGGTTAAGGAGGGGGTTAAGGCGGTCACAGGTGAGGTTGTGAGAGCTGCAGGCTATAATGGTGGTAGGGCTAGCTAGAGGCTTGGTGCAGCAGTGGGAAGTATGGAGAAGGTGATGGTATGGTTGTCAGACCACAGGCACGGGAAGTTAGAAAGGATATTGATGTTACTACTGTGGTCTACAATCCAGTCTAGGGTACGGTCATGGGTATGAGTGGGTTATGTAATGCGTTGGGTGCAGCCTAGGGCTTGCAGTGAGTTTGAAAGGGTGGTTGCGTCAGGATCGTCTGGGTCTCTAAAGCCAAGGTTGAGATCCCCTAGGAGTAGGAGTTGTGTGGAGGGCTTAAAATTAGATGTAATAAGTTGGGTAAGGTCCTGCTGGAAGGAGTTGGTCGGGCCTGGTGGCCGGTAGATTAGGTGAATGGTTGAAGCGGTGTGTGAGCAGGCGAGTTTGGCAGCAAGGAGCTCAGAGTTGTGGGTGGCGGTGGATGTAATAGCGTGTAATGGGAGGGAGTCATTAAAGATAAGGCCATCCCCCCATCTTTTTTGGGTTATCTGTCACTGCGTAGCATGGAGTACCCAGCTGGGATCACTGTGGAAATGAGTTGACCAGAAGAGGGGGTGACCCATGTTTCTGTGAGAGCCAGGAGGTCGAGGTTTTGATCAGTGATGAGGTCAAAGATCTCATGAGCATGTGCTGGCATTGATCTGGTGTTCAAGAGGGTGCACTGGAGGGAGGTGGTTGGAGGATGCATAAATGGGGGCATAGGGTTTATCAGGGAGAGAATGGGGTGGGGGGTAGAGCATGCATACTCAGTAGGAACGTGTTCAGAGTTGGTGCGCAATTGAAGGGAGAAGTTGTGCATTGTAATGCTGAGTAGAATGTCATTGTGTGTGGGCCGAGAGGAGCGGGATGCCAGATGAGCAGTCCTCTCTGTGAGAGAGTGAGGACATGTTCGCCCATGCGGTGGGCCAGTTAGCCAGATCTGGGTGGCTTTGTTGACTTGTGCAGGCACGTCCAGGGAGGTGGCTGCTAGTTTGAGCTGGGTGAGGTTTGTGGCATAGGTGGGTTGTGAACATATGGGCAGTTGACCGTGTGGGGTAGTTGATGCAGGTGCTGTGGGCACTGCTTGAGACGGGAAGGGTTTGGTAGGCTTCAGCAGTGTGGTGCTGGTGATTGCATGAGGGATGGAGGAGGGGAGTGTTTCTCCCGTGGAGGGATGCAATGTGCTCCACCCGGTATGAGGGCTCCTGTAGTAGATGTTGTGGTGTGAGGTGTGGCTTGTAAGTACATTGTTCTCATGCTGTGGTTACAGGGGTAGCCTGTGAATACATTGGTCTTTTCATTGTGTCATGTGAGGTGTAGCTTGTGAGTGCATTGTTCTCTTCATCTTGTGGTGTGAGGTGCAGCTTGTGAGTACATTGGTTTCTCCATATTGGTGTGTGAGATGCAGCTTGTGAGTACATCGTTCTGTTCATCTTGTGAGTATGTTTTCTCCATCTTGTGGTTTGAGGTGCATCTTGTGAATACATTGGTCTCTTCATCGTTTGGTGTGAGGTGCAGCTTGTGAGTACATTTGTCTCTTCATGTGGTGTGAGGTGCAGCTTGTGAGTACATTGTTCTCTTCACCTTGTGTGAGGTGAATCTTGTGAGTGCATTGTTCTCTTTATATTGTGTGAGGTGCAGCTTGTGAGTACATTCTTCTGTTCAACTTGTGGTGTGTGGTGCAGCTTGTGAGTATGTTGTCTTCATCTTGTGGTTTAAAATGCAGCTTGTGAGTAAATTGGTCTCTTCATCTTATGGTGTGAGGTGCAGCTTGTTAGTACATTGTTCCGTTCATCTTGTGGTGTTTGGTGCAGCCTATGAGTATGTTGTCTTCATCTTGTGGTTTGAGATGCAGCTTGTGAGTACATTGTTCTGTTCATCTTTTGGTGTGAGGTGCATCTTGTTAGTGCATTGTTCTGTTCATCTTGTGGTTTCAGGTGCAGCTTGTAAGTACATTGTTCTGTTCATCTTTTGGCGTGAGGTGCAGCTTGTAAGTACATTGGTCTCTTCATCTTGTGGTGTGAGGTTCAGCTTTTCAGTACATTGTTTTCTTTATATTGTGTGAGATGCAGCTTGTGAGTACATTGTTCCCTTCACCTTGTTGGGTGAGGTGCATCTTGAGAGTACATTGTTCTCTTCATCTTGTGGTGTAAGGTGCAGTTTGTGAGTGCATTGTTCCCTTCACCTTGTTGGATGAGGTGCAGCTTGTGAGTATGTTGTTCTCTATATCTTGTGTTGTGTGGTGCAGCTTGTGAGCATGTTTTCTTCATCTTGTGGTCTGAAGTGCATCTTGTGAGTACATTGGTCTCTTCATCTTGTGGTGTGAGGTGCAGCTTGTGAGTACATTGTTCTCTTTATATTGTGTGAGGTGCAGCTTGTGAGTACATTGTTCCCTTCACCTGTGTGAGGTGCAGCTTGTGGGTACATTATTGTGTTCATCTTGTGGTGTGTGGTACAGCTTCTGAGCATGTTTTCTTCATCTTGTGGTTTGAAGTGCATCTTGTGAGTACATTGGTCTCTTCATCTTGTGGTGTGATGTGCAGCTTGTGAGTACATTGTTCTCTTTATATTGTGTGAGGTGCAACTTGTGAGTACATTGTTCTCTTCACCTTGTTGGGTGAAGTGCAGCTTGTGAGTATGTTGTTCTCTATATCTTGTGGTGTGTGGTGCACTTTTTGAGCATGTTTTCTTCATCTTGTGGGTTGAGGTGCAGCTTGTGAGTACATTGGTCTCTTCATCTTGTGGTGTGAGGTGCAGCTTGTGAGTACATTGTTCCCTTCACCATGTTGGCTGAAGTGCAGCTTTTGGGTACATTGTTCTCTTCATCTTGTGGTGTGTGGTGCAGCTTGTGAATATGTTGTCTTTGTCTTGTGGTTTGAGATGCAGCTTGTGAATACATTGTTCCCTTCACCTTGTGTGAGGTGTAGCTTGTGGGTACATTGTTCTGTTCATTTTATGGTGTGTGGTGCAGCTTGTGAGTATGTTGTCTTCATCTTGTGGTTTGAGATGCAGCTTGTGAGTACGCTGTTCCCTTCGCCTTGTTTAAGGGCAGCTTGTGGGTACATTGTTCTGTTCATCTTGTGAGTATGTTGTTCTCTATATCTTGTGGTGTGTGGTGCACCTTGAGAGTATGTTGTCTACGTTGTGTGGTTTGAGATGAGTACATTGTTCCCTTCACTGTGTTTGGTGCAGTGGTCGAAGTGTACGAAAAGAAGTAGTGGATCTATGTTCCTTGCCGGTCTGCCCCACACTCCACAAACCCCATCGCTGCATCCCCTCCCACACACAGTCCAATCCCCCAAACAAACTCACCTGTTATTTAAGGGAATGTTCAGTGCAGTGCACTGAAGTGCAAGCTTCAACTTCTTCCTACACTTTTATTTGAAAACTAAACTGTTCCGGAACGGTTTCTTTTTAAAATAAAAATATAGGAACAGTGAAACAGAAAAATAAAAAGTATAGGAGCACTGCTCCCAACTGCTCCCGCCCACTTTCACCTCTGGTTGGGTGAGGTGCAGCTTGTGAGTACATTGGTTTCTTCATCTTGTGGTGTGTGGTGCAGCTTGTGAGTATGTTGTCTTCGTCTTGTGGTTTGAGATGCAGCTTGTGAGTACATTGTTCCCTTCACCTTGTGTGAGGTGAAGCTTGTGGGTACATTTTTCTGTTCATCTTGTGAGAATGTTAATCTCTATATCTTGTGGTGTGTGATTCAGCTTGTGAGTATGTTGTCTTCATCTTGTGGCTTCAGATGCAGATTCTGAGTACCTTGTTCTCTTCACCTGTGTGAGGTGTGGATTGTGAGTGCATTGTTCTCTTCATCTTGTGGTTTGAGGTGCATCTTGTGAGTACATTGGTCTCTGCGTGTTGTGGTGTGAGGGGCTGCTTGTGAGTACACTTTTCCCTTCACCTTGTGTGACGTGCAGCTTGTTGGTATATTGTTCCGTTCATCTTGTGGTGTGTGGTGCAGCTTGTGAGTATGTTGTCTTCATCTTGTGGTTTCAGGTGCATCTTGTGAGCACATTGGTCTCTTCATCTTGTGGTGTGAGGGGCAGATTGTGAGTATGTTGTTCTCTATATCTTGAGGTGTGAGGTGCAGCTTGTGAATACATTGTTCTCTTTATGTTGTGTGAGGTACATCTTGTGAGTACATTGTTCTCTTTATGTTGTGTGAGGTGCGGAGTGTGAGTGCATTGTTCTCTTCATCTTGTGGTGTGAGGTGCAGCTTGTGAGTACATTGGTTTCTCCATATTGGTGTGTGAGATGCAGCTTGTGAGTACATCGTTCTGTTCATCTTGTGAGTATGTTTTCTCCATCTTGTGGTTTGAGGTGCATCTTGTGAATACATTGGTCTCTTCATCGTTTGGTGTGAGGTGCAGCTTGTGAGTACATTTGTCTCTTCATCTTGTACTGTGAGGTGCAGCTTGTGAGTACATTGTTCTCTTCACCTTGTGTGAGGTGCATCTTGTGAGTGCATTGTTCTCTTTATATTGTGTGAGGTGCAGCTTGTGAGTACATTCTTCTGTTCATCTTGTGGTGTGTGGTGCAGCTTGTGAGTATGTTGTCTTCATCTTGTGGTTTAAGATGCAGCTTGTGAGTAAATTGGTCTCTTCATCTTATGGTGTGAGGTGCAGCTTGTTAGTACATTGTTCCGTTCATCTTGTGGTGTTTGGTGCAGCCTATGAGTATGTTGTCTTCATCTTGTGGTTTGAGATGCAGCTTGTGAGTACATTGTTCTGTTCATCTTTTGGTGTGAGGTGCATCTTGTTAGTGCATTGTTCTGTTCATCTTGTGGTTTCAGGTGCAGCTTGTAAGTACATTGTTCTGTTCATCTTTTGGCGTGAGGTGCAGCTTGTGAGTACATTGGTCTCTTCATCTTGTGGTGTGAGGTTCAGCTTTTCAGTACATTGTTTTCTTTATATTGTGTGAGATGCAGCTTGTGAGTACATTGTTCCCTTCACCTTGTTGGGTGAGGTGCATCTTGAGAGTACATTGTTCTCTTCATCTTGTGGTGTGAGGTGCATATTGTGAGTACATGTGTCTCTTCCTCTCGCGGTGTGATGTGCAGCTTGTGAGTACATTGTTCTCTTTATGTTGTGTGAGGTACAGCTTGTGAGTACATTGTTCCCTTCACATTGTTGGGTGAGATGCAGCTTGTGAGTACATTGTTCTCTTCATCTTGTGGTGTAAGGTGCAGTTTGTGAGTGCATTGTTCCCTTCACCTTGTTGGATGAGGTGCAGCTTGTGAGTATGTTGTTCTCTATATCTTGTGTTGTGTGGTGCAGCTTGTGAGCATGTTTTCTTCATCTTGTGGTCTGAAGTGCATCTTGTGAGTAAATTGGTCTCTTCATCTTGTGGTGTGATGTGCAGCTTGTGAGTACATTGTTCTCCTTATATTGTGTGAGGTGCAACTTGTGAGTACATTGTTCTCTTCACCTTGTTGGGTGAAGTGCAGCTTGTGAGTATGTTGTTCTCTATATCTTGTGGTGTGTGGTGCACTTTTTGAGCATGTTTTCTTCATCTTGTGGTTTGAGGTGCAGCTTGTGAGTACATTGGTCTCTTCATCTTGTGGTGTGAGGTGCAGCTTGTGAGTACATTGTTCCCTTCACCATGTTGGCTGAAGTGCAGCTTTTGGGTACATTGTTCTCTTCATCTTGTGGTGTGTGGTGCAGCTTGTGAGTATGTTGTCTTTGTCTTGTGGTTTGAGAGGCAGCTTGTGAATACATTGTTCCCTTCACCTTGTGTGAGGTGTAGCTTGTGGGTACATTGTTCTGTTCATCTTGTGGTGTGTGGTGCAGCTTGTGAGTATGTTGTCTTCATCTTGTGGTTTGAGATGCAGCTTGTGAGTACGCTGTTCCCTTTCCCTTCGCCTTGTGTGAGGTGCAGCTTGTGGGTACATTGTTCTGTTCATCTTGTGAGTATGTTGTTCTCTATATCTTGTGGTGTGTGGTGCACCTTGTGAGTATGTTGTCTACGTTGTGTGGTTTGAGATGAGTACATTGTTCCCTTCACTGTGTTTGGTGCAGTGGTCGAAGTGTACGAAAAGAAGTAGTGGATCTATGTTACTTGCCGGTCTGCCCCACACTCCACAAACCCCATCGCTGCATCCCCTCCCACACACAGTCCAATCCCCCAAACAAACTCACCTGTTATTTAAGGGAATGTTCAGTGCAGTGCACTGAAGTGCAAGCTTCAACTTCTTCCTACACTTTTATTTGAAAACTAAACTGTTCCGGAACGGTTTCTTTTTAAAATAAAAATATAGGAACAGTGAAACTGAAAAATAAAAAGTATAGGAGCACCGCTCCCAACTGCTCCCGCCCACTTTCACCTCTGGTTGGGTGAGGTGCAGCTTGTGAGTACATTGGTTTCTTCATCTTGTGGTGTGTGGTGCAGCTTGTGAGTATGTTGTCTTCGTCTTGTGGTTTGAGATGCAGCTTGTGAGTACATTGTTCCCTTCACCTTGTGTGAGGTGAAGCTTGTGGGTACATTGTTCTGTTCATCTTGTGAGAATGTTAATCTCTATATCTTGTGGTGTGTGTTTCAGCTTGTGAGTATGTTGTCTTCATCTTGTGGCTTCAGATGCAGATTCTGAGTACCTTGTTCTCTTCACCTTTGTGAGGTGTGGATTGTGAGTGCATTGTTCTCTGCGTGTTGTGGTGTGAGGGGCTGCTTGTGAGTACACTTTTCCCTTCACCTTGTGTGACGTGCAGCTTGTTGGTATATTGTTCCGTTCATCTTGTGGTGTGTGGTGCAGCTTGTGAGTATGTTGTCTTCATCTTGTGGTTTCAGGTGCATCTTGTGAGCACATTGGTCTCTTCATCTTGTGGTGTGAGGGGCAGATTGTGAGTATGTTGTTCTCTATATCTTGAGGTGTGAGGTGCAGCTTGTGAATACATTGTTCTCTTTATGTTGTGTGAGGTACATCTTGTGAGTACATTGTTCTCTTTATGTTGTGTGAGGTGCGGAGTGTGAGTGCATTGTTTTCTTCATCTTGTGGTGTGAGATGCAGCTTATGAGTACATTGGTTTCTTCATCTTGTGGTTTGAGATGCATCTTGTGAGTACACTGTTCCCTTCACCTTGTTGGGTGAGGTGCAGCTTGTGAGTACATTGTTCCCTTCACCGTGTGTGAGGTGCAGCTTGTTACTACATTGTTCTGTTCATCTTATGGTGTGTGCTGCAGCTTGTGAGTATGTTGTCTTCATCTTGTGGTTACAGATGCATCTTGTGAGTACATTGGTCTCTTCATCTTGTGGTGTGAGAAGCAGCTTGTGAGTATGTTGTTCTCTATATCTTGTGGTGTGAGGTGCAGCTTGTGAGTACATTGGTCTCTTCATCTTGTGATGTGAGGTGCAGCTTGTAAGTACATTGGTCTCTTTATATTGTGTGAGGTGCAGCTTGTGAGTAAATTGTTCCCTTCACCTTGTTGGGTGAGGTGCAGCTTGTGAGTACATTGTTCTCTTCATCTCGTGGTGTGAGTTGCAGCTTGTGAGTACATTGTTCTCTTCACCTTGTGTGAGGCACAGTTTGAGAGTACATTGTTCTGTTCATCTTGTGGTGTGAGGTGCAGCTTGAGAGTATGTTGGTCTCTTCATCTTGTGGTGTGAGGTTCAGCTTTTCAGTACATTGTTTTCTTTATATTGTGTGAGATGCAGCTTGTGAGTACATTGTTCCCTTCACCTTGTTGGGTGAGGTGCATCTTGAGAGTACATTGTTCTCTTCATCTTGTGGTGTGAGGTGCATATTGTGAGTACATGTGTCTCTTCCTCTCGCGGTGTGATGTGCAGCTTGTGAGTACATTGTTCTCTTTATGTTGTGTGAGGTACAGCTTGTGAGTACATTGTTCCCTTCACATTGTTGGGTGAGATGCAGCTTGTGAGTACATTGTTCTCTTCATCTTGTGGTGTAAGGTGCAGTTTGTGAGTGCATTGTTCCCTTCACCTTGTTGGATGAGGTGCAGCTTGTGAGTATGTTGTTCTCTATATCTTGTGTTGTGTGGTGCAGCTTGTGAGCATGTTTTCTTCATCTTGTGGTCTGAAGTGCATCTTGTGAGTAAATTGGTCTCTTCATCTTGTGGTGTGATGTGCAGCTTGTGAGTACATTGTTCTCCTTATATTGTGTGAGGTGCAACTTGTGAGTACATTGTTCTCTTCACCTTGTTGGGTGAAGTGCAGCTTGTGAGTATGTTGTTCTCTATATCTTGTGGTGTGTGGTGCACTTTTTGAGCATGTTTTCTTCATCTTGTGGTTTGAGGTGCAGCTTGTGAGTACATTGGTCTCTTCATCTTGTGGTGTGAGGTGCAGCTTGTGAGTACATTGTTCCCTTCACCATGTTGGCTGAAGTGCAGCTTTTGGGTACATTGTTCTCTTCATCTTGTGGTGTGTGGTGCAGCTTGTGAGTATGTTGTCTTTGTCTTGTGGTTTGAGAGGCAGCTTGTGAATACATTGTTCCCTTCACCTTGTGTGAGGTGTAGCTTGTGGGTACATTGTTCTGTTCATCTTGTGGTGTGTGGTGCAGCTTGTGAGTATGTTGTCTTCATCTTGTGGTTTGAGATGCAGCTTGTGAGTACGCTGTTCCCTTTCCCTTCGCCTTGTGTGAGGTGCAGCTTGTGGGTACATTGTTCTGTTCATCTTGTGAGTATGTTGTTCTCTATATCTTGTGGTGTGTGGTGCACCTTGTGAGTATGTTGTCTACGTTGTGTGGTTTGAGATGAGTACATTGTTCCCTTCACTGTGTTTGGTGCAGTGGTCGAAGTGTACGAAAAGAAGTAGTGGATCTATGTTACTTGCCGGTCTGCCCCACACTCCACAAACCCCATCGCTGCATCCCCTCCCACACACAGTCCAATCCCCCAAACAAACTCACCTGTTATTTAAGGGAATGTTCAGTGCAGTGCACTGAAGTGCAAGCTTCAACTTCTTCCTACACTTTTATTTGAAAACTAAACTGTTCCGGAACGGTTTCTTTTTAAAATAAAAATATAGGAACAGTGAAACTGAAAAATAAAAAGTATAGGAGCACCGCTCCCAACTGCTCACGCCCACTTTCACCTCTGGTTGGGTGAGGTGCAGCTTGTGAGTACATTGGTTTCTTCATCTTGTGGTGTGTGGTGCAGCTTGTGAGTATGTTGTCTTTGTCTTGTGGTTTGAGATGCAGCTTGTGAGTACATTGTTCCCTTCACCTTGTGTGAGGTGAAGCTTGTGGGTACATTGTTCTGTTCATCTTGTGAGAATGTTAATCTCTATATCTTGTGGTGTGTGTTTCAGCTTGTGAGTATGTTGTCTTCATCTTGTGGCTTCAGATGCAGATTCTGAGTACCTTGTTCTCTTCACCTTTGTGAGGTGTGGATTGTGAGTGCATTGTTCTCTTCATCTTGTGGTTTGAGGTGCATCTTGTGAGTACATTGGTCTCTGCGTGTTGTGGTGTGAGGGGCTGCTTGTGAGTACACTTTTCCCTTCACCTTGTGTGACGTGCAGCTTGTTGGTATATTGTTCCGTTCATCTTGTGGTGTGTGGTGCAGCTTGTGAGTATGTTGTCTTCATCTTGTGGTTTCAGGTGCATCTTGTGAGCACATTGGTCTCTTCATCTTGTGGTGTGAGGGGCAGATTGTGAGTATGTTGTTCTCTATATCTTGAGGTGTGAGGTGCAGCTTGTGAATACATTGTTCTCTTTATGTTGTGTGAGGTACATCTTGTGAGTACATTGTTCTCTTTATGTTGTGTGAGGTGCGGAGTGTGAGTGCATTGTTCTCTTCATCTTGTGGTGTGAGATGCAGCTTATGAGTACATTGGTTTCTTCATCTTGTGGTTTGAGATGCATCTTGTGAGTACACTGTTCCCTTCACCTTGTTGGGTGAGGTGCAGCTTGTGAGTACATTGTTCCCTTCACCGTGTGTGAGGTGCAGCTTGTTACTACATTGTTCTGTTCATCTTATGGTGTGTGCTGCAGCTTGTGAGTATGTTGTCTTCATCTTGTGGTTACAGATGCATCTTGTGAGTACATTGGTCTCTTCATCTTGTGGTGTGAGAAGCAGCTTGTGAGTATGTTGTTCTCTATATCTTGTGGTGTGAGGTGCAGCTTGTGAGTACATTGGTCTCTTCATCTTGTGATGTGAGGTGCAGCTTGTAAGTACATTGGTCTCTTTATATTGTGTGAGGTGCAGCTTGTGAGTAAATTGTTCCCTTCACCTTGTTGGGTGAGGTGCAGCTTGTGAGTACATTGTTCTCTTCATCTCGTGGTGTGAGTTGCAGCTTGTGAGTACATTGTTCTCTTCACCTTGTGTGAGGCACAGTTTGAGAGTACATTGTTCTGTTCATCTTGTGGTGTGAGGTGCAGCTTGAGAGTATGTTGCTCTCTATATCTTGTGGTGTGTGGTGCAGCGTGTGAGTATGTTGTCTTCATCTTGTGGTTTGAGGTGCATTTTGTGCGTACATTGGTCTCTTCATCTTGTGGTGTGAGGTGCAGCTTGTGAGTGCACGGTTCTCTTCACCTTGTGTGTGGTGCAGCTTGTGAGTACATTGTTCTCTTCACCTTCTGTGAAGCGCAGCTTGTAAGTACATTGCTCTCTTCACCTTATGTGAAGTGCAGTTTGTGAGTACATTGTTCTCTTTATATTGTGTGAGGTGCAGATTGTGAGTGCATTATTCCCTTCACCTTCTTGGGTGAGGTGCATCTTGTGAGTACATTGGTCTCTTCATCTTGTGGTGTGAGATGCAGCTTGTCAGTATATTGTTCTCTTCATCTTGTGGTGTGAGGTGCAGCTTGTGAGTATCTTGTTCTCTATATCTTGTGGTGTGTGGTGCAGCTTGTGAGCATGTTTTCTTCCTCTTGTGGTTTGAGGTGCATCTTGTGAGTACATTGGTCTCTTCATCTTGTGGTGTGAGGTGCAGCTTGTGAGTAAATTGTTCCGTTCACCGTGTTGGGTGAGGTGCAGCTTGTGAGTATATTGTCTTTGTCTTGTGGTTTGAGATGCAGCTTGTGAGTACATTGTTCCCGTCACCTTGTGTGAGCTGCAGCTTGTGGGTACATTGTTCTGTTCATTTTGTGTTGTGTGGTGCAGCTTGTGAGTATGTTGTCTTCATCTTGTGGTGTGAGGTGCAGCTTGTGAGTATCTTGTTCTCTATATCTTGGGGTGTGTGGTGCAGCTTGTGAGCATGTTTTCTTCATCTTGTGGTTTGCGGTGCATCTTGTGAGTACATTGATCTCTTCATCCTGTGGTGTGAGGTGCAGCTTGTCAGCACATTGTTCCCTTCACCATGTTGGATGTGGTGCAGCTTGTGAGTACATTGTTCCCTTCACCTTGTGTGAGGTTCAGCTTGTTAGTAAATCTTGTGGTGTGTGGTGCAGCTTGTGAGTATGTTGTCTTCATTTTGTTGTTACAGGTGCATCTTGTGAGTACATTGGTCCCTTCATCTTGTGGTGTGAGGTGCAGCTTGTGAGTATGTTGTTCTCTATGTCTTGTGGTGTGACGTACAGCTTGTGAGTACATTGGCCTCTTCATCCTGTGGTGTGAGGTGCAGCTTGTGAGTACATTGTTCTCTTTATATTGTGTGAGGTCCAGCTTGTGCGTACATTGTTCCCTTCACCTTGTTGGGTGAGGTGCAGCTTGTGAGTACATTGTTCTCTTCATCTTGTGGATTGAGGTGCAACTTGTGAGTACATTGTTCTCTACACCTTGTGTGAGGCCCAGCTTGTGAGTACACAGTTCCGTTCATCTTGTGGTCTGAGGTGCAGCTTGTGAGTATGTTGCTCTCTATATCTTGTGGTGTGTGGTGCAGCGTGTGAGGATGTTGTCTTCATCTTGTGGTTTGAGGTGCATTTTGTGCGTACATTGGTCTCTTCATCTTGTGGTGTGTGGTGCAGCTTGTGAGTGAACGGTTCTCTTCACCTTGTGTGTGGTGCAGCTTGTGAGTACATTGTTCTCTTCACCTTCTGTGAAGCGCAGCTTGTGAGTACATTGCTCTCTTCACCTTATGTGAAGTGCAGTTTGTGAGTACATTGTTCTCTTTATATTGTGTGAGGTGCAGATTGTGAGTACATTATTCCCTTCACCTTCTTGGGTGAGGTGCATCTTGTGAGTACATTGGTCTCTTCATCTTGTGGTGTGAGATGCAGCTTGTCAGTATATTGTTCTCTTCATCTTGTGGTGTGAGGTGCAGCTTGTGAGTATCTTGTTCTCTATATCTTGTGGTGTGTGGTGCAGCTTGTGAGCATGTTTTCTTCATCTTGTGGTTTGAGGTGCATCTTGTGACTACATTGGTCTCTTCATCTTGTGGTGTGAGGTGCAGCTTGTGAGTAAATTGTTCTGTTCACCATGTTGGGTGAGGTGCAGCTTGTGAGTATGTTTTCTTTGTCTTGTGGTTCGAGATGCAGCTTGTGAGTACATTGTTCCATTCACCTTGTATGAGCTGCAGCTTGTGGGTACATTGTTCTGTTCATCTTGTGGTGTGTGGTGCTGCTTGTGAGTATGTTGTCTTCATCTTGTGGTGTGAGGTGCAGCTTGTGAGTATCTTGTTCTCTATATCTTGCGGTGTGTGGTGCAGCTTGTGAGCATGTTTTCTTCATCTTGTGGTTTGAGGTGCATCTTGTGAGTACATTGATCTCTTCATCCTGTGGTGTGAGGTGCAGCTTGTCAGCACATTGTTCCGTTCACCATGTTGGATGTGGTGCAGCTTGTGAGTACATTGTTCCCTTCACCTTGTGTGAGGTTCAGCTTGTTAGTATATCTTGTGGTGTGTGGTGCAGCTTGTGAGTATGTTGTCTTCATTTTGTTGTTACAGGTGCATCTTGTGAGTACATTGGTCCCTTCATCTTGTGGTGTGAGGTGCAGCTTGTGAGTATGTTGTTCTCTATGTCTTGTGGTGTGACGGACAGCTTGTGGGTACATTGGCCTCTTCATCCTGTGGTGTGAGGTGCAGCTTGTGAGTACATTGTTCTCTTTATATTGTGTGAGGTCCAGCTTGTGCGTACATTGTTCCCTTCACATTGTTGGGTGAGGTGCAGCTTGTGAGTACATTGTTCTCTTCATCTTGTGGATTGAGGTGCAGCTTGTGAGTACATTGTTCTCTACACCTTGTGTGAGGCCCAGCTTGTGAGTACACAGTTCCGTTCATCTTGTGGTCTGAGGTGCAGCTTGTGAGTATGTTGCTCTCTATATATTGTCGTGTGTGGTGCAGCATGTGAGTATGTTGTCTTCATCTTGTGGTTTGAGGTGCATCTTGTGGGTACATTGGTCTCTTCATCTTGTGGTGTGTGGTGCAGCTTGTGAGTACACTGTTCTCTTCACCTTGTGTGTGGTGCAGCTTGTGAGTACATTGTTCTCTTCAACTTGTGTGAGGCACAGCTTGTGTGTACATTGTTCTTTTAATCTTGTGGTATGTGTTGCAGCTTGCGAGTATGTTGTCTTCATCTTGTGTTGTGAGGTGCAGCTTGTAAGCATATTGTTCTCTTCACCTTGTGTGAAGTGCAGCTTGTGAGTACATTGTTCTGTTTATCTTGTGATTTCAGGTGCATCTTGTGAGTACATTGGTCTCTTCATCATGTGGTGTGAGGTGCAGCTTGTGAGTACATTGTTCTGTTCACGTTGTGTGAGGTGCAGTTTGTGAGTACATTGTTCTGTTTATATTGTATGAAGTGCAGCTTGTGAGTACATTGGTTTCTTCATCTTGTGGTGTGAGGTGCAGCTTGTAAGTATATTGTTCTCTTCACCTTGTGTGAAGTGCAGCTTGTGAGTACATTGTTCTGTTTATCTTGTTTGTGAGTATGTTGTCTTCATCTTGTGGTTTGAGGTGCATCTTGTGAGTACATTGGTCTCTTCATCATGTGGTGTGATTTGCAGCTTGTGAGTACATTGTTCTGTTCACATTGTGTGAGGTGCAGTTTGTGGGTACATTGTTCTCTTTATATTGTGTGAAGCACAGATTGTGAATACATTACTTCCTTCACCTTGTTGGGTGAGATGCATCTTGTAAGTACATTGGTCTCTTAATCTTGTGGCGTGAGATGCAGCTTGTGAGTACATTGTTCTCTTCATCTCGTGGAGTGAGGTGCAGCTTGTGAGTACATTGTTCTCTTCACCTTGTGTGAGGCCCAGCTTGTGAGTACACTGTTCTGTTCATCTTGTGGTGTGAGGTGCAGCTTGTGAGTATGTTGCTCTCTATATCTTGTGGTGTGTGGTGAAGCATGTGTGTATGTTGTCTTCATCTTGTGGTTTGAGGTGCATCTTGTGGGTACATTGGTCTCTTCATCTTGTGGTGTGTGGTGCAGCTTGTGAGTAGACTGTTCTCTTCACCTTGTGTGTGCTGCTGCTTGTGAGTACATTGTTCTCTTCACCTTGTGTGAGGTGCAGCTTGTGTGTACATTGTTCTGTTCATCTTGTGGTATGTGTTTCAGATTGTCAGTATGTTGTCTACATCTTGTGGTTTGAGGTCCATCTTGTGAGTACATTGGTTTCTTCATCTTGTGGTGTGAGGTGCAGCTTCTAAGTATATTGTTCTCTTCACCTTGTGTGAAGTGCAGCTTGTGAGTACATTTTTCTGTTTATCTTGTGGTGTGTGGTGCAGTTTGTGAGTATGTTGTCTTCATCTTGTGGTTTGAGGTGCATCTTGTGAGTACATTGTTTTCTTTATATTGTGTGAGATGCAGCTTGTGAGTACATTGTTCCCTTCACCTTGTTGGGTGAGGTGCATCTTGAGAGTACATTGTTCTCTTCATCTTGTGGTGTGAGGTGCATATTGTGAGTACATGTGTCTCTTCATCTCGCGGTGTGATGTGCAGCTTGTGAGTACATTGTTCTCTTTATGTTGTGTGAGGTACAGCTTGTGAGTACATTGTTCCCTTCACATTGTTGGGTGAGATGCAGCTTGTGAGTACATTGTTCTCTTCATCTTGTGGTGTAAGGTGCAGTTTGTGAGTGCATTGTTCCCTTCACCTTGTTGGATGAGGTGCAGCTTGTGAGTATGTTGTTCTCTATATCTTGTGTTGTGTGGTGCAGCTTGTGAGCATGTTTTCTTCATCTTGTGGTCTGAAGTGCATCTTGTGAGTAAATTGGTCTCTTCATCTTGTGGTGTGATGTGCAGCTTGTGAGTACATTGTTCTCCTTATATTGTGTGAGGTGCAACTTGTGAGTACATTGTTCTCTTCACCTTGTTGGGTGAAGTGCAGCTTGTGAGTATGTTGTTCTCTATATCTTGTGGTGTGTGGTGCACTTTTTGAGCATGTTTTCTTCATCTTGTGGTTTGAGGTGCAGCTTGTGAGTACATTGGTCTCTTCATCTTGTGGTGTGAGGTGCAGCTTGTGAGTACATTGTTCCCTTCACCATGTTGGCTGAAGTGCAGCTTTTGGGTACATTGTTCTCTTCATCTTGTGGTGTGTGGTGCAGCTTGTGAGTATGTTGTCTTTGTCTTGTGGTTTGAGAGGCAGCTTGTGAATACATTGTTCCCTTCACCTTGTGTGAGGTGTAGCTTGTGGGTACATTGTTCTGTTCATCTTGTGGTGTGTGGTGCAGCTTGTGAGTATGTTGTCTTCATCTTGTGGTTTGAGATGCAGCTTGTGAGTACGCTGTTCCCTTTCCCTTCGCCTTGTGTGAGGTGCAGCTTGTGGGTACATTGTTCTGTTCATCTTGTGAGTATGTTGTTCTCTATATCTTGTGGTGTGTGGTGCACCTTGTGAGTATGTTGTCTACGTTGTGTGGTTTGAGATGAGTACATTGTTCCCTTCACTGTGTTTGGTGCAGTGGTCGAAGTGTACGAAAAGAAGTAGTGGATTTATGTTACTTGCCGGTCTGCCCCACACTCCACAAACCCCATCGCTGCATCCCCTCCCACACACAGTCCAATCCCCCAAACAAACTCACCTGTTATTTAAGGGAATGTTCAGTGCAGTGCACTGAAGTGCAAGCTTCAACTTCTTCCTACACTTTTATTTGAAAACTAAACTGTTCCGGAACGGTTTCTTTTTAAAATAAAAATATAGGAACAGTGAAACTGAAAAATAAAAAGTATAGGAGCACCGCTCCCAACTGCTCCTGCCCACTTTCACCTCTGGTTGGGTGAGGTGCAGCTTGTGAGTACATTGGTTTCTTCATCTTGTGGTGTGTGGTGCAGCTTGTGAGTATGTTGTCTTCGTCTTGTGGTTTGAGATGCAGCTTGTGAGTACATTGTTCCCTTCACCTTGTGTGAGGTGAAGCTTGTGGGTACATTGTTCTGTTCATCTTGTGAGAATGTTAATCTCTATATCTTGTGGTGTGTGTTTCAGCTTGTGAGTATGTTGTCTTCATCTTGTGGCTTCAGATGCAGATTCTGAGTACCTTGTTCTCTTCACCTTTGTGAGGTGTGGATTGTGAGTGCATTGTTCTCTTCATCTTGTGGTTTGAGGTGCATCTTGTGAGTACATTGGTCTCTGCGTGTTGTGGTGTGAGGGGCTGCTTGTGAATACACTTTTCCCTTCACCTTGTGTGACGTGCAGCTTGTTGGTATATTGTTCCGTTCATCTTGTGGTGTGTGGTGCAGCTTGTGAGTATGTTGTCTTCATCTTGTGGTTTCAGGTGCATCTTGTGAGCACATTGGTCTCTTCATCTTGTGGTGTGAGGGGCAGATTGTGAGTATGTTGTTCTCTATATCTTGAGGTGTGAGGTGCAGCTTGTGAATACATTGTTCTCTTTATGTTGTGTGAGGTACATCTTGTGAGTACATTGTTCTCTTTATGTTGTGTGAGGTGCGGAGTGTGAGTGCATTGTTCTCTTCATCTTGTGGTGTGAGATGCAGCTTATGAGTACATTGGTTTCTTCATCTTGTGGTTTGAGATGCATCTTGTGAGTACACTGTTCCCTTCACCTTGTTGGGTGAGGTGCAGCTTGTGAGTACATTGTTCCCTTCACCGTGTGTGAGGTGCAGCTTGTTACTACATTGTTCTGTTCTTTTTATGGTGTGTGCTGCAGCTTGTGAGTATGTTGTCTTCATCTTGTGGTTACAGATGCATCTTGTGAGTACATTGGTCTCTTCATCTTGTGGTGTGAGAAGCAGCTTGTGAGTATGTTGTTCTCTATATCTTGTGGTGTGAGGTGCAGCTTGTGAGTACATTGGTCTCTTCATCTTGTGATGTGAGGTGAAGCTTGTAAGTACATTGGTCTCTTTATATTGTGTGAGGTGCAGCTTGTGAGTACATTGTTCCCTTCACCTTGTTGGGTGAGGTGCAGCTTGTGAGTACATTGTTCTCTTCATCTCGTGGTGTGAGTTGCAGCTTGTGAGTACATTGTTCTCTTCACCTTGTGTGAGGCGCAGTTTGAGAGTACATTGTTCTGTTCATCTTGTGGTGTGAGGTGCAGCTTGAGAGTATGTTGCTCTCTATATCTTGTGGTGTGTGGTGCAGCGTGTGAGTATGTTGTCTTCATCTTGTGGTTTGAGGTGCATTTTGTGCGTACATTGGTCTCTTCATCTTGTGGTGTGAGGTGCAGCTTGTGAGTGCACGGTTCTCTTCACCTTGTGTGTGGTGCAGCTTGTGAGTACATTGTTCTCTTCACCTTCTGTGAAGCGCAGCTTGTAAGTACATTGCTCTCTTCACCTTATGTGAAGTGCAGTTTGTGAGTACATTGTTCTCTTTATATTGTGTGAGGTGCAGATTGTGAGTGCATTATTCCCTTCACCTTCTTGGGTGAGGTGCATCTTGTGAGTACATTGGTCTCTTCATCTTGTGGTGTGAGATGCAGCTTGTCAGTATATTGTTCTCTTCATCTTGTGGTGTGAGGTGCAGCTTGTGAGTATCTTGTTCTCTATATCTTGTGGTGTGTGGTGCAGCTTGTGAGCATGTTTTCTTCCTCTTGTGGTTTGAGGTGCATCTTGTGAGTACATTGGTCTCTTCATCTTGTGGTGTGAGGTGCAGCTTGTGAGTAAATTGTTCCGTTCACCGTGTTGGGTGAGGTGCAGCTTGTGAGTATATTGTCTTTGTCTTGTGGTTTGAGATGCAGCTTGTGAGTACATTGTTCCCGTCACCTTGTGTGAGCTGCAGCTTGTGGGTACATTGTTCTGTTCATTTTGTGTTGTGTGGTGCAGCTTGTGAGTATGTTGTCTTCATATTCTGGTGTGAGGTGCAGCTTGTGAGTATCTTGTTCTCTATATCTTGGGGTGTGTGGTGCAGCTTGTGAGCATGTTTTCTTCATCTTGTGGTTTGAGGTGCATCTTGTGAGTACATTGATCTCTTCATCCTGTGGTGTGAGGTGCAGCTTGTCAGCACATTGTTCCGTTCACCATGTTGGATGTGGTGCAGCTTGTGAGTACATTGTTCCCTTCACCTTGTGTGAGGTTCAGCTTGTTAGTATATCTTGTGGTGTGTGGTGCAGCTTGTGAGTATGTTGTCTTCATTTTGTTGTTACAGGTGCATCTTGTGAGTACATTGGTCCCTTCATCTTGTGGTGTGAGGTGCAGCTTGTGAGTATGTTGTTCTCTATGTCTTGTGGTGTGACGTACAGCTTGTGAGTACATTGGCCTCTTCATCCTGTGGTGTGAGGTGCAGCTTGTGAGTACATTGTTCTCTTTATATTGTGTGAGGTCCAGCTTGTGCGTACATTGTTCCCTTCACCTTGTTGGGTGAGGTGCAGCTTGTGAGTACATTGTTCTCTTCATCTTGTGGATTGAGGTGCAACTTGTGAGTACATTGTTCTCTACACCTTGTGTGAGGCCCAGCTTGTGAGTACACAGTTCCGTTCATCTTGTGGTCTGAGGTGCAGCTTGTGAGTATGTTGCTCTCTATATCTTGTGGTGTGTGGTGCAGCGTGTGAGGATGTTGTCTTCATCTTGTGGTTTGAGGTGCATTTTGTGCGTACATTGGTCTCTTCATCTTGTGGTGTGTGGTGCAGCTTGTGAGTGAACGGTTCTCTTCACCTTGTGTGTGGTGCAGCTTGTGAGTACATTGTTCTCTTCACCTTCTGTGAAGCGCAGCTTGTGAGTACATTGCTCTCTTCACCTTATGTGAAGTGCAGTTTGTGAGTACATTGTTCTCTTTATATTGTGTGAGGTGCAGATTGTGAGTACATTATTCCCTTCACCTTCTTGGGTGAGGTGCATCTTGTGAGTACATTGGTCTCTTCATCTTGTGGTGTGAGATGCAGCTTGTCAGTATATTGTTCTCTTCATCTTGTGGTGTGAGGTGCAGCTTGTGAGTATCTTGTTCTCTATATCTTGTGGTGTGTGGTGCAGCTTGTGAGCATGTTTTCTTCATCTTGTGGTTTGAGGTGCATCTTGTGAGTACATTGGTCTCTTCATCTTGTGGTGTGAGGTGCAGCTTGTGAGTAAATTGTTCTGTTCACCATGTTGGGTGAGGTGCAGCTTGTGAGTATGTTTTCTTTGTCTTGTGGTTCGAGATGCAGCTTGTGAGTACATTGTTCCCTTCACCTTGTATGAGCTGCAGCTTGTGGGTACATTGTTCTGTTCATCTTGTGGTGTGTGGTGCTGCTTGTGAGTATGTTGTCTTCATCTTGTGGTGTGAGGTGCAGCTTGTGAGTATCTTGTTCTCTATATCTTGCGGTGTGTGGTGCAGCTTGTGAGCATGTTTTCTTCATCTTGTGGTTTGAGGTGCAGCTTGTCAGCACATTGTTCCGTTCACCATGTTGGATGTGGTGCAGCTTGTGAGTACATTGTTCCCTTCACCTTGTGTGAGGTTCAGCTTGTTAGTATATCTTGTGGTGTGTGGTGCAGCTTGTGAGTATGTTGTCTTCATTTTGTTGTTACAGGTGCATCTTGTGAGTACATTGGTCCCTTCATCTTGTGGTGTGAGGTGCAGCTTGTGAGTATGTTGTTCTCTATGTCTTGTGGTGTGACGGACAGCTTGTGGGTACATTGGCCTCTTCATCCTGTGGTGTGAGGTGCAGCTTGTGAGTACATTGTTCTCTTTATATTGTGTGAGGTCCAGCTTGTGCGTACATTGTTCCCTTCACATTGTTGGGTGAGGTGCAGCTTGTGAGTACATTGTTCTCTTCATCTTGTGGATTGAGGTGCAGCTTGTGAGTACATTGTTCTCTACACCTTGTGTGAGGCCCAGCTTGTGAGTACACAGTTCCGTTCATCTTGTGGTCTGAGGTGCAGCTTGTGAGTATGTTGCTCTCTATATATTGTCGTGTGTGGTGCAGCATGTGAGTATGTTGTCTTCATCTTGTGGTTTGAGGTGCATCTTGTGGGTACATTGGTCTCTTCATCTTGTGGTGTGTGGTGCAGCTTGTGAGTACACTGTTCTCTTCACCTTGTGTGTGGTGCAGCTTGTGAGTACATTGTTCTCTTCAACTTGTGTGAGGCACAGCTTGTGTGTACATTGTTCTTTTAATCTTGTGGTATGTGTTGCAGCTTGCGAGTATGTTGTCTTCATCTTGTGTTGTGAGGTGCAGCTTGTAAGCATATTGTTCTCTTCACCTTGTGTGAAGTGCAGCTTGTGAGTACATTTTTCTGTTTATCTTGTGGTTTGAGGTGCATCTTGTGAGTACATTGGTCTCTTCATCATGTGGTGTGAGGTGCAGCTTGTGAGTACATTGTTCTGTTCACGTTGTGTGAGGTGCAGTTTGTGAGTACATTGTTCTGTTTATATTGTATGAAGTGCAGCTTGTGAGTACATTGGTTTCTTCATCTTGTGGTGTGAGGTGCAGCTTGTAAGTATATTGTTCTCTTCACCTTGTGTGAAGTGCAGCTTGTGAGTACATTGTTCTGTTTATCTTGTGGTGTGTGGTGCAGCTTGTGAGTATGTTGTCTTCATCTTGTGGTTTGAGGTGCATCTTGTGAGTACATTGGTCTCTTCATCATGTGGTGTGATTTGCAGCTTGTGAGTACATTGTTCTGTTCACATTGTGTGAGGTGCAGTTTGTGGGTACATTGTTCTCTTTATATTGTGTGAAGCACAGATTGTGAATACATTACTTCCTTCACCTTGTTGGGTGAGATGCATCTTGTAAGTACATTGGTCTCTTAATCTTGTGGCGTGAGATGCAGCTTGTGAGTACATTGTTCTCTTCATCTCGTGGAGTGAGGTGCAGCTTGTGAGTACATTGTTCTCTTCACCTTGTGTGAGGCCCAGCTTGTGAGTACACTGTTCTGTTCATCTTGTGGTGTGAGGTGCAGCTTGTGAGTATGTTGCTCTCTATATCTTGTGGTGTGTGGTGAAGCATGTGTGTATGTTGTCTTCATCTTGTGGTTTGAGGTGCATCTTGTGGGTACATTGGTCTCTTCATCTTGTGGTGTGTGGTGCAGCTTGTGAGTAGACTGTTCTCTTCACCTTGTGTGTGCTGCTGCTTGTGAGTACATTGTTCTCTTCACCTTGTGTGAGGTGCAGCTTGTGTGTACATTGTTCTGTTCATCTTGTGGTATGTGTTTCAGATTGTCAGTATGTTGTCTACATCTTGTGGTTTGAGGTCCATCTTGTGAGTACATTGGTTTCTTCATCTTGTGGTGTGAGGTGCAGCTTGTAAGTATATTGTTCTCTTCACCTTGTGTGAAGTGCAGCTTGTGAGTACATTTTTCTGTTTATCTTGTGGTGTGTGGTGCAGTTTGTGAGTATGTTGTCTTCATCTTGTGGTTTGAGGTGCACCTTGTGAGTACATTGGTCTCTTCATCATGTGGTGTGAGCTGCAGCTTGTGAGTACATTGTTCTGTTCACCTTGTGTGAGGTGCAGTTTGTGAGTACATTGTTCTCTTTATATTGTGTGAAGCGCAGATTGTGAGTACATTATTACTTTCACCTTGTTGGGTGAGATGCATCTTGTAAGTACATTGGTCTCTTCATCTTGTGGCGTGAGATGCAGCTTGTGAGTACATTGTTCCCTTGACCTTGTTGGATGAGGTGCAGCTTGTGAGTTTGTTGTTCTCTATATCTTGTGTTGTGTGGTGCAGCTTGTGAGCAGGTTTTCTTCATCTTGTGGTTTGAAGTGCATCTTGTGAGTACATTGGTCTCTTCACCTTGTGGTGTGAGGTGCAGCTTGTGAGTACATTGTTCTCTTTATATTGTGTGAGGTGCAGCTTGTGAGTACATTGTTCCCTTCACCTTGTTGGGTGAAGTGCAGCTTGTGAGTATGTTGTTCTCTATATCTTGTGGTTTGTGGTGCACTTTTTGAGCATGTTTTCTTCATCTTGTGGTTTGAGGTGCATCTTGTGAGTACATTGGTCTCTTCATCTTGTGGCGTGAGGTGCAGCTTGTGAGTACATTGCTCCCTTCACCATGTTGGCTGAAGAGCAGCTTGTGGGTACATTTTTCTCTATAGCTTGAGGTGTGAGGTGCAGATTGTGAATACATTGGTCTCTTCATCTTGTGGTGTGTGGTGAAGCTTGTGAGTACATTGTGCTCGTTATATTGTGTGAGGTGCAGATTGTGAGCACATTGCTCTCTTTTTGTTGTGTGAGGTGCAGAGTGTGAGTGCATTGTTCTCTTCATCTTGTGGTGTGAGATGCAGCTTGTGAGTACATTGGTCTCTTCATCTTGTGGTGTGTGGTGCAGCTTGTGAGCATGTTTTCTTCATCTTGTGGTTTGAGGTGCATCTTGTGAGTACATTGGTCTCTTCATCTTGTGGTGTGAGGTGCGGCTTGTGAGTAAATTGTTCCGTTCACCGTGTTGGGTGAGGTGCAGCTTGTGAGTATGTTGTCTTTGTCTTGTGGTTTGAGATGCAGCTTGTGAGTACATTGTTCCCTTCACCTTGTGTGAGTTGCAGCTTGTGGGTACATTGTTCTGTTCATCTTGTGGTGTGTGGTGCAGCTTGTCAGCACATTGTTCCGTTCACCGTGTTGGGTGTGGTGCAGCTGTGAGTACATTGTTCCCTTCACCTTGTGTGAGGTTCAGCTTGTTAGCATATCTTGTGGTGTGTGGTGCAGCTTGTGAGTATGTTGTCTTCATTTTGTTGTTACAGGTGCATCTTGTGAGTACATTGGTCCCTTCATCTTGTGGTGTGAGGTGCAGCTTGTGAGTATGTTGTTCTCTATGTCTTGTGGTGTGACGTGCAGCTTGTGAGTACATTGGCCTCTTCATCCTGTGGTGTGAGGTGCAGTTTATGAGTACATTGTTCTCTTTATATTGTGTGAGGTCCAGCTTGTAAGTACATTGTTCCCTTCACCTTGTTGGGTGAGGTGCAGCTTGTGAGTACATTGTTCTCTTCATCTTTTGGAGTGAGGTGCAGCTTGTGAGTACATTGTTCTCTTCACCTTGTGTGAGGCCCAGCTTGTGTGTACACTGGTCTGTTCATCATGTGGTCTGAGGTGCAGCTTGTGAGTATGTTGCTCTCTATATATTGTGGTGTGTGGTGCAGCGTGTGAGTATGTTGTCTTCATCTTGTGGTTTGAGGTGCATCTTGTGGGTACATTGGTCTCTTCATCTTGTGGTGTGTGGTGCAGCTTGTGAGTATGTTGTCTTTATCTTGTGGTTTGAGGTGCATCTTGTGAGTACATTGGTCTCTTCATCATGTGGTGTGAGGTGCAGCTTGTGAGTACATTGTTCTGTTCACGTTGTGTGAGGTGCAGTTTGTGAGTACATTGTTCTCTTTATATTGTGTGAAGCACAGATTGTGAGTAAATTACTACCTACACCTTGTTGGGGAGATGCATCTTGTAAGTACATTGATCTCTTAATCTTGTGGCGTGAGATGCAGCTTGTGAGTACATTGTTCCCTTCACCTTGATGGATGCGGTGCAGCTTGTGAGTATGTTGTTCTCTATGTCTTGTTGGGTGAGGTGCAGCTTGTGAGTACATTGTTCTCTTCATCTCGTGGAGTGAGGTGCAGCTTGTGAGTACATTGTTCGCTTCACCTTGTGTGAGGCCCAGCTTGTGAGTACACTGTTCTGTTCATCTTGTGGTGTGAGGTGCAGCTTGTGAGTATGTTGCTCTCTATATCTTGTGGTGTGTGGTGCAGCATGTGTGTATGTTGTCTTCATCTTGTGGTTTGAGGTGCATCTTGTGGGTACATTGGTCTCTTAATCTTGTGGCGTGAGATGCAACTTGTGAGTACATTGTTCCCTTCACCTTGTTGGATGAGGTGCAGCTTGTGAGTATGTTGTTCGTTATATCTTGTGTTGTGTGGTGCAGCTTGTGAGCAGGTTTTCTTCATCTTGTGGTTTGAAGTGCATCTTGTGAGTACATTGGTCTCTTCACCTTGTGGTGTGAGGTGCAGCTTGTGAATACATTGTTCTCTGTATATTGTGTGAGGTGCAGCTTGTGAGTACAGTGTTCCCTTCACCTTGTTGGGTGACGTGCAGCTTGTGAGTATGTTGTTCTCTATATCTTGTGGTTTGTGGTGCACTTTTTGAGCATGTTTTCTTTATCTTGTGGTTTGAGGTGCATCTTGTGAGTACATTGGTCTATTCATCTTGTGGCGTGAGGTGCAGCTTGTGAGTACATTGTTCCCTTCACCATGTTGGCTGAAGTGCAGCTTGTGGGTACATTTTTCTCTATAGCTTGAGGTGTGAGGTGCAGATTGTGAATACATTGGTCTCTTCATCTTGTGGTGTGCGGTGAAGCTTGTGAGTACTTTGTTCTCTTTATATTGTGTGAGGTGCAGATTGTGAGTACATTGTTCTCTTTTTGTTGTGTGAGGTGCGGAGTGTGAGTGCATTGTTCTGTTCATCTTGTGGTGTGAGATGCAGCTTGTGAGTACATTGGTTTCTTCATCTTATGGTTTGAGGTGCATCTTTTGAGTACACTGTTCCCTTCACCTTGTTGGGTGAGGTGCAGCTTGTGAGTACATTGTTCCCTTCACCGTGTGTGAGGTGCAGCTTGTTAGTACATTGTTCTGTTCATCTTACCGTGTGTGGTGCAGCATGTGTGTATGTTGTCTTCATCTTGTGGTTTGAGGTGCATCTTGTGGGTACATTGGTCTCTTCATCTTGTGGTGTGTGGTGAAGCTTGTGAGTGCATTGTTCTCTTTATGTTGTGTGAGGTTCAGATTGTGAGTACATTGTTCTCTTTATGTTGTGTGAGGTGCAGAGTGTGAGTGCATTGTTCTCTTCATCTTATGGTGTTAGATGCAGCTTGTGAGTACATTGGTTTCTTCATCTTATGGTTTGAGGTGCATCTTTTGAGTACACTGTTCCCTTCACCTTGTTGGGTGAGGTGCAGCTTGTGAGTACATTGTTCCCTTCACCGGGTGTGAGGTGCAGCTTGTTAGTACATTGTTCTGTTCATCTTACGGTGTGTGGTGCAGCTTGTGGGTATGTGGTCTTCATCTTGTGGTTACAGATGCATCTTTTGAGTACATTGGTCCCTTCATATTGTGGTGTGAGGAGCAGCTTGTGAGTATGTTGTTCTCTATGTCTTGTTGCGTGAGGTGCATCTTGTGAGTACATTGGTCTCTTAATCTTGTGGTGTGAGGTGCAGCTTGTGAGTACAATGTTCTCTTTATATTGTGTGAGGTCCAGCTTGTGAGTACATTGTTCCCTTCACCTTGTTGGGTGAGATGCATCTTGTGAGTACATTGTTCTCTTCATCTCGTGGAGTGAGGTGCAGCTTGTGAGTACATTGTTCTCTTCACCTTGTGTGAGGCCCAGCTTGTGAGTACACTGTCCTGTTCATCTTGTGGTGTGAGGTGCAGCTTGTGAGTATGTTGCTCTCTATATCTTGTGGTGTGTGGTGAAGCATGTGTGTATGTTGTCTTCATCTTGTGGTTTGAGGTGCATCTTGTGGGTACATTGGTCTCTTCATCTTGTGGTGAGTGGTGCAGCTTGTGAGTAAACTGCTCTCTTCACCTTGTGTGTGCTGCTGCTTGTGAGTACATTGTTCTCTTCACCTTGTGTGAGGCGCAGCTTGTGTGTACATTGTTCTGTTCATCGTGTGGTATGTGTTTCAGATTGTGAGTATGTTGTCTACATCTTGTGGTTTGAGGTCCATCTTGTGAGTACATTGGTTTCTTCATCTTGTGGTGTGAGGTGCAGCTTGTAAGTATATTGTTCTCTTCACCTTGTGTGAAGTGCAGTTTGTGAGTACATTGTTCTGTTTATCTTGTGGTGTGTGGTGCAGCTTGTGAGTATGTTGTCTTCATCTTGTGGTTTGAGGTGCATCTTGTGAGTACATTGGTCTCTTCATCATGTGGTGTGAGGTGCAGCTTGTGAGTACATTGTTCTGTTCACCTTGTGTGAGGTGCAGTTTGTGAGTACATTGTTCTATTTATATTGTGTGAAGCGCAGATTGTGAGTACATTATTACCTTCACCTTGTTGGGTGAGATGCATCTTGTAAGTACATTGGTCTCTTCATCTTGTGGTGTGAGATGCAGCTTGTGAGTACATTGTTCCCTTGACCTTGTTGGATGAGGTGCAGTTTGTAAGTATGTTGTTCTCTATATCTTGTGTTGTGTGGTGCAGCTTGTGAGCAGGTTTTCTTCATCTTGTGGTTTGAAGTGCATCTTGTGAGTACATTGGTCTCTTCACCTTTTGATGTGAGGTGCAGCTTGTGAGTACATTGTTCTCTTTATATTGTGTGAGGTGCATATTGTGAGTACATTGTTCCCTTCATTTTGTTGGGTGAAGTGCAGCTTGTGAGTATGTTGTTCTCTATATCTTGTGGTTTGTGGTGCACTTTTTGAGCATGTTTTCTTCATCTTGTGGTTTGAGGTGCATCTTGTGAGTACATTGGTCTCTTCACCTTGTGATGTGAGGTGCATCTTGGGAGTACATTGGTCTCTTCATCTTGTGGTGTGTGGTGAAGCTTGTGAGTACATTGATCTCTTTATATTGTGTTAGGTGCAGATTGTGAGTACATTGTTCTCTTCATGTTGTTTGAGGTGCGGAGTGTGAGTGCATTGTTCTCTTCATCTTGTGGTGTGAGATGCAGCTTGTGAGTACATTGTTCTCTTCATCTTGTGGTGTGAGGTGCAGCTTGTGAGTATCTTGTTCTCTATATCTTGTGGTGTGTGGTGCAGCTTGCGAGCATGTTTTCTTCATCTTGTGGTTTGAGGTGCATCTTGTGAGTACATTAGCCTCTTCATTTTGTGGTGGTGTGAGGTGCAGCTTGTGAGTACATTGGTTTCGTCATCTTATGGTTTGAGGGTCATCTTTTGAGTACACTGTTCCCTTCACCTTGTTGGGTAAGGTGCAGCTTGTGAGTATATTGTTCCCTTCACCGTGTGTGAGGTGCAGCTTGTTAGTACATTGTTCTGTTCATCTTACGGTGTGTGGTGCAGCTTGTGGGTATGTTGTCTTCATCTTGTGGTTACAGATGCATCTTTTGAGTACATTGGTCCCTTCATCTTGTGGTGTGAGGAGCAGCTTGTGAGTATGTTGTTCTCTATGTCTTGTTGCGTGAGGTGCAGCTTGTGAGTACATTGGTCTCTTCATCTTGTGGTGTGAGGTGCAGCTTTTGAGTACATTGTTCTCTTTATATTGTGTGAGGTCCAGCTTTTGAGTACACTGTTCCCTTCACCTTGTTGGGTAAGGTGCAGCTTGTGAGTACATTGTTCCCTTCACCGTGTGTGAGGTGCAGCTTGTTAGTACATTGTTCTGTTCATCTTACGGTGTGTGGTGCAGCTTGTGGGTATGTTGTCTTCATCTTGTGGTTACAGATGCATCTTTTCAGTACATTGGTCCCTTAATCTTGTGGTGTGAGGTGCAGCTTGTGAATATGTTGTTCTCTATGTCTTGTGGTGTGAGGTGCAGCTTGTGAGTACATTGGTCTCTTAATCTTGTGGTGTGAGGTGCAGCTTGTGAGTACATTTTTCTCTTTATATTGTGTGAGGTCCAGCTTGTGAGTACATTGTTCCCGTCACCTTTTTGGGTGAGGTGCAGCTTGTGAGTACATTGTTCTCTTCATCTCATGGAGTGAGGTGCAGCTTGTGAGTACACTGTTCTCTTCACCTTGTGTGAGGCCCAGCTTGTGAGTACACTGTTCTGTTCATCTTGTGGTGTGAGGTGCTGCTTGTGAGTACGTTGCTCTCTATATCTTGTGGTGTGTGGTGCTACATGTGTGTATGTTGTCTTCATCTTGTGGTTTGAGGTGCATCTTGTGGGTGCATTGGTCTCTTCATCTTGTGGTGTGTGGTGAAGCTTGTGAGTACATTGTTCTCTTTATATTGTGTGAGGTGCAGATTGTGAGTACATTGTTCTCTTTATGTTGTGTGAGGTGCGGAGTGTGAGTGATTTGTTCTCTTCATCTTCTGGTATGAGAAGCAGCTTGTGAGTACATTGGTTTCTTCATCTTATGGTTTGAGGTGCATCTTTTGAGTACACTGTTCCCTTCACCTTGTTGGGTGAGGTGCAGCTTGTGAGTACATTGTTCTCTTCATCTCGTGGAGTGAGGTGCAGCTTGTGAGTACATTGTTCGCTTCACCTTGTGTGAGGCCCAGCTTGTGAGTACACTGTTCTGTTCATCTTGTGGTGTGAGGTACAGCTTGTGAATATGTTGCTCTCTATATCTTGTGGTGTGTGGTGCAACATGTGTGTATGTTGTCTTCATCTTGTGGTTTGAGGTGCATCTTGTGGGTACATTGGTCTCTTCATCTTGTGGTGTGTGGTGAAGCTTGTGAGTACATTGTTCTCTTTATATTGTGTGAGGTGCAGATTGTGAGTACATTGTTCTCTTTATGTTGTGTGAGGTGCGGAGTGTGAGTGATTTGTTCTCTTCATCTTCTGGTATGAGAAGCAGCTTGTGAGTACATTGGTTTCTTCATCTTATGGTTTGAGGTGTATCTTTTGAGTACACTGTTCCCTTCACCTTGTTGGGTGAGGTGCAGCTTGTGAGTACATTGTTCTCTTCATCTCGTGGAGTGAGGTGCAGCTTGTGAGTACATTGTTCGCTTCACCTTGTGTGAGGCCCAGCTTGTGAGTACACTGTTCTGTTCATCTTGTGGTGTGAGGTGCAGCTTGTGAGTATGTTGCTCTCTATATCTTGTGGTGTGTGGTGCAGCATGTGTGTATGTTGTCTTCATCTTGTGGTTTGAGGTGCATCTTGTGGGTACATTGGTCTCTTCATCTTGTGGTGTGTGGCGAAGCTTGTGAGTACATTGTTCCCTTCACCTTGTTGGATGAGGTGCAGCTTGTGAGTATGTTGTTCGTTATATCTTGTGTTGTGTGGTGCAGCTTGTGAGCAGGTTTTCTTCATCTTGTGGTTTGAAGTGCATCTTGTGAGTACATTGGTCTCTTCACCTTGTGGTGTGAGGTGCAGCTTGTGAATACATTGTTCTCTTTATATTGTGTGAGGTGCAGCTTGTGAGTACAGTGTTCCCTTCACCTTGTTGGGTGAAGTGCAGCTTGTGAGTATGTTGTTCTCTATATCTTGTGGTGCACTTTTTGAGCATGTTTTCTTTATCTTGTGGTCTGAGGTGCATCTTGTGAGTACATTGGTCTCTTCATCTTGTGGCGTGAGGTGCAGCTTGTGAGTACATTGTTCCCTTCACCATGTTGGCTGAAGTGCAGCTTGTGGGTACATTTTTCTCTATAGCTTGAGGTGTGAGGTGCAGATTGTGAATACATTGGTCTCTTCATCTTGTGGTGTGCGGTGAAGCTTGTGAGTACTTTGTTCTCTTTATATTGTGTGAGGTGCAGATTGTGAGTACATTGTTCTCTTTTTGTTGTGTGAGGTGCGGAGTGTGAGTGCATTGTTCTTTTCGTCTTGTGGTGTGAGATGCAGCTTGTGAGTACATTGGTTTCTTCATTTTATGGTTTGAGGTGCATCTTTTGAGTACACTGTTCCCTTCACCTTGTTGGGTGAGGTGCAGCTTGTGAGTACATTGTTCCCTTCACCGTGTGTGAGGTGCAGCTTGTTAGTACATTGTTCTGTTCATCTTACGGTGTGTGGTGCAGCTTGTGGGTATGTTGTCTTCATCTTGTGGTTACAGATGCATCTTTTGAGTACATTGGTCCCTTCATCTTGTGGTGTGAGGAGCAGCTTGTGAGTATGTTGTTCTCTATGTCTTGTTGCGTGAGGTGCAGCTTGTGAGTACATTGGTCTCTTCATCTTGTGGTGTGAGGTGCATCTTGTGAGTACATTAGCCTCTTCATTTTGTGGTGGTGTGAGGTGCAGCTTGTGAGTACATTGGTTTCGTCATCTTATGGTTTGAGGGTCATCTTTTGAGTACACTGTTCCCTTCACCTTGTTGGGTAAGGTGCAGCTTGTGAGTACATTGTTCCCTTCACCGTGTGTGAGGTGCAGCTTGTTAGTACATTGTTCTGTTCATCTTATGGTGTGTGGTGCAGCTTGTGGGTATGTTGTCTTCATCTTGTGGTTACAGATGCATCTTTTGAGTACATTGGTCCCTTAATCTTGTGGTGTGAGGTGCAGCTTGTGAATATGTTGTTCTCTATGTCTTGTGGTGTGAGGTGCAGCTTGTGAGTACATTGGTCTCTTAATCTTGTGGTGTGAGGTGCAGCTTGTGAGTACATTTTTCTCTTTATATTGTGTGAGGTCCAGCTTGTGAGTACATTGTTCCCGTCACCTTTTTGGGTGAGGTGCAGCTTGTGAGTACATTGTTCTCTTCATCTCATGGAGTGAGGTGCAGCTTGTGAGTACACTGTTCTCTTCACCTTGTGTGAGGCCCAGCTTGTGAGTACACTGTTCTGTTCATCTTGTGGTGTGAGGTGCTGCTTGTGAGTACGTTGCTCTCTATATCTTGTGGTGTGTGGTGCTACATGTGTGTATGTTGTCTTCATCTTGTGGTTTGAGGTGCATCTTGTGGGTACATTGGTCTCTTCATCTTGTGGTGTGTGGTGAAGCTTGTGAGTACATTGTTCTCTTTATATTGTGTGAGGTGCAGATTGTGAGTACATTGTTCTCTTTATGATGTGTGAGGTGCGGAGTGTGAGTGATTTGTTCTCTTCATCTTCTGGTATGAGAAGCAGCTTGTGAGTACATTGGTTTCTTCATCTTATGGTTTGAGGTGCATCTTTTGAGTACACTGTTCCCTTCACCTTGTTGGGTGAGGTGCAGCTTGTGAGTACATTGTTCTCTTCATCTCGTGGAGTGAGGTGCAGCTTGTGAGTACATTGTTCGCTTCACCTTGTGTGAGGCCCAGCTTGTGAGTACACTGTTCTGTTCATCTTGTGGTGTGAGGTACAGCTGGTGAGTATGTTGCTCTCTATATCTTGTGGTGTGTGGTGCAACATGTGTGTATGTTGTCTTCATCTTGTGGTTTGAGGTGCATCTTGTGGGTACATTGGTCTCTTCATCTTGTGGTGTGTGGTGAAGCTTGTGAGTACATTGTTCTCTTTATATTGTGTGAGGTGCAGATTGTGAGTACATTGTTCTCTTTATGTTGTGTGAGGTGCGGAGTGTGAGTGATTTGTTCTCTTCATCTTCTGGTATGAGAAGCAGCTTGTGAGTACATTGGTTTCTTCATCTTATGGTTTGAGGTGCATCTTTTGAGTACACTGTTCCCTTCACCTTGTTGGGTGAGGTGCAGCTTGTGAGTACATTGTTCTCTTCATCTCGTGGAGTGAGGTGCAGCTTGTGAGTACCTTGTTCGCTTCACCTTGTGTGAGGCCCAGCTTGTGAGTACACTGTTCTGTTCATCTTGTGGTGTGAGGTGCAGCTTGTGAGTATGTTGCTCTCTATATCTTGTGGTGTGTGGTGCAGCATGTGTGTATGTTGTCTTCATCTTGTGGTTTGAGGTGCATCTTGTGGGTACATTGGTCTCTTAATCTTGTGGCGTGAGATGCAACTTGTGAGTACATTGTTCCCTTCACCTTGTTGGATGAGGTGCAGCTTGTGAGTATGTTGTTCGTTATATCTTGTGTTGTGTGGTGCAGCTTGTGAGCAGGTTTTCTTCATCTTGTGGTTTGAAGTGCATCTTGTGAGTACATTGGTCTCTTCACCTTGTGGTGTGAGGTGCAGCTTGTGAATACATTGTTCTCTTTATATTGTGTGAGGTGCAGCTTGTGAGTACAGTGTTCCCTTCACCTTGTTGGGTGAAGTGCAGCTTGTGAGTATGTTGTTCTCTATATCTTGTGGTTTGTGGTGCACTTTTTGAGCATGTTTTCTTTATCTTGTGGTTTGAGGTGCATCTTGTGAGTACATTGGTCTCTTCATCTTGTGGCGTGAGGTGCAGCTTGTGAGTACATTGTTCCCTTCACCATGTTGGCTGAAGTGCAGCTTGTGGGTACATTTTTCTCTATAGCTTGAGGTGTGAGGTGCAGATTGTGAATACATTGGTCTCTTCATCTTGTGGTGTGCGGTGTTGCTTGTGAGTACTTTGTTCTCTTTATATTGTGTGAGGTGCAGATTGTGAGTACATTGTTCTCTTTTTGTTGTGTGAGGTGCGGAGTGTGAGTGCATTGTTCTGTTCATCTTGTGGTGTGAGATGCAGCTTGTGAGTACATTGGTTTCTTCATCTTATGGTTTGAGGTGCATCTTTTGAGTACACTGTTCGCTTCACCTTGTTGGGTGAGGTGCAGCTTGTGAGTACATTGTTCCCTTCACCGTGTGTGAGGTGCAGCTTGTTAGTACATTGTTCTGTTCATCTTACGGTGTGTGGTGCAGCATGTGTGTATGTTGTCTTCATCTTGTGGTTTGAGGTGCATCTTGTGGGTACATTGGTCTCTTCATCTTGTGGTGTGTGGTGAAGCTTGTGAGTGCATTGTTCTCTTTATGTTGTGTGAGGTGCAGATTGTGAGTACATTGTTCTCTTTATGTTGTGTGAGGTGCAGAGTGTGAGTGCATTGTTCGCTTCATCTTATGGTGTGAGATGCAGCTTGTGAGTACATTGGTTTCTTCATCTTATAGTTTGAGGTGCATCTTTTGAGTACACTGTTCCCTTCACCTTGTTGGGTGAGGTGCAGCTTGTGAGTACATTGTTCCCTTCACCGTGTGTGAGGTGCAGCTTGTTAGTAGATTGTTCTGTTCATCTTACGGTGTGTGGTGCAGCTTGCGGGTATGTTGTCTTCATCTTGTGGTTACAGATGCATCTTTTGAGTACATTGGTCCCTTCATATTGTGGTGTGAGGAGCAGTTTGTGAGTATGTTGTTCTCTATGTCTTGTTGCGTGAGGTGCATCTTGTGAGTACATTGGTCTCTTAATCTTGTGGTGTGAGGTGCAGCTTGTGAGTACAATGTTCTCTTTATATTGTGTGAGGTCCAGCTTGTGAGTACATTGTTCCCTTCACCTTGTTGGGTGAGGTGCATCTTGTGAGTACATTGTTCTCTTCACCTTGTGTGAGGCCCAGCTTGTGAGTACACTGTCCTGTTCATCTTGTGGTGTGAGGTGCAGCTTGTGAGTATGTTGCTCTCTATATCTTGTGGTGTGTGGTGAAGCATGTGTGTATGTTGTCTTCATCTTGTGGTTTGAGGTGCATCTTGTGGGTACATTGGTCTCTTCATCTTGTGGTGTGTGGTGCAGCTTGTGAGTAAACTGTTCTCTTCACCTTGTGTGTGCTACTGCTTGTGAGTACATTGTTCTCTTCACCTTGTGTGAGGCGCAGCTTGTGTGTACATTGTTCTGTTCATCGTGTGGTATGTGTTTCAGATTGTGAGTATGTTGTCTACATCTTGTGGTTTGAGGTCCATCTTGTGAGTACATTGGTTTCTTCATCTTGTGGTGTGAGGTGCAGCTTGTAAGTATATTGTTCTCTTCACCTTGTGTGAAGTGCAGTTTGTGAGTACATTGTTCTGTTTATCTTGTGGTGTGTGGTGCAGCTTGTGAGTATGTTGTCTTCATCTTGTGGTTTGAGGTGCATCTTGTGAGTACATTGGTCTCTTCATCATGTGGTGCGAGGTGCAGCTTGTGAGTACATTGTTCTGTTCACCTTGTGTGAGGTGCAGTTTGTGAGTACATTGTTCTCTTTATATTGTGTGAAGCGCAGATTGTGAGTACATTATTACCTTCACCTTGTTGGGTGAGCTGCATCTTGTAAGTACATTGGTCTCTTCATCTTGTGGCGTGAGATGCAGCTTGTGAGTACATTGTTCCCTTGACATTGTTGGATGAGGTGCAGTTTGTAAGTATGTTGTTCTCTATATCTTGTGTTGTGTGGTGCAGCTTGTGAACAGGTTTTCTTCATCTTGTGGTTTGAAGTGCATCTTGTGAGTACATTGGTCTCTTCACCTTTTGATGTGAGGTGCAGCTTGTGAGTACATTGTTCTCTTTATATTGTGTGATGTGCAGATTGTGAGTACATTGTTCCCTTCACTTTGTTGGGTGAAGTGCAGCTTGTGAGTATGTTGTTCTCTATATCTTGTGGTTTGTGGTGCACTTTTTGAGCATGTTTTCTTCATCTTGTGGTTTGAGGTGCATCTTGTGAGTACATTGGTCTCTTCACCTTGTGATGTGAGGTGCATCTTGGGAGTACATTGGTCTCTTCATCTTGTGGTGTGTGGTGAAGCTTGTGAGTACATTGATCTCTTTATATTGTGTGAGGTGCAGATTGTGAGTACATTGTTCTCTTCATGTTGTTTGAGGTGCGGAGTGTGAGTGCATTGTTCTCTTCATCTTGTGGTGTGAGATGCAGCTTGTGAGTACATTGTTCTCTTCATCTTGTGGTGTGAGGTGCAGCTTGTGAGTATCTTGTTCTCTATATCTTGTGGTGTGTGGTGCAGCTTGCGAGCATGTTTTCTTCATCTTGTGGTTTGAGGTGCATCTTGTGAGTACATTAGCCTCTTCTTTTTGTGGTGGTGTGAGGTGCAGCTTGTGAGTACATTGGTTTCGTCATCTTATGGTTTGAGGTGCATCTTTTGAGTACACTGTTCCCTTCACCTTGTTGGGCAAGGTGCAGCTTGTGAGTACATTGTTCCCTTCACCGTGTGTGAGGTGCAGCTTGTTAGTACATTGTTCTGTTCATCTTACGGTGTGTGGTGCAGCTTGTGGGTATGTTGTCTTCATCTTGTGGTTACAGATGCATCTTTTGAGTACATTGGTCCCTTCATCTTGTGGTGTGAGGAGCAGCTTGTGAGTATGTTGTTCTCTATGTCTTGTTGCGTGAGGTGCAGCTTGTGAGTACATTGGTCTCTTCATCTTGTGGTGTGAGGTGCAGCTTTTGAGTACATTGTTCTCTTTATATTGTGTGAGGTCCAGCTTGTGAGTACATTGTTCCCTTCACCTTGTTGGGTGAGGTGCAGCTTGTGAGTACATTGTTCTCTTCATCTCGTGGAGTGAGGTGCAGCTTGTGAGTACATTGTTCTCTTCACCTTGTGTTACGCCCAGCTTGTGAGTACATTGTTTCCTTCACCTTGTTGGGTGAGGTGCAGCTTGTGAGTACACTGTTCTGTTCATATTGTGGTGTAAGGTGCAGCTTGTGAGTATGTTGCTCTCTATAACTTGTGGTGTGTGGTGCAGCATGTGAGTATGTTGTCTTCATCTTGTGGTTTAAGGTGCATCTTGTGGGTACATTGGTCTCTTCATCTTGTGGTGTGTGGTGCAGCTTGTGAGTACACTGTTATCTTCACCTTGGGTGTGGTGCAGCTTGTAAGTACATTGTTCTATTCACCTTGTATGAGGCACAGCTTGTGTGTGCATCGTTCTGTTCATCTTGTGGTATGTGTTGCAGCTTGTGAGTATGTTGTCTTAATCTTGTGTTGTGAGATGCAGCTTGTGAGTACATTGGTTTCTTCATCTTGTGGTGTGAGGTGCAGCTTGTAAGTATATTGTTCTCTTCACCTTGTGTGAAGTGCAGCTTGTGAGTACATTGTTCTGTTTATCTTGTGGTGTGTGGTGCAGCTTGTGAGTATGTTGTCTTCATCTTTTGGTTTGAGGTGCATCTTGTGAGTACATTGGTCTTTTCATTGTGTGGTGTGAGGTGCAGCTTGTGAGTACATTGTTCTGTTTACCTTGTGTGAGGTGCAATTTGTGAGTACATTGTTCTCTTTATATTGTGTGAAGTGCAGATTGTGAGTACATTATTACCTTCACCTTGTTGGGTGAGATGCATCTTGTAAGTACATTGGTCTCTTCATCTTGTGGCATGAGATGCCGCTTGTGAGTACATTGTTCCCTTCACCTTGTTGGATGAGGTGCAGCTTGTGAGTATGTTGTTCTCTATATCTTGCGTATGGTGCAGCTTGTGAGCATGTCTTGTGGTTTGAGGTGCATCTTGTGAGTACATTGGTCTCTTCATCTTTTGGTGTGAGTTGCAGCTTTTGAGTACATTGTTCCGTTCACCATGTTGGTTGAGGTGCAGCTTGTGAGTATGTTGTCTTCCATCTTGTGGTTTGAGATTCAGCTTGTGAGTACATTGTTCCCTTCACCTTGTGTGAGGTGCAACTTGTGGGTACATTGTTCTGTTCATCTTGTGGTGTGTGGTGCAGCTTGTGAGTATGTTGTCTTTGTCTTGTGGTTTGAGATGCAGTTTGTGAGTACATTGTTCCCTTCACCCTGTGTGGGGTGCAGCTTGTGGGTATATGGTTCTGTTCATCTTGTGAGTACGTTGTGCTCTATATCTTGTGGTGTGTGGTGCAGCTTGTGAGTACATTTTCCCTTCACCTTGTTAGATGAGGTGCAGCTTGTGAGTGCATTGTTCTCCTCATCTTGTCGTGTGAGATGCAGTTTGGGAGAACATTGTTTTCTTCATTTTGTGGTGTGAGGTGCAGCTTGTGAGTACATTGTTCCCTTCACCTTTTGTGAGGTGCAGCTTATTAGTACATTGTTCCGTTCATCTTTTGGTGTGTGGTACAGCTTGTGAGTATGTTGCCTTCATCTTGTTGTTTCAGGTGCAGCTTGTGAGTACATTGTTCTCTGCATCTTAGTGGTGTGAGGTGCAGCTTGTGAGCATGTTTTCTTCATCTTGTGGTGTGAGGTGCAGCTTGTGAGTACTTTGTTCTCTTCATCGTGTGGTGTGAGGTGCAGCTTGTGAGTACCTTGGTCTCTTCATTGTGTGGTATGAGGTGCAGCTTGTGAGTACATTGGTCTCTTCATCTTGTGGTGTGAGGTGATGCTTGTGAGTACTTTGTTCTCTTTATATTGTGTGAGGTGCAGCTTGTGAGTACATTGGTCCCTTCACCTTATTGGGTGAGGTGCAGCTTGTGAGTACATTGTTCTCTTCATCTTGTGGTGTGAGGTGCATATTGTGAGTACATTGGTCTCCTCGACTTGTGGTGTGAGATGCAGCTTGTGAGTACATTGGTCTCTTCATCTTGTTGTGCGAGGTGCAGCTTGTAAGTACATTGTTCTCTTTATGTTGTGTGAGATGCAGCTTGTGAGTGCATTGGTTTCTTCATCTTGTGGTGTGAGGTGCAGCTTGTGAGTACATTGTTCTCTTCATCTTGTGGTGTGAAGTGCAGATTGTGAGTATGTTGTTCTCTGTATCTTGTGGTGTGTGGTGCAGCTTGTGATCATGTTTTCTTCATCTTGTGGTTTGAGGTGCATCTTGTGCGTACACTGTTCCCTTCACCTTGTTAGGTGAGGTGCAGTTTGGGAGTTCATTGTTTTCCACACCTTGTGTGAGGTTCAGCTTGTGAGTACATTGATCTGTTCATCTTGTGGTTTGAGGTGCATCTTGTGAGTACATTGGTCTCTTCATCTTGTGGTGTGAGGTGCAGCTTGTGAGTACACTGTTCCGTTCACCTTGTTGGGTGAGGTGCAGTTTGTGAGTACATTGTTTTCCTCACCTTGTGTGAGATTCATCTTGTGAGTACATTGATCGGTTCATCTTGTGGTTTGAGGTGCATCTTGTGAGTACATTGGTCTCTTCATCTCGTGGAGTGAGGTGGAGCTTGTGAGTACATTGTCCTCTTCACCTTGTGTGAGGTTCAGCTTAGAGTACATTGTTCTGTTCATCTTGTGGTGTGTGGTGCAGCTTGTGAGTATGTTGTCTTCATCTCCTGGCTTGAGGTGCATTTTATGAGTACATTGGTCTCTTCATCTTATGGTGTGAGGTGCAGCTTGTGAGAACACTGTTAACTTCACCTTGTTGAGTGAGGTGCAGTTTGTCGGTACATTGTGGTATTCACCTTGTGTGAGGTTCAGATTGTGAGTACATTGTTCTGTTCATCTTGTGGTGTGTGGTGCAGCTTGTGAGTATGTTGTCTTCATCTTCTGGTTTGAGGTGCATCTTATGAGTACATTGGTCTCTTCATCATGTGGTGTGAGGTGCAGCTTGTGAGTACATTGTTCCCTTCACCTTGTTGGGTGAGGTGCAGCTTGCGAGTATGTTTTTCTCTATATCTTGTGGTGTGTGTGGTGCACTTTTTGAGCATGTTTTCTTCATCTTGTGGTTTGAGGTCGATCTTGTGAGTACATTGGTCTCTTCATCTTGTGGTGTGAGGTGCAGCTTGTGAGTACATTGTTCCCTTCACCATGTTGGCTGAAGTGCAGCTTGTGGGTAGATTGTTCTCTATATCTTGAGGTGTGAGGTGCAAATTGTGAATACATTGGTCTCTTCATCTTGTGGTGTGAGGTGCAGCTTGTGAGTACATTGTTCTCTTTATGTTGTGTGAGGTGCAGAGTGTGAGTGCCTTGTTCTCTTCATCTTGTGGTGTGAGATGCAGCCTGTGAGTACATTGGTTTATTCATCTTGTGGTTTGAGGTGCATCTTTTGAGTACACTATTCCCTTCACCTTGTTGGGGGGTAGGTGCAGCTTGGGAGTACATTGTTCTGTTCATCTTATGGTGTAAGGTGCAGCTTGTGGGTATGTTGTCTTCATCTTGTGGTGTGAGGTGCATTTTGTACGTACATTGGTCTCTTCATCTTGTGGTGTGAGGTGCAGCTTGTGAGTGCACTGTTCTCTTCACCTTGTGTGTGGTGCAGCTCGTGAGTACATTGTTCTCTTCACCTTGTGTGAGGCGCAGCTTGTGAGTACATTGTTCTCTTCACCTTGTGTGAAGTGCAGTTTGTGAGTACATTGTTCTCTTTATATTGTGTGAGGTGCAGATTGTGAGTACATTATTTCCTTAACCTTGTTGGGTGAGGTGCATCTTGTGAGTACATTGGTCTCTTCATCTTGTGGTGTGAGATGCAGCTTGTGTGTACATTGTTCTCTTCATCTTGTGGTGTGAGGTGCAGCTTGTGGGTATCTTGTTCTTTATATCTTGTGTTGTGTGGTGCAGCTTGTGAGTAAAAGTTTCCGTTCACCGTGTTGGGTGAGGTGCAGCCTGTGAGTATGTTGTCTTTGTCTTGTGGTTTGAGATTCAGCTTGTGAATACATTGTTCCCTTCACCTTGTGTGAGGTGCAGCTTGTGGGTACATTGTTCTGTTCATCTTGTGGTGTGTGGTGCAGCTTGTGAGTATGTTGTCTTCATCTTGTGGTGTGAGGTGCAGCTTGTGAGTATGTTGTTCTCTATATCTTGTGTTATGTGGTGCAGCTTGTGAGCATGTTTTCTTCATCTTGTGGTTTGAGGTGCATCTTGTGAGTACATGGATCTCTCCATCTTGTGGTGTGAGGTGCAGATTGTGAGCACATTGTTCCGTTCACAGTGTTGGGTGTAGTGCATCTTGTGAGTAATTTGGTCTCTTCATCTTGTGGTGTGAGATGCAGCTTGTGTGTACATTGTTCTCTTCATCTTGTGGTGTGAGGTGCAGCTTGTGGGTATCTTGTTCTTTATATCTTGTGTTGTGTGGTGCAGCTTGTGAGTAAAAGTTTCCGTTCACCGTGTTGGGTGAGGTGCAGCCTGTGAGTATGTTGTCTTTGTCTTGTGGTTTGAGATTCAGCTTGTGAATACATTGTTCCTTTCACCTTGTGTGAGGTTCAGCTTGTTAGTATATCTTGTGGTGTGTGGTGCAGCTTGTGAGTATGTTGTCTTCATCTTGTTACAGGGGCATCTTGTGAGTACATTGGTTCCTTCATCTTGTGGTGTGAGGTGTAGCTTGTGAGTATGTTGTTCTCTATGTTTTGTGGTGTGAGTTGCAGCTTGTGAGTACTTGGGTCTCTCCATCTTGTGGTGTGAGGTGCAGCTTGTGAGTACATTGTTCTCTTTATATTGTGTGAGGTCCAGCTTGTGAGTACACTGTTCCCTTCACCTCTTTGGGTGAGGTGCAGCTTGTGAGTACATTGTTCTCTTCATCTCGTGGAGTGAGGTGCAGCTTGTGAGTACATTGTTCTCTTCACCTTGTGCGTATGTTGCTCTCTATATCTTGTGCTGTGTGGTGCAGCGTGTGAGTATGTTGTCTTCATCTTGTGGTTTGAGGTGTATCTTGTGGGTGCATTGGTCTCTTCATCTTGTGGTGTGTGGTGCAGCTTGTGAGTATGGTGTCTTCATCTTGTGTTGTGAGATGCAGCTTGTGAGTACATTGGTTTCTTCATCTTGTGGTGTGAGGTGCAGCTTGTAAGTATATTGTTCTCTTCACCTTGTGTGAAGTGCAGCTTGTGAGTACATTGTTCTGTTTATCTTGTGGTGTGTGGTGCAGCTTGTGAGTATGTTGTCTTCATCTTGTGGTCTGAGGTGCATCTTGTGAGTACATTGGTCTCTTCATCATGTGGTGTGAGGTGCAGCTTGTGAGTACGTTGGTCTGTTCACCTTGTGTGAGGTGCAGTTTGTGAGTACATTGTTCTCTTTATATTGTGTGAAGTGCAGATTGTGAGTACATTATTACCTTCACCTTGTTGGGTGAGATGCATCTTGTAAGTACATTGGTCTCTTCATCTTGTGGAGTTAGATGCAGCTTGTGAGTACATTGTTCCCTTCACCTTGTTGGATGAGGTGCAGCTTCTGAGTATCTTGTTCTCTATATCTTGTGGTGTGTGGTGCAGCTTGTGAGTATGTTTTCTTCATCTTGTGGTTTGAGGTGCATCTTGTGAGTACATTGGTCTCTTCATCTTGTGGTGTGAGGTGCAGCCTGTGAGTACATTGTTCCGTTCACCATGTTGGTTGAGGTGCAGCTTGTGAGTATGTTGTCTTCCATTTTGTGGTTTGAGATTCAGCTTGTGAGTACATTGTTCCCTTCACCTTGTGTGAGGTGCAAATTGTGGGTACATTGTTCTGTTCATCTTGTGGTGTGTGGTGCAGCTTGTGAGTATGTTGTCTTTGTCTTGTGGTTTGAGATGCAGTTTGTGAGTACATTGTTCCCTTCACCTTGTGTGGGGTGCAGCTTGTGGGTATATGGTTCTGTTCATCTTGTGAGTACGTTGTGCTGTATATCTTGTGGTGTGTGGTGCAGCTTGTGAGTACATTGTTCCCTTCACCTTGTTGGGTGAGGTGCAGCTTTTGAGTACATTGTTCTCCTTATATTGTGTGAGGTGTGGATTGTGAGTGCATTGTTCTCCTCATCTTGTCATGTGAGATGCAGTTTGTGGGTACATTGGTTTCTTCATTTTGTGGTCTGAGGTGCAGCTTGTGAGTACATTGTTCCCTTCACCTTGTGTGAGGTGCAGCTTATTAGTACATTGTTCCATTCATCTTGTGGTGTGTGGTGCAGCTTGCGAGTATGTGGTCTTCATCTTGTGGTTTCAGGTGCAGCTTGTGAGTACATTGTTCTCTTCATCTTAGTGGTGTGAGGTGCAGCTTGTGAGCATGTTTTTTTCATCTTTTGGTGTGAGGTGCAGCTTGTGAGTACATTGTTCTCTTCATCGTGTGGTATGAGGTGCAGCTTGTGAGTACCTTGGTCTCTTCATTGTGTGGTTTGAGGTGCAGCTTGTGAGTACATTGGTCTCTTCATCGTGTGGTGTGAGATGATGCTTGTGAGTACTTTGTTCTCTTTATACTGTGTGAGGTGCTGCTTGTGAGTACATTGTTCCCTTCACCTTGTTGGGTGAGGTGCAACTTGTGAATACATTGTTCTCTTCATCTTGTGGTCTGAGGTGCATATTGTGAGTACATTGGTCTCTTCGACTTGTGGTGTGAGATGCAGCTTGTGAGTACATTGGTCTCTTCATCTTGTTGTATGAGGTGCAGCTTGTAAGTACATTGTTCTCTTTATGTTTTGTGAGATGCAGCTTGTGAGAACATTGGTTTCTTCATCTTGTGGTGTGAGGTGCAGCTTGTGAGTACATTGTTCTCTTCATCTTGTGGTGTGAGGTGCAGCTTGTGAGTATGTTGTTCTCTATATCTTGTGGTGTGTGGTGCAGCTTGTGAGCATGTTTTCTTCATCTTGTGGTTTGAGTTGCATCTTGTGAGTACACTGTTCCCTTCACCTTGTTAGGTGAGGTGCAGTTTGTGAGTACATTGTTTTCCTCACCTTGTGTGAGGTTCAGCTTGTGAGTACATTGATCTGTTCATGTTGTGGTTTGAGGTGCATCTTGTGAGTACATTGGTCTCTTCATCTTGTGGTGTGAGGTGCAGCTTGTGAGTACACTGTTCCGTTCACCTTGTTGGGTGAGTGTAACGCTCACCTGATTCCCGTAGAGGCGCCGGTCTTGACTGGGCGTATACCGTATCTTCAAAGGTGATGTGTAACACACGGCTGGCTCTTTGGGCTGGACCTCTGTGCACTGTATGTCTGACTCGAAGGGTAAGATGTCTTAGGTAAGTGAACGCCGTCCTCTCCATCTGCCTCGGGGCAGGGTGCTGTAACCAGTTTCTTCACTGGATAAGGGGAGCAGGCCTCTTGACTTCAGAGGACTGCTGTCCGTCGTTTACTGCACGAACGGTAAGTTTCGAGTAATTCTAATGTCTTTAAAGTCTTTAGTAATGATGTTTCTTGTTTTGCAGGGTTCCGGCGATGGCGGATGACGGGCTGAAGTGAGTTGAAGATGGAGCCCGTGTGATGAATAGAAGCGCCTGGAAGCACGTAAGTAAGCGCTTGTTGCCTGCTTCACGATGCGCTCTAACTGTCTTTTTATTTTGCAGGTACAAGTTCGGAGCGGCTGCAGGGTGCCGGAATACCCACTGGGTTAGATGTGGAAAGGAGTAATGGCACGTGAGTATTAAAGTTCCCCAATGTCTTTAAACGCACCTTGTTTTGTCTTTCAGATGCGGGATGCAGCGCCGAAGGCCTCCGGAGCGTGCGAAGAGTTGGTAAGCTTTTGTCTTTCAGATGCCGGAATGCAGTGTGAAGACCTCCGGAGCGCACGAAGAGTAGGTAAGCCTTTGTCTTTCAGATGCCGGAATGCAGCGCGAGGCGTTGGTGACAGCCGATGGACCAGGTAAGTGAAGAGCTGTCACTGAAGACCGTAATGCTAACCTGTTCTTTCTTGTCTTTATAGGTGTTGCTGAAGACTGGATTCAGGATGGTAAGCCTTTTTCCTTAGGCCCAGGATCAGATGCAGAAGACACGATGAGCGTTCTGCTGCAGAGGATGCAGAATAACGCAAAGCAAGATTCATCCATCGGGTGTGGTTTAAATAGCCTCCTGTAGTGCTTAGGTGTCTCCTTCCACAGCCACGCCTAGGTAAGAAAAGAGTTCCTGCTTTCCAGAAGAGTTCCAGTGTTCTGAATCTAGGGAGTGGCTCCTGCCCCACCCAACAGGAAAAGTAGTTCCAAACAGAAGAGGATCAGAGGCTCAACTGGCAGGCAAGTAAGCAGCATGGTCTGCTGCAGGTAAGTCCACCCAAGCATTATGAGCCCGGCGCTTCCAGCGCTGGGACTGGGCATATTTATGAGCCTGGTGCCACTGGCGCCAGGACTGGGTCCAAAAGGTCCCAATTGGGACTGGTTGGCACTCGGAACCTGGGTTATGGATCTGCTTCCAAGGGAGTTGGGAAAACCCTGACCTTTTGGAAGCAGAGATCATGACAGTACCCCCCCTCAAGGCCCCTCCCAAACCGGGCTTCTCTGGGGGTTTTGGCTTGTCAGGAAATGTTCGGTGAAATCTTTTGATTAGGCGAGGAGCGTGGACATATTCAGCAGGTTCCCAGGATCTCTCTTGGGGGCCGTAGCCTTTCCAGTCAATTAGGTAAAATAGTTTAGATTTGGAGATCTTGGAGTCCAGAATGCTTTTGACTTCAAACTCGAGTTCTCCATCAACTAGGATAGGTTTTGGAGATTTAGTTAGTCGGGTTTGAGGTTGCACGGGTTTTAATAGAGAGACGTGGAAGACCGGATGTATCTTCATGTGCGGGGGCAAGTCCAACTTGACCGCTACTGGGTTTACTATGGTAGTGATGGAATAGGGACCAAGGTATCTTGGGTTGAATGTGCGTGGCCCTTTTAGAGGTAGATATTTGGTGGATAACCAGACTTGATCCCCTACTTGATATTGAGGGGCCTCCTTCCGATGTTGATCTGCTCCTTTCTTGTATTGTTCTTTAGCCCTTTGAAGGTGAGAAACAGCTTCCTTAAAGGCTTGGGTGATTGTAGAATGCAGGTAGTCTACTGCTGGTGTTTCAAGATCTTGGAGGGGATCCAACTCCGAGGTTCGAGGGTGACTGCCGTACAAAAGAAAAAACAGGGTTTTCCCAGTTCCCGAATGGACAGAGTTATTGTAGGCATATTCGGCTATCCAAAGGATGTCTTTCCAAGTTTTTTCAGTTTGTTGCAGCATGCAGCGTAAATACTGTTCCAGAGTTTGATTGGTCCTCTCGGTTTGTCCGTCGGTCTGAGGGTGGTGACTGGTCGATAGTCTCACATCAATTTGAGCCGACCGACAGCAACTTCGCCAAAAATGAGAAATAAATTGACTACCTCGATCCGAAATTAGAACCGAAGGAAAACCGTGCAGTCGGACGATGTTTTCGAGAAATTCTCGGGCCAGAGTTGCTGCTGTTGGCAAGCCTTTGAGTGGAATGAAATGCGCCATCTTGGAGAATAAGTCCACGATTACTAGAATCGTATTGTATCCGGAGCATGGAGGTAGATCGGTGATGAAGTCCATAGAAAGCGTATGCCAAGGGCGAGGTGGGATGTCAATAGGGCGTAAGAGGCCTGCTGGTCTTTCCTTTTGACTCTTGTTTTGGGCGCATACTCCACAGGACATTATAAAGTCTCTGATATCTTTTTTCCAAGACGGCCACCAGAAGTAGCGCTTGATCTTTTCTGAGGCCTTGGCCATACCGGGATGTCCTTCCATTAAAGAATCGTGATAACAAGAGATTACTTTTTTCTGTAAATCTGTGCTGGGTAGGTATAATCGTTCTTGGAAATACAATAAGTTGTCCTTTACTGCAAAGTCCTTTCCCTGCAGATGCCAATTCTGTATGTCTGCTGGAGTTACAAGTTGCCTGGCTTTATCCTTAACTTCCTCTATGGATTCTGTGGCGATTACACCCAGAATTCTTTGTTCGGGAATGATTGGTACAGGTTTAGGGTTGATCAAGTGTTCTTCCACTCCCATCCGAGAAAGGGCATCAGCTTTACCGTTCTTTGTACCAGGTCGATAGGTAATTATGAAGTCAAACTCGGCAAAGAATAATGCCCAACGGAGTTGTCTAGAGGATTGTGCTTTTGCGGTTTTCAAATATTGCAGGTTTCGGTGATCCGTAATCACAGTAACGGTGTGTCGGGCCCCCAGCAGATAATGCCGCCAAGCCTTAAAGACAGACTTGATAGCCAGAAGTTCCTTGTCAGTAATCGTGTAATTGATTTCAGGAGGCGAGAATTTGCGGGACCAAAATGCCACGGGATGCAACTGATTGGTTACCGGGTCCTTTTGTGATAGAACTGCCCCCATGGCAAGGCTTGAAGCATCAGTTTCCACGATGTAGGGGAGTTCGGGGCGAGGGTGTTTTAAGATTGGTGCAGAGATAAATTTAGTCTTCAAATCCTGGAAAGCTTGTTCCGCCTCGGTAGACCATTCAAAACGTTTGTTTTTCTTTAACAAGGCAGTGATGGGCTGGACTATTCGAGAGAATTCGGGGATAAACCTGCGGTAAAAGTTAGCGAAGCCTAACATGCTTTGCACACCTTTTACGGAGGATGGTGATGGCCATTTGAGAACTGCATCGACCTTCTTTGAATCCATACGCACTCCGCCAGGTGATAATATGAATCCCAAGAATTCAACTTCAGTCACGTTGAAAACACATTTTTCCAACTTAGCGAAAAGTTTGTGTTGACGCAATCTTTCGAGGAGCATTTTCACGTGTTTCCGATGTTCAGATTCCGATGAAGAATAAACGAGGATGTCGTCAATGTAAACAACAACACACACATCTATGAGCTCTCTGAGGACATCGTTCATAAAATATTGAAAGGCGGCCGGGGCATTGCAAAGTCCGAAGGGCATGACCTGATATTCAAATAGCCCATACTTGGTGCGGAAGGCCGTCTTCCATTCATCGCCCTCTTTTACTCGTACCAAGTGGTAAGGTCCTCTAAGATCCAGCTTTGTATATATGCATGCTTTTCTGACTTGGTCCAGGAGTTCAGGGATCAAAGGTAATGGATATCTATTCTTAACGGTGATCTGGTTCAGGGAGCGATAATCTATACAAGTTCTAAGGTCTCCTTCCTTTTTTGGAACGAAGAACAAAGCTGAAGAAGCAGGGGACTTGGAAGGACGAATAAACCCATTTGCCAGGTATTGATCCAGGTATTGTCGAAGGTGAAGGTTCTCAGGCTCGGTGAGGGCATAAATTCTACTACAAGGAGGAGTAGATCCAGGTATCAGGTCTATCTGGCAGTCATAAGACCTATGAGGAGGTAGAGAGTTAGCCTGATCCTTCCGGAAAACATCTTGGTATTCTAGGTATTCGGGAGGTAACTGGGGAGTCTCTGAAGAAATTGCTACCAGTGCAACACCAGGTGGAGGGTGACAAGTAGAGACACATTCTGGAAACTGGACCGTTCTTGCTCGCCAATCGATCAGAGGATTGTGTTTCTCTAACCAAGGTATTCCTAGAATAATCTGAAACTGAGGGGCCTTGATCACATCGAACACGATCTTCTCATGGTGTCCATCTTGACTTACTAGCGTCACCTCTTGAGTGGTATGCGTTACTGGCCCGGAGGCTATCTCCGTACCATCCACCGTAGTAATGACGTCCTTTACAGTCTTGGGACAAAGAGTTAGATTCATCCTCAAAACCATTTCATGATCCACATAATTGCCGATGGCACCGCTGTCGACGTAAGCTTCAATTGCATGTAATCGATCTGGATTATCAGGGCTAATGAGGACCATAGGTATCACGAAATGCAAGGTCACGGAACTGGTTTTCACGCTCGGCAAGAGGACCTCTATTCTTGTCGGGCGAGGTTGTTTCCCTGCTCAGAGTTTGTAACTTTGGTAACTGCAGCTCCTACTGCCTTCTTGGCAGGTTTCACCGGACTGTCTCGAAGAAAGTGCCCTGAGTTTCCGCAATAGAGGCATAATTGCAACTGTTTTCTCCTTTCCCGCTCCTTTTGTGTTAGAGGACCTTTCAGACCCCCTATTTGCATGGGTTCCCCGGAGTCTACTCCTTTGGAAGGAGTTGGCGGTTTGGAAAATACTCAAGCATCAAACTTGGAACGATCGGCCTTCCTGTTCTGCAGTCTGTGATCTATTTGAACGACTAAGTCTATATAGTCCGAACAATCTTGTGGGGGATTCACTACTTGGGCTAACACATCTTTGAGCTCTCCACGTAGACCTCTATAAAACAGCGTAATCCTTTTGTCCTCAGGCCATTGAGTTTCCACTATCAGTCTGTTGAAAGACGCAATATAAGCCAAAAGGTCTTGATTACCTTGTCGCAACGAAAGAAGCTCATTGTCCAAGGCCTGCCCCTGTGAATGTCTTGCGAACAGTTTTTCCATACTGAGCTGAAAAGCTTGAAAATCATGGAGGACCGGATCATCTTGATTTACTAGAGGGATCGACCAGTCTGCCGCATTGCCACTAAGGTACGAAAGCACGAAAGCTACTTTAGCTTGATCAGTTGGAAAGGCTGCTGGCCGGCATAAGAAATGCAACCGGCACTGATTGATAAATACTGCAAACCTCTTTGGGTCACCAGAAAATCGTTCGGGCGGAGCCAGAGGTACATTCCCAGGTAGGTTGATCTGCACTGGATTCATAGAGGATGTAGAAGGAAGATTTCCCCCAGATGTGGGTAACGGGGTCTGTCCGGCTTGTGACTGTAGCAATTGTCTAGCGAGATCATCTGTTCGCTCCTTGGAAATAATCAGTTCCCTTCTTAGAGCGTTCGTTTCCTGACGGGCTGCATGCACTTCTGCCCTTAGTTCCCCAAGTAACTGGGCTAGCTGGTCGGTATCCGAGGTTTCCATAGCGCCTGGACGGGAGTTTTGTGGTAGGCTTTGCGTTCTGTAACGCTCACCTGATTCCCGTAGAGGCGCCGGTCTTGACTGGGCGTATACCGTATCTTCAAAGGTGATGTGTAACACACGGCTGGCTCTTTGGGCTGGACCTCTGTGCACTGTATGTCTGACTCGAAGGGTAAGATGTCTTAGGTAAGTGAACGCCGTGCTCTCCATCTGCCTCGGGGCAGGGTGCTATAACCAGTTTCTTCACTGGATAAGGGGAGCAGGCCTCTTGACTTCAGAGGAGTGCTGTCCGTCGTTTACTGCACGAACGGTAAGTTTCGAGTAATTCTAATGTCTTTAAAGTCTTTAGTAATGATGTTTCTTGTTTTGCAGGGTTCCGGCGATGGCGGATGACGGGCTGAAGTGAGTTGAAGATGGAGCCCGTGTGATGAATAGAAGCGCCTGGAAGCACGTAAGTAAGCGCTTGTTGCCTGCTTCACGATGCGCTCTAACTGTCTTTTTATTTTGCAGGTACAAGTTCGGAGCGGCTGCAGGGTGCCGGAATACCCACTGGGTTAGATGTGGAAAGGAGTAATGGCACGTGAGTATTAAAGTTCCCCAATGTCTTTAAACGCACCTTGTTTTGTCTTTCAGATGCGGGATGCAGCGCCGAAGGCCTCCGGAGCGTGCGAAGAGTTGGTAAGCTTTTGTCTTTCAGATGCCGGAATGCAGTGTGAAGACCTCCGGAGCGCACGAAGAGTAGGTAAGCCTTTGTCTTTCAGATGCCGGAATGCAGCGCGAGGCGTTGGTGACAGCCGATGGACCAGGTAAGTGAAGAGCTGTCACTGAAGACCGTAATGCTAACCTGTTCTTTCTTGTCTTTATAGGTGTTGCTGAAGACTGGATTCAGGATGGTAAGCCTTTTTCCTTAGGCCCAGGATCAGATGCAGAAGACACGATGAGCGTTCTGCTGCAGAGGATGCAGAATAACGCAAAGCAAGATTCATCCATCGGGTGTGGTTTAAATAGCCTCCTGTAGTGCTTAGGTGTCTCCTTCCACAGCCACGCCTAGGTAAGAAAAGAGTTCCTGCTTTCCAGAAGAGTTCCAGTGTTCTGAATCTAGGGAGTGGCTCCTGCCCCACCCAACAGGAAAAGTAGTTCCAAACAGAAGAGGATCAGAGGCTCAACTGGCAGGCAAGTAAGCAGCATGGTCTGCTGCAGGTAAGTCCACCCAAGCATTATGAGCCCGGCGCTTCCAGCGCTGGGACTGGGCATATTTATGAGCCTGGTGCCACTGGCGCCAGGACTGGGTCCAAAAGGTCCCAATTGGGACTGGTTGGCACTCGGAACCTGGGTTATGGATCTGCTTCCAAGGGAGTTGGGAAAACCCTGACCTTTTGGAAGCAGAGATCATGACAGTGAGGTGCAGTTTGTGAGTACATTGTGTTCCTCACCTTGTGTGAGGTTCAGCTTGTGAGTACATTGATCTGTTTATCTTGTGGTTTGAGGTGCATCTTGTGAGTACATTGGTCTCTTCAGCTCATGAAGTGAGGTGCAGCTTGTGAGTACATTGTTCTCTTCACCTTGTGTGAGGTTCAGCTTGTGAGTACATTGTTCTGTTCATCGTGTGGTGTGTGGTGCAGCTTTTGAGTATGTTGTCTTCATCTCCTGGCTTGAGGTGCATTTTATGAGTACATTGGTCTCTTCATTTGTGGTGTGAGGTGCAGCGTGTGAGTACACTGTTACCTTCACCTTGTTGAGTGAGGTGCAGCTTGTCAGCACATTGTGGCCTTCACCTTGTGTGAGGATCAGCTTGTGAGTACATTGTTCTGTTCATCTTGTGGTGTGTGGTGCAGCTTGTGAGTATGTTGTCTTCATCTTCTGGTTTGAGGTGCATCTTATGAGTACATTGGTCTCTTCATCAGGTGGTGTGAGGTGCAGCTTGTGAGTACATTGTTCCCTTCACCGTGTTGGGTGAAGTGTAGCGTGTGAGTGCATTGTTCTGTTCACATTGTGTGAGGTGCAGTTTGTGAATACATTGTTCTCTTTATATTGTGTGAGGCACAGATTGTGAGTACATTATTCCCTTCACCTTTTTGGGTGAGGTGCAGCTTGTTATTACATTGTCTTCTTCACCTTGTGTGAGGCGCAGCTTGTGAGTACATTGTTCTGTTCATCGTGTAGTTTGAGGTGCAGATTGTGAGTACATTGCGCTCTATATCTTTTGGTGTGTGGTGCAGCGTGTGAGTTTGTTGTCTTCATCTTGTGATTTGAGGTGCATCTTGTGAGTACATTGGTCTCTTCATCTTGTGGCGTGAGGCGCAGCTTGTGAATACATTGTTCTCTTCATGTTCTGTGTGAGGTGCAGCTTTTGAGTGCATTTTTCTAGTCATGTTCTGTTCTAGTGTGAGGAGTAGTCTGTGAGTACATTGTTCTGTTCATGTTCTGGTGTGTGGTTCAACTTTTGAGTACGTTTTTCTAATTATGTTCTGTTCTGGTGTGAGGAATAGTTTGTGAGTACATTGTTCTGTTCATCTTGTTACATGAGGTGCAGCTTGTGATTACATTGTTCTCTTCATGCTGTGCTGCAATCCTTAATGAAACTCATTTTCTTTCAACATAGCCTCCTAGCAGGGCGCCTGCACACTCTTCCCATAGTCAGCCATAGTCAGCCATCTTTATCGCTGAGTTCCTAACGCACCATGTGAGCAGCGAGAAAGTCTGCAACTCTCCACTGAAATGCCTGCCATTCTTTGTACCCCTACATTTGCCTTACTTTAAAATATTGTCTGCAGTATCTCTCATTCCCATATTTGTTCAGCAATACTGGTTTACGGTTTGTCAGAATTTTGCAGCTCTCAGACATCAATTCCAGGTGAATCCAGGTGTTATCGGGAAGGCTTTCAGGATGCTGCCAAGGTTCTGGTAGACATTGTAAAGGACAAAGCAATTGGGTTTGTTAATTTCAATTTTTTTGTCAGTTAATAATGTTTGTGTAAACTTTAAAAAAGGTGCAATATCAGCAGGACTACAAAGCAATAAGTGGTCAACATCCAAAATTAAGCATTGCATTGGTACTCAAAGAAGAAAGAGATCATTGGTTTTAATCTGAGTATGAGCCATTCTAGGACGAAAGGCCATTTTGTGAGATGAAATTGTGTGTATTCTCTGCAAAAGAATCCATTAAAAAAGGAAACAATTTATTTGACTATCATTGTCTACTGGCTCTTGTTAAAATTCCAGTATGTAATGTAGTCATTAAAAATGTGCACTATTCCATTTGAGCCAAGTCACACATGCCACAAGGCCACCTAATAACCATTGCTGGAAGTACACCTCCAGCTCAGAGCCACATCAGAAAAGCATTGTGGGTATGCAAATGAGCTCAATGCAAGCAGTTTTCTCCATAAAATTGCGGTTGTCTTACAGGGCGGTGCTACTTTATACATAAATTAATCTAGTCAATCTCTCGTTCAGCGAAGGCAAGGTCCCGCTCTCATTAAAGGAAGCATGGATCACACCACTTCTAAAAAAAGAGCTACTTGGATCCATCGGTAGCCATAAAGATGACAAATGTGCCTTTCCTGTTAAAAATCATGGATCGAGTGGCATACATACTGTTCCGGGAATTTATCGGAAATAATAACATCTTAGGCTCATGCCAACTGGGCTACAGAACCAGGCATGGTACTGAAACCACCATGCTGAATCTCAAGTCCAACCTCACCAGCATTGTGGACAGAGGTCAACCAGCTTTACTCATGATCCTGGATCTCTCAGCGGCCTTCAATCTGGCCAGCCACTCCTGGCTGGTGACCAGGTTAAAAGACCAGGCCTGCTGTTCAAGTTTGGCGGTTCAACGGATCTCCTCTTTCCTGGGGCACCGGACTGCTACAGTGGCAACAGAATGTGCCAACTCAATTCCGGCAGCCATGACCCGTGGAGTCCCACAGGGTTCCTGTATCGCCTCCACATTATTTAACATTTACATCAGGCCCCTGCTCAGTCTCCTTCACCACCTGGGTTTGCAATATACCAACTATGCTGAAGAGACCCAGGACGTCTTTGAGCTGTCAGGTGATTACCTGCAAGATTCCCACACCATCAGTACTGCCTATGAGGTATTGCAGACTTAGACGGCCTCACATTCCCTAGCCTTTAACAGGGATAAGACAGAGCTGCTGGTCATGGCCTTCGGGACTGAGTCTAAAGAAACTTCACACTGAATACAAGAGCTTCACCATCACTGGCAGTAGAATCACCGCGGTCAAGTGTGTCAAGACTTGGGGCGTTTATCTTGACTCAAAGCTTACTATGAAACCACAGGTCTCACATATCCAGGCCATGTGCGGCTACATTACCAAGGTTCTCAACCTCATACGCCGCTACATATCCACCAGTAGTGGATCCTAACTAGTCACTGCACTAGTAAACACTAGGTTAGATTGCTGCAACAGCCTGCTGGTCAGTATGCCTCAAGCCAACATCAAATCGCTCAGAGTCACTCAAAACGGCGCTGTCAGAGCGATCCATTGCCTCTCTAAACGAGACCATATTACTAATGCCAGGAGGGCCCTCCATTGGCTCCCGATAAAGCACAGAATCACATACATGCTCCTTACCTTATCCTATAAATGTTGGACTGACTCACCTCCCAAATACCTATCAGACCATCTCAAGGTAAGCTGGCTAAGCCGCAACCTGCGATCTCAAGACAACTTCAAACTTATGCAACCTAGGTTTATGTTAGTCAGATTCAGCAGCGCCAGCTTTGATGTTCCAGCACCAATAGCGTGGAATAGTCTTCCCCTGGGTATGAGAACAGCAGGCACCCTTACAGAATTCAAAAGAATGACCAAGACCCACCGGTTTAACCTTAAACCAGGCTGAATGATACTCGTTTAGTCTCTCCCTCCCCTTGCGCTGACCCTGCATTTGTTGTCCTGTCTTGTCTCTGTTTTTTGTGTGCCCTAAGGCCCACGGGCATGTGGTGCTATACAAGAATTAAATAATAATAATAATAATAATAATAATAATAATAATAATAATAATAATAATAATAATAATAATAATAATAACACAGGACCAACCCAAATCATATTAAGAATGTTACGTGTGTCTTACTGAGCGAAGAGCAGTATCAAACCCTAGAATAATCATATACATCATTTACGGAAAGGTTATCATCCTACACCCAGAAAGGTAACAATACCCAGCTCTTGGCATACCCTCATCCTACTGTCAGGTGAAATTAATCAGCGATCAGGAGCTCTTTCTAGGGCTTAAGCCCCTCTCGGCTGCTACACAAAAGCAGCGTAAACGGGTGAATTGCCGATTAAATGATGACCGCCACACGTCCTCTTGATAATTCTGCGTTTCGCCACTTCCAGCGCCTGTCAATTGGCCCTCATCGAACGAGGCACGAAAACGCTCCAGCCTGACAGTCCCAGATCAAGAAACTCCCCAGGCCCTAACTCGGCTGGATTGCACACATCAGCAAGATGGCGGCGTCTAGGAATGATGCCAGATGACAGGAGGAGAAACATCATGAGCTACATGTTGCAAAGTCCAGCTGCCAGAGCTGCCTCGACTGAGCGGTGATGAGACTCTACCTGTGAATCATACCCCCTGGGAGGGCGGCATTGCCGGCGGCCATGTTGTGGGTCCCTCAATCCCTACAAAGGCCTTGGGAGCAAGATAAAACCTTCTGAACTCAATGCCTCCCACAGCATCTTTTCTTCTTTTAGACAATCAGAACGTGTAGTCTGCAGGTTCTAACCACCACTAGAAGCCTGTATTACTCTGTGACGTTTACCCAATAAACACTGGGTATGGAGATATGAACATGTTCCCTCACAGGAAGCCCATGGAGAATAGACCAGCGGCCCCGTCTTCAGCTCGGGACCCCTTATTTGGGTGGCAGTTACCTATAGCACAATAGAGCCCTCTGGTGAGGGCTTTAATGCTTCATTAGAATACGTTGTAGTGGAAGGACGGTAATGGCTAGGGTATGCCATCTTTTGCCCATGGTCTCAGGACCTAAAGATCGCAAGCAAAAGAGGTTGCATGCCCAAAGTCTCACACCGACTTGGATGGCCAAGGCCCACTCAACACGAGTGCATGCGGGGGCTAAAAGGCCCCAGAGGCCATAAGAGGGAAAACAAGGGCTCAGACAGCAGGTGGGTGTGTGTGTGTGTGTATGTATCCATGTGTGTGTGAATAGGGGCCAGGGGGTGTGCTATGTGTGCGGCAGGGTATGGAAGAAGGAATAAGGGGGGTGGAAAGCGTGGGCCCAGGGGAATCCCATCAACCTGTGAGAAGATGGATGGGGGCGGAGTGCAGAGGGTTAAAACCACCTGCTGCACAACGCCTGCACACAAAGAAACTCACGGGCCACATAATTGGGGAGGAGGTTGCACCATTAGAGAAATACGTTATTTATTTTATTTATTTGTATTTAAGTATATAGATACAGGAGGAGAATCAGACTTGAGGGGAAGCGGTAAGCTTCTTACAATGGAGCGGGTTTCAGGGGCATTCTGACCAGGTTGTTGTGGGGAGTAAATGGAACAGTCAGTGGGGACAATACATAAGTGGACAAACATAGATTAAGGACAACCAACATTGCACATTTTTAAGTGCAGGTAGGCGGTACGGCCAGCTATGCTCGGGATGTGCCCATGATGCGTGAAGTGCTAGAGTGGAGGCAGAAGAAGTGAGGGACAGAGGCAGGTTAGAGGTGAGTGAAAAATGTTAGCTCGTAGGCAGATGAGAGGTAGGTTAAGAGGGTATCTTGTAGGCAAGGAGGTAGGTTTTTAGTTGGGTTTTTAACAAATCCGTGCAGACTGTTTCTCGGATGTCCGGGGGAAGAGAATTCCATGCAAATGAAGTAAGAATAGAGAAAACGTGCAAGTGAGAGGAAGCACAGAGAGGGTGAGGAGCCGGAAGGATGGTCGAGGAGGCAGAGCAGAGATTACGAGAAGGCTTGTAGAGTTGGATAGAGGAGGTTAGTTAAGCTGGTACCCAAAATGTACTCCTAATGGGAAAAATGACGCAGAAATCAGATTACCCATTGACACTATAACTCTATCAACCCCCATTAACTGTGGATATGTTAGGGCATGGTCTCAGAGAAAGAGTACTGTTATAGTGACTAGGCAGAGAGAGGAGGAGAGCCGGGAGAGCAGAACCTTCGTGTTCCAAGCCAAGAATGCCAATTAGTAACAGGGTGGCAGAGAAGGGTTGTGGCTCGGCCAGCTAAGCCAAAGCTTTAGAGAAGTCAGGTTAAATGAGCAGGCCAGCTGCTGTGTTTGGTACAGGCCAGTTCATAAGTAGACCACGGAAGCACAGACAGCACTGCAGAGACAGCACTGCACAGCACTGATTCCGGGAACTAGGCCGCACCGAAGCACAGACAGCACCACAGAGCAGTGATTCCGGGAGCTAGGCCGGACGGAAGCACAGACAGCACCGCAGAGCAGTGATTCCAGGAGCTAGGCCGGACGGAAGCACAGACAGCACCGCAGAGCCGTGATTCCGGGAGCTAGGCCGGACAGAAGCACAGACAGCACCGCAAAGCCGTGTTTTCAGAAGCTACGCCGTACAGAAGCACAGACAGTACTGCATAGCAGTGATTCCGGGAGCTAGGCCGGACGGAAGCAAGGACCGCACCGCAGAGCAGTGATTCCAGGAGCTAGGCCGGACGGAAGCACAGACAGCACCGCAGAGCCGTGATTCCGGGAGCTAGGCCGGACGGAAGCACAGACAGCACCGCAAAGCCGTGATTCCAGAAGCTAGGCCGTACGGAAGCACAGACAGCACTGCATATCAGTGATTCCGGGAGCTAGGCCGGACGGAAGCAAGGACAGCACTGCAGAGCAGTGATTCGGGAGCCAGGCTAGAGGCCTAGAGTGGCAGAGTGGCAAAGGGATGCTGAAGAGATGGCTGCTCTGTGGGTGGACACAACTGGGGGCTATGATTGTTTTTCTTTTCGATATGAGTTAAATGTTAAATGTTAAAGATATTTGTACCGTGCACCATCACCAACGGAGTTGGTCCCCAGGCGCTCTGGTGGATCTGCAAAGGAGAAGGTGTGATGGGTTAGTAGGTGAAGCGGGAGTAGGATAGTGAGAGGAGTGGTGTTCTGTTGGCAGCTCCAACTCGGTATACACCTGAGCTTCGGTGTGAGTATTGGATCGATGTCAGTCCTCGTGTGCTGTTGGTGTTGCTTATGTGTTGTTGTCGTGTTGTGAAGTGCATGCGGGTTGTTGTGCGGGAGATGGTTGTGTGAGATTTTCAGTGAGATACGTCTGCAGAAATGCTGAGTTTTTTGTTAGTCGGTTGTATGAAGGTTAACAGAAGTTCAGAAATCTGTCCGAGTGTGGCACTCGCCAATCCTCCCAATTTCATCGGGGTGGGCAAATGGGCTACGCCTGGCAGGGTTTTGGTTTGTGTGGGCCACTCCCTGTGCTGTTCTAACGCACTTTATAAGTGTTATGAGTGCTCCTCGCCGTTCTATTCTAGCCAGCTCTGTAGGTGTTCTAATGCTGATGGATTGATTAATGTTGGTTGGGTGTCTATTCTCCTCCTTGGCTGCTGGGCTGGTGTGGCGGACTCCTCTCAATCTTTCTATCTAGATGCGTCTGCCGTTTTGGATATGGTACGTCCGGGGGGAGGCTATTGGCGTAGTCTACTCTGGACATGATCAGAACGATGATGGTAAGTGTTTTGTTTGCGAACGACAGGAATGGTAGGATCCTTTTTGCTGCTCGCAGGAGGAAGAAACATTTCTTGAGTAGAGAGTTTACTTGTGGCTCTAGAGTGAGGTTGTTATCCATCAGGACCCCTAGGTTTTTACAGTTGATGATGGTTCTGGTGTGGTGCTGAGATCTCTTGGCCAGGGAATGTAGCTGATGTCTCCTCCCTTTTTTGAAACAATCATTATCTCTGTTTTGCCTGGGTTGATTTTGAGGTGGTTGAGGTTCATCCAGTTGAATATCTCACAAAGGCAATTCTCTAGTGTAGTGTTTTCTTCTCGGGTGTCTTGTATGTTGAAGATTAGTTGAGTATCATCGGCGTAGTTGTAGCATGTGAGGCCGTGTTTTTTGATGAGTTTGATTAATAGGTACATGTAGATGTTGAATAGAAGCGGCGAGAAGGATGATCCTTGTGGTACTCCGCACGTGGAGTCTCTAGGTTTGGATTTAAAAGGTTTCATCCATACGGTTTTAGTTCTGTTTGTTAGGAAGGATTTGATCCATAGTAGGGCGGTGTCTGTTATCCCTAGTCCTTCTAATCTCTTTATGAGGATGTCATGGTTGACAGTGCCGGAAGCTGCAGACAGATCAAGGAGAATCAGGGTGGTGCTGTAGTCTGAGTCTGCATTCGTTTTTAGATCATTCCATATTGAGAGGAGAGCTGATTCTTTTCCTCTCATTGGTCTGAAACGAACTTGTGCCTGGTCTACTAGGCAGTGCTCTTCTATGAATTCTTGGGTTATTTTGTAGAGGTACGTTTCTAGCAATTTGGCTATGTAGGGTATATTGGAGATGGGTCTGTAGTTAGATAAGTCCTCTACGTTTCCTGTTGTGTCTTTGAGTAGCGGCTTGATGTACGCTGATTTGAAGGCCTGTGGTACTTTACCTGTTGAGATTGAGAGTTTGAGGAGATTCCTGTGGTATTCCATGGGAGTTCCTTGTTTGAGAATTGTTTTGTATATGTCCGGGGGTCAAGGGTCTTCAGGAGAGCCTGATTTTTTGCTTTGGTTTACCAGTTTGACGAAAGCCTCAACTGATTTTTCTGGGAAGCTTCGTAGCTTTTTAGGGTGTTCCTCGTCGGTGTCGCTGGGGTTTGAGCTGTGATTGTTTGGTCTGTTTTGTATGGTGTGATGGATGGAGGTTATTTTGTTTTTGAAGTGGTCTCCTAGGTCATCGCAAAGTAATCTATGGAATTGGCGTGTTGTTGCAGCCTGGTGGGTTTTTTATTTTGTTTATGATTTTGAAGAGTTCTTTTTGTGCGTTTGGTGCTCTGAAGATTCAGTTGTCGTAATGTTTCCTCTTCGCTTTTTGTATTTCCTTTTTATATGAGCGGATCTGTGGCAGGAATTTCAATTTGTTTGCAGTGGTGTTGTTAGTCCTCCATTCAGGTTCTAGTTTTCGTTTTTTTCTTTTCATGGCGTTGAGTAGTGGGGTGAACCATTTTGCTGTTGTTTTCTTACGTGATGAGGTGAAGGGCTTTTCTTTGGCGATGTTGTCTAGAGTTGTTGTGATCCAGGTGTGGAGCAGGGCAACTTTTTTGTCTAGGTCTGCTTCTTCCATGGTTGATGCTTGTGGTTTGCTGAGTTCTAGGAGCTCGGTTAGGTTGGAGATTTTTAAGGTTCTTCAGTTTCTTTTCATCATGATCGGTGGTTTTTCTTGTTGCTTTTTTGTTGGAGCGGCCGTTGTGATTATAAATGGAATGATGAGGTGGTTGCTCCAGAGTATTTGAATTGGGGGTGCCGTTGTGATGAGATCCTTGTTGGCAAAGATTGTGTCAAGTGTGTGCCCTGCTGAGTGTGTTGCTCCTTTGACTAGTTGTTGTAGGTTCATGGCTGCTAGTTGGGCGGTTAAGGATTTTTGTGTGGTTGTGGTTTCTTCGTCGAACCAGATGTTGAAGTCTCCGAGGATGATCAGATGATTGTATTTGATGGCTAGGATGGTGATTGCAAAACAAAAGAGGTGATGGCTGGAAGGTTTAGAATGAATCTTAACCTCTGGCATCGCTCTGGGCAACCCTCCAGACTATCGTTCTTTGCCTGCCAAGCCATTACAAAAGGGGAAATACCATATGCAAATCAGGCTTGGTCCCACCCCCAAAGGAGTAGTCAAGCCCGAACTGCTAGGTGATTGCCTCCGTGAATGCGTCTATGAAAGTTGCATCGTAGTTTGGTGGTCTGTATATCAGAATGAATTTCAGGTTAGTTTTGGGGTTTACTGATAGCCGTAGTATTAAGGATTCACATTTATCAATGTTTAGTGGATCTTCCAATTTGATGGCCAGTTGTTCCTTGTGGATGATCGCTAGTCCCCCCCCTCTTTTGGATTTCCTGTTTGCTTGGATGCATTTGAAGTCTTCAGGCAGGCAGTTGTTGAGAGTGATCTTGTAGTTGTCGTCTAGCCATGTTTCGGTTACAAATAGGATGGCTATGCCTCCTTCTGATAGGAGGTTGTATATTTCCGTTGAATGTTTGGACATTGACCTTGCGTTTATTAAGTTACAGTGGATTCTCTGGGTGTGATTTTGTTTTGTGGTTATTCGCTGTTCAGGTTTGTAGTTGTCTGGTCGTGGTGTTTCCGCATTGGTGTTGGTAGGATGAAGAACGGTGACGGATGCTTCTTCATTGAAGCAGTCCAATAGGTTGATAACAGGGCTGATCAGTCGTGGTGTTTCTGCTGTAATGCTGCTTGGATGAAGATCAGTGATGGCTTCTTCATTGAGTCCGATTGTTGGGTCGGAGGTAGCATTGTTGGTTGTCGGGGCTTCGCCGTATTGTGTGGGATGTTCTGGAAATCAATGGTGCACCTCTGTTCTTGTGATGTAAGGGGTGATGGGGCCCTCCCACTCTCTTGTTGAGTGCTCCCATCTTTTTTCCGGGTGTTTCGGATATTCTTTTCATGTCTCCAGGTTTAAGTGTTTAGGCGTTGGTGTTCCGCGGTTGTCGCGAGGTAAGGTGTGAGGTATAAGGATTTTTCTCTTACAGATTTTGTTCCGGTAATGGTTGCGTTAGGCGTGTTTCCTTCCAATGGGGCTGCTTCTTCTGGGTTCTGTCAGTGTTGTGTGTTCGCATCTCTTGTTGCATGATCTTGTTCTCTTTCTCGGCGTCCTTTTCTGGGTCGGGCCAATTTTCAGTTTAAGGTGCAGGTGTAGTAGGGTAGTTGGTCCTCTATGCTGTGCTGTGCAGACGCAGTGATCTTGGTTTTTTCATTCTCTGGATACGCTGGGTGATTTCTAGCTGAGTCTGTCATTTCTGTCTGTGGGTAGGGTGTGTTTCCTAAGGGTGCACTGTCAGGGAGGGTTAGGGTATTGAACGTTCTGGTGGAATGGGACTTGATTAAGCTAGGTAGTGATGGGTTTACGGGATTAATAGAGTATTGAACTAAGCACAGTTAGATTAGGGGCCCTGTATAATGGGAGAAAGGCTTACACATAGGAAGATGACAGAGTTCTGGACCTAACACAGCTGGATTTGAGGGACAGCCGAAACAGCAGATCACGATACTAAGCACAGATAGACTCGAGGGTCCTGCACCGTAGGGAGGAGGCCCACGCCTAGGAGAGCAACAGGGTGTTCAGACTGAGCAGCTGTATTTGAGGGTTAGTTGAAGTAGTACTGTCTGATACCAAGCACAGCTAGATCTGAGGATCAGTTGAAGCAGTGGAGCACGATACCAGACACAGCTAGATCTGGGAGTCCTGCACATTGGACGTCTCCCTTGGGTTCACCGCGGTGAGCTAGCCGTGTAGGTTCAGGGGGGCATGTACTGGTTGAGGAGTGAGTTTGAGGGCGCAGCTAGGACTTACTAAATATCTTACCAGCAATCTGAACACAAAAGCCCAACTAGATTTGAGAGACCTGTATAGTGGGAGAGATGCCTATCAATGCAATCTAAACATCATACAAATCAATTTGGAGAAATAACCCCTGCTGAATTTGAGAGATCTTTATAGTGGGGGAGAGGCCTATCAATGTAATCTAAATGTCATCCAATGCAATTTGGAGACAGACCCCTGCTAAATTTGAGAGACCTGTATAGTGGGAGAGAGGCCTATCAATGCAATCTAAATGTCATCCAATGCAATTTGGAGACAGAACCCCTGCTAAATTTGAGAGACCTGTATAGTGGGAGAGAGGCCTATCAATGCAATCTAAATGTCATCCAATGCAATTTGGAGACAGAATCCCTGCTAGATTTGAGAGACCTGTATAGTGGGAGAGAGGCCTATCAATGCAATCTAAACATCATACAAATCAATTTGGAGAAAGAACCCCTGCTGAATTTGAGAGATCTTTATAGTGGGGGAGAGGCCTATCAATGTAATCTAAATGTCATCCAATGCAATTTGGAGACAGACCCCTGCTAAATTTGAGAGACCTGTATAGTGGGAGAGAGGCCTATCAATGCAATCTAAATGTTATCCAATGCAATTTGGAGACAGAACCCCTGCTAAATTTGAGAGACCTGTATAGTGGGAGAGAGGCCTATCAATGCAATCTAAATGTCATCCAATGCAATTTGGAGACAGAATCCCTGCTAGATTTGAGAGACCTGTATAGTGGGAGAGAGGCCTATCAATGCAATCTAAGCGTCATACAGTGCAATTTGGATACAGAACCCCTGCTAGATTTGAGAGACCTGTATAGTGGGAGAGAGGCCTAACCGTGCAATCTAAAAATCATACAATGCAATTTGGAGACAGAACCCCTGCTAGATTTGAGAGACCTGTATAGTGGGAGAGAGGCCTAACCATGCAATCTAAACACCATACAATGCTATTTGGAGATAGAACCCCTGCTAGATTTGAGAGACTTGTATAGTGGGAGAGAGGCCTATCAATACAATCTAAACATCATACAATGCAATTTGGAGACAGAACCCCTGCTAGATTTGAGGGATCTGTATGGTGGGAGAGAGGCCTATCAATGTAATCTAAGCGTCATACAATGCAATTTGGAGACAGAACCCCTGCTAAATTTAAGAGACCTGTATAGTGGGAGAGAGGCCTATCAATGCAATCTAAACATCATACAATGCGATTTGGATATAGAACCCGCGCAAGATTTGAGGGACCTGTATAGTGGCAGAGAGGCCTATCAATGCAATTTAAGCACCACACAATGCAATCTGGAGACAGAACCCCCGACAAACTCCAGAGACCTTCACAGTGGGAGGGAGGCCCATCAATGCAATCCATATGTCATACAGTGCAACTTGGAGACAGAACCCCTGCTAAACTTGAGAGACCTGTATAGTGGGAGAGAGGCCCAACCATGCAATCTAAACATCATACAATGCAACTTGGTGATAGTGCCCCTGGTGAACTGGAGAGACCTGTATAGGTCTATACAGAGGAAAGGTGTCTGTGCCTGGCTAGATTGGTACAGTATTAAATAATGATTAAGTTTGAGTGTGAGGGAACGAGATGCAGAGGGGGCTAGTTACCTTCTTTACTTTGCGTTTGGTAAGTGACTCGGAGTCTAGGGTAGAGTAGTTGCTCTACTCCTGACCCAGGCCACTCCTACCTTACTGGTCCTTGTAGATGATGGTTGACGGCTGCATCCCCTGCAGACACCTGCTGATACTTCTTGGACCCGCCTCTGTTGAAGCCGCCCTTGGCCTTAGGGCCCTTAGCCGCAGGGTTGCATGGGCAGGAGGCTGCCCTGGGAGGAGCGGTGATGAGGGCCGGGAGGAGCAATGAGTGCAGGGGGGCGGGACGGGAGGCGGGAGAGAGACCAGGAAGAGGGTGCGGGGTGGGAGAGGGGCGCTTCTGGGGCATGGGGGACTAGTTTGGGCAGGGGATGATCACCGAGTGCCCAGGGGTGGGCAGGCTCACCTCACGCCGGCTTCCTCGCTGTTGGTGGGGGAGCCGGTGTGAGCTGGGTCACTAGACCCCAGCAGCCACGGGTTTGAGGGCCAATAGGAGCGTGGATGGGCGGGGCGGGGCGGGAGGCGGAAGGCGGGAAGGGGAGAGAGACCAGGAAGAGGGTGTGGGGTGGGAGAGGGGCGCTTCTGGGGCCTGGTGGCCTAGTTCGGGCAGGGGATGATCACCGAGTGCCCAGGGGTGGGCAGGCTCACCTCACGCCGGCTTCCTCGCTGTTGGTGGGGGAGCCGGTGTGAGCTGGGTCACTAGACCCCAGCAGCCACGGGCTCGAGGCTCAATAGGAGTGTGGATGGGCGGAACGGGAGGCAGGAGGGGGAGAGAGACCAGGAAAAGGGTCCGGGGTGGGAGAGGGGCACTTCTGGGGCCTGTGGGCCTAGTTTGGGCAGGAGATGATCACCAAGTGCCCAGGGGTGGGAAGGCTCACCTCATGCCGGCTTCCTCGCTGTTGGTGGGGGAGCCGGTGTGAGCTGAGTCACTAGACCCCGGCAGCCACGGGCTCAAGGCCCAATAGGAGCGTGGATGGGCGGGACAGGAGGCGGGAGGGGGAGAGAGAACAGGAAGAGGGTGTGGGGTGGGAGAGGGGTGCTTGTGGGGCCTGGGGGCCTAGTTTGGGCAGGTGATGATCACAGAGTGCCCAGGGGTGTGCAGGCTCACCTCACGCCGGCTTCCTCGCTGTTGGTGGGGGAGCCGGTGTGAGCTGGGTCACTAGACCCTGGCAGCCACGGGCTTGAGGCCCAATAGGAGCGTGGATGGGCGGTACAGGAGGTGGCAGGGGGAGAGAGAACAGGAAGAGGGTGCGGAGTGAGAGAGGGGCGCTTCTGGGGCCTCGGGGCCTAGTTTGGGCAGTGGATGATCACCGACTGCCCAGGGGTGGGCAGGCTCACCTCACTCTGGCTTCCTCGCTGAGTGTTTTTAAAGTTTCTTTTGAAGCTTTTTGCTATCATGTAAAGGTTTTTCTTTATTGTATTTTTTCGTTTTTGCTTGGTAGTTTTGAGCTTCTAATTAATTCAATAAACATTGCTATTGTAGTCTTGTTGAATGCGCTGGCTGGGCTAGGAGGCCTGCTGAAAGTGTATCCTAACCACTGACAGGGGCCAAGGTCCTTAGAAAGAAGCAAGCTGGCTGGAGGCTCCATCCAGCTCAGGCTCTGCTGGCGGGGTCAGGCTCGGTCAAAGCGGCCCAGATTTGAAAATAGAACTCTTTCCCTTTGTTACAGACTCTGTGAGTAGTACACAAGGGGGAGGCTTTTGGTAACATGTGTTACATTTTAAAGGGTGTTTGTTCATTAGCACTCTTCAAAACTACTGGCAGCGCAGTGGAGTAACTCATCAAGCTGGCCCGCTTTGGGCAATAAAACTGGCCCATACTAGCATGGTGAACCTTTACCCACTGCCTAATAGGCCAGTCCGAGCTTGACTGGTGGGAGTTTCAAGACCAGCCCTAATAAAGAAGTCTTGCTTACCTTTCAGCACTGTGATTGAACCACATGGTTCAGGCAAAGAATGGATGCCCAAGATACCCTAGGGGCTAAGGGGGACAACCCCACTACATGTTGTCGACGTGGAGGTGGTATATGGTGAATCCCCCAGGGACTCCTCTCTCTTTCCGGCGCCCCGAATATTTAGTGGATAATGCTCATCAAGAAGGACTAAAAAATGTTCCATAGTTTGCAGTTCCAAAGGCTCATGGCTTTCAAGCCGCAATCCCATTCAGCAAAGCTCGGTCACTAAAACCAAATAGATGCATTCCCGTGGCTCATGAAGCAGAAAATAACATTTATTTATTTATTTGTTTATTTGTACTGCGCTGAAGCCCCGCAGGCATCAGGGCGCAACAGTGAGATGAAAACAGACAATAAGACAAACAGTGTTCACAGGACATTTAAGAGTGCCAGTACAAGGAGAGCAATTCTCAGCCTGCGGGTGACAACAGATCACCATAGGAATTTATTTGAACAGGAAGGTTTTTCGTTTCTTTTGAAAGATAAGGTGGTTGGCTTCCAGCCTAAGGCTCAGAGGGAGTTCATTCCAGCTTACCGCTGCACGGTTGGGGAAGGCTCTTCCCATGCCATTTCTTTCTTGTAAAACATTCCTGTTATTAGTCCTTGGGCTTCTGATCTTAAAGCTCGGGTCGGGTTGTATAGCGTGATTTTGTATTTCAGATATGCAGGTGCTTTTCCATACAGGAACTTGTGTGTCGGGGTCAGTGATTTAAAGCGTATGCGGTCTTCGATCTTCAACCAGTGAAGTTCGCATCTGGCTTCACTAATATGCTCAGTTCTTGTTTTTTGTTTGATTCTTCTGATCGTGTTATTTTGGATCAGTTGAAATTTGTGCATACTTTGTTTACTGTCTCCTACCAGGAGTGCATTCCCATAGTCCAGGCATGATAAGATAGTAGCTCTGGCAATTGTAGTGCAGTTTTTCTTACTTAGAAATGGTTTAATTGCTTTGAGCTGTCTCATGTAGTATGCACAGTTTTTACTTACGTACATCGCTTGGGCATCTGAATTCAGTGATGCTTCTAATGTCATGCCCAACGTTTTGACTTTGCCTGAGACCTCAATACGTTATTCTTTAATTTTAAATGATTGGTAGTCTGGAGTGAATTTGGTCCATACCTGGTTGGAGCCAAAAACCATCAACTCGGTCTTATTGCTGTTTAAGCACATCGATTTTGTATCCATCCAATCTTCTATGGTATCGTAGAGATCGTTTATTGTAGCACTGTCCTTATCAGAATTCCCACTGACTTCCATTACCAGTGTCATTAGCATAGTTGGTGAATAACACCTAAATATGGTCTAACAGCTTGCATAGAAATCATATATACAAGTTGAATAGAAGTGGTGAGAGGCTAGCGCCCTGAGGGACACCGCAAAAGATGTTGTATTCGGAAGAGGATTTGTCCCCCCCAGTGTACTTGAGAGATTATGTCCGCAAGGAAGGAGGACAGCTATGCTATTGCTTCTTTGGAGCAGTTGGCTACTTTTTCTAGAGCTTGTTGGAGTAGCTGGTGGTCCAGTAAATCAAATGCCGCGCTAAGATCAAGTAGGATCAGAAGGCCAACCTTACCCTTGTCCATAATCCCTAACATTTTGGTCCGTAAATCAAGCATTGTTGTCTCGGTGCTATGGGCAGCCTGAAACCCAGATTGTTGTGGGTGCAGGATCTCGTTACTTTCAACGTATGCCTGGAGCTGTGCAGCTGTGATCTTATCCATAACTTTCAGAATGAAATTACAGTTGTGATAGATTTTTAGGGCCACATTGGTCTAGATTGGGCTTTTTTGCCAATGGTGTGACAGTGACCTTTTTTAGATTTTTTCTTGCTGCTATTTGGTCTCGAAAATTATTTTTGTGAATAGTGGCACAAAGATGTCAGGATTTTCAAGGATGGTCTTGGGGGGAAGTTTATTCTCTGTGCAGGAGGACGGGTTCATAGAAGCCAGGGTTCTCAGCATGTCTTCAGTGGAAATTGGCTGGAAGTAAAATTTCTCCCTACACTCAGTAATCCTCGTTGCTGCTGGTTGATTAGATTTGGACTTATTAGTTTGGGCGAGGGCTATTCGTTCTTTAGCTTTAGTGATTTTATTAATAAAAGCTGCCTGCGTGTTTTTGCATTCAATTTGCGATGGTTTAAATGCGGATGCTAACGCCTGAGGCTTGTCTATGGATTTGAGAATCTCAAAGAGTTTTCCTGCTGAGTTGGATGAAGATTCGATTTGACTGTTAAAGAAGTTCTTCTTTGCTTCGATGATATTTTTCTTGTAAGATTTTTCTAAATTCTTCCAGCTAATCTTGTTGCAAACAGTTGGATTCTTTAACTATTCCTTTTTTTGGATTGCTAATTCAGTGGTGAACCAGTTTTGATGATTAGAATTGGGTCTAACAGTTTTATGTCGAAGAGGGGCTTTCTGATTTATTAGTGTAAGCATCTGCTGGCCATATTTAGCTATGATGGTATCACATGAGTCATATTCCTTAATATCAGCGAGTATACCATTTACACAATGTTCTAAATCAGATCTTTCAATTTTCATGAAGTTCCGGGATAGAACTTTCTTTGCTTCATTTGCAGATTTCTCTAGCGGCATTGGTATGGTTAGTGTGAAAGACACGTTAAAGTGATCTGTCCAAATACATGGGGTGGTCACATAATTATTTGTCTCTAGGTTATTGGTTATAACCCAGTTCAATTGATGCCCATTTGGCATGGTGGGGTCGCAATTCAGTATGTCAAAATGTATTTTGCGCAAGGCTTTTTCCAGAATGGTAGCTTCTTTGTCATTGGGGTCCCCTTGTCATCGGTTTAAATCTCCGAGGATTAGCGTGGATTTATTTTGCCCTTTCAATGAGTTGGCTATATGAACAAGTTCATCGTTGAACTCTGAGACTAATGAGGAAGGGATGTAGATTAGTATTAAGTTCATGTAATTGTTATCTGTAAGACAGTATTTAAGATGTAGCGTCTCACAACCTAAGCATAGTGATGTGGATGGGAACATGGGAAGGGAATCCTGTGTTATTATGGCTACCCCACCCCCTTTCCCGCTGGCTCTATTAGTGTAGTGAATAGTGAACCCTGGTGGGACCGCAATAGTGCACGTTGGTCCTATGGGGTATTGCAGCCATGTCTCAGTAATGCGCATGATATCAATATCCTCTGTCAGTAAAAGATCGTGAATGCATAAGGCGTGTTGGTTGAGAGAGCGCCTATTCAATAGGCACATTTTTAGGTCCTTGGTGAGAGGAGGTGTTGAAGTTTCGTCTTTTGACTTGTTTTTTGTTATGAGGCTATGGGCCTCATTACGAGGTGGGCGGTAAGGGGTTAACGGTGCCGGTAAAGGTGCCGGAGCCGTTAACTCCTTACCACCCTATTACGAGGACCGCTCGCGGGACCCGCTCTGGACGCCTGGTTTCACCAGACGTCCTTAGCGGGTCCCGGGAGTGGCCCAGCATGCTAACAACGAGCCTGTCATTAACAGGCTCGTTGTTAGCATGCTCCCCATTCCCATTGATCCCTAAGGGGGCTCAATGGGAATGGGGATGGTCCGGGTTCCCTGAATGGGGAAATACCGGGCCCTTCAAGGTCAGAATGGCCCAGTATTTCCCCATTCACGGAACCTGGACCCGAGTTTGGAGGCAGCCATGCCCTTGTTAAGGGCATGGCTGCCTCCAAACTGGTAAGGAGGCCCAATGAGTCTTACATTTGGGTTCTGGGGACTGCACTTCGTGTGCTGCTGTCAGCGCACATGGAGACTCTAGTTTAGAGCCTCATCGTGGTACGGGACATACTGGAGCACTGTGGGCTCTATCCAAAGCTCCAAGCTCATGTACATGAATGGCTTCCGTCTGTTGTAAGTCATCGAGGTTTGACAGTAGATTAGTCAGTTTTTCAATACCCATTCTTACCATGTTTTGGCATGCCTAGGATGTGGGGGGTAAGAGGCAGGGTTTCTGGCTGAGGACGACATGGATGGCGAGGACCGGCGCAAGACCGGCTTGACAGTCGAAGCGCCGGCGCTGAAGTACCTGACGTCCCAATTCCAAGGGTGCCGGTGCTTCTGGGAATTGTAGTCGCAGGTGGAGCCTTTCCACAACTCAGTGGTGTGAAGGTCCGTGGCTTCGTAGGAGAGCCTGTTTACTATTTAGTGATGTCTTGTCTGTATGTGGCGCTAATCTGCGCGACCATGCACAATTCAGACTTTTGTTATGATCATGCCAACTGGAATAAAAGTACGCAATGCTTGTAAGGTGCAGAGCACAGCGCGTGTCAGAATGCCAGATAACACTGACACAGCTTATAAAAATACGGCTGAACTCTTTAAAATCTGCAAGGAACTAGCCAATCCATCTGCAATCTCTACCTCCCCTCTTCCCTCCAAGCCCCTCTGCACTGCACTGGCCACCCACTTCACTTCCAAAACTCAGGTCTTCCTGCGTTCTCTTTCTTCCACCTTCCCCCTCCTCCCATCCCTCTGCCACGCTCAGCCCCTCCTTCTCCCCACCCTCTCTTTCCTCCTTCTCTCCTATCACATCAGATGAGGTCACAAGAGTTGTCTGCTCTGTGAGGGTTTCTTTCAAACAGGTCTGCCCCTGTTCTTCCAGAACTATTAAGGACACTATCAGCTGACCTCTGTAATCACTCTCTTGCCAATGGATCTTTCCCCTCTTCCCTTAAGCACTCCCTTGTGAGCCCACTTCTGAAAAAGCCTTCCATCGAACCCTCATGTCAAGCTAACTGCCGCCCCATCTCTATGACTCCCTTCCTTGGGAAACATATGGAGAAGTTGGTCTTTCCCCAACTAGCCCAGCATACTTATCTTGTTGGTTGCACGGCCATCAATCTGGATTCCGAGCACCCACAAGCACGGAAGCAGCTCTCCTGAACTCCTGTGAAGAACTGCTTGCACCTCTTGACTCCAACTTCCACGCTGTTCTCATTCTACTCAATCTCTCCACTGCTTTTGGCAGGGTCAACCACTGAATCCTCATAAAAAGGCTCCATGATACCCTTGGTATCTCAGAGCAGGCACTGGACTGGCTGACCTCCTTCCTCACTAACCATTCGTCCCAGGTTATCCTCGTTCTTTCTACTCACCCCCCTCTATCTCCACATGTGGCGTTCCCCACGGCTCTATCCTTTCACCTTGGCTCTTTAACATATACCTCGCCCCTCTCGCTCACCTCATCTCCCCTTTCTCCCTGCAGTTCCAGTGTTATTAAGATGGCACCCAACTCTTCTTCAGAATACCCTCTGAGATTCTTCCTATCGGGACACCTGCTCCCTCTTTTCTCCCTTCACCCTGGCCACCCTCGATGGGCTCTCCCCCCTCTCCTTCCACTGAAACCGGAAACCTGGAAGTTATCTTTCACTCCTCTCTCTCTCTTTCATTCCTCACATTTTGGACCTTGCCAAGAAGGCCCATTTCCAACTCTACCTCCTCACGGGCATCCTACCTTTCCTCAACTTTCCCCAGAAGCTTAATGTCTCAAGATCTCTGATACTCTCCAGGCTTGACTGCTGTAACAGCCTCTTCCTTATTCTACCTTCTTCTTCTCTCTGCCCTCTCCAGCGAATCCAGAATAGGGCTGCAAGACTTATCCTTGACCTTAAGCCCAGGGACTGTAGCTCTCCAGCCCAAAAATCTCTCAACTGGCTCCCGGTTGCTGCAAGGGTCAAATTTCAATCCCTCTGCATCAACCGTAAGGCTGTCTGGGGCCGGGGACCATGGTATCTGCAACTTGCTCTCACCAAATACTCTCCTTCCAGATCCCTGCAATCCTCTGGCTCTGACTCTTTTCTTGTCAAGTGTTTCTCTAACCAGATGTCGAAGCCTGAGAGCGGGCAGCCGTTCCCTTTCCTCTTCTGGCTCTGTCCTCTGGAACAGCCTCCCCCTTTTTCTCCACCTTGAGCCGGTGGTTCTGCTCCAATTCCACAAGCACCTGAAGACGTTCCTCTTTTACCTTCCCTCTCGCCCTCCTGTACTCAACCCCACAGTTGCTTTGATTGGTGACCCGGGCCCTTATGTGTCCTTCCAGGTCCTGGCCTTCTGTTCAATTACCCGCAGCATCCGCCCTCCCCTTGCACTTGCCATTCGGGCACCACTGGCTTGTGGTCTCACAAGCCTGCACCTATTGTAGTGACCGGTGACCCCTCTTCAATCAAGTGGCCACTGTCTGGCACTTACCTGTTGCCTTGCAAACTGGCTGTCTGGTCTTTACCTGTTGTCTTTGCAACTGATTCTGTGGCACTTCCCTCGTCTGTGTAACCCACCAGCACTTTCCCCCTTCCCCTGTCCCTTCTCTCTCTCTCTCTCTCTCTCTCTCTCTCTCTCTCCTCTCTCTCTCTCTCTCTCTCTCTCCTCTCTCTCTCTCTCTCTCTCTCTCTCTCTCTCTCTCTCTCTCTCTCTCTCTCTCTCTCTCTCTCTCTCTCTCTCTCTCTCTCTCTCTCTCTCTCTCTCTCTCCCTCTTCTCTCTCTCTCTCTCTCTCTCTCTCTCTCTCTCTCTCTCTCTCTCTCTCTCTCTCTCTCTCTCTCTCTCTCTCTCTCTCTCTCTCTCTCTCTCTCTCTCTCTCTCTCTCTCTCTCTCTCTCTCTCTCTCTCTCTCTCTCTCTCTCTCTCTCTCTCTCTCTCTCTCTCTCCTTGCACTCTCCAAATGTTCACAAGGCCTAGAAGGACCGTTCTTGTATTTTGTTCATCACTGTTATCATATTCCATTGTTTTGCTGTTACATTGATCCCTTCCTTTTGCCCTGTGGTTGCTTTGAAACACAATTTCTTGATGTGTAAGCACCTTACAAATGCCCAATAAATAAAATAAATGAATAAATTAATTGTAACGAGAGTGCAAAAAGTTATCTTTCTCATAGAAGAGTGAAGGAAAGGGACTGTACACTGCTTGTCAAGTGGCACAGCGACATCCGTGCAGAGCCTGTTAACGCAGGTTCGAATCCCGGCAGGGCCAAACTCAGCCTTTCATCCTTCCGAGGTCGATAAATGAGCACCACACGCCGTGGGTGATAATAAGCAGCGCTCAGATACCTGAGGGTTCGTAGCGCTATATAAATGCCTAATTATTATTATTATTATTATTAAAACGATTAGAAACACTGGGCCTCATTACGAGTTTGGAGGTAGCCATGCCCTTAATAAGGGCATGGCTACCCCGGGTCCGGGTCCGCAAAAGGGGACTTACCGGGACATTCTGACTTTGGAGGGCCCGGTAAATCCCTTTTGCGGGACCCAGACCCGGTACATCCCCATTCCCATTTGAGCCCACATAGGGCTCAATGGGAATGGGGAGGATGGCAACAATGGCCCTGTTGATAACGGGGCCGTTGCTGCCATCCATAATGCTTGCGGGTGCCACTCTGCACGCCTGGTCTGACCAGGCGTTCCAGAGCGGCAACCGTGAGCATACTCAGAATGTTGCAGCGAGGTAACAATGGCGCCACTAGCACTACCGGCGCCGTTGTTGTCTTACCGCAACATCCGTAATGAGACCCACTGTCCCAAACACAGACCTTAACGGTCAGTGTGAAGCAGCTGGGTGAAGGGTTCAATTGGGGAGCACATTTTTTACATTTGTTGTTTTCATGGGGTTCAGAAGTGGCGGCAGCAATAGTGCATAACTGTAACTTGTGCTTATGAGTAAACCTGGGCAACGATGGGGACCATGTGGGTCTACCAATGTCAAACGTAAACCGGGAAAGCAGAGGGCTTGTGGGACCTGTGGACCATCTAAGTCATGTGTTCTATGTTCCTGTGCAACACATGTAAAAGGACCTATCCAATCGATGTAGGTAGTGTTGGCTCTGCTGTTGTTTATTGTGAGGCACCGTTGCTGAACCCACTGAGCTTTGATCGGAAGTCTTCAACAAATGGAAGAACAACACATGCAGCTTTCTTTAGTTTATAGTAGGTCATCAGTGTGAGATTCAGGAGTTGTTAAGAACACAGTTCTCCCACTTTGCATTTTCTCTTATCTTTATGCAATCTCTTTATTGTACATTTATTCTCACATATCGCTGGGGTTCTTTCTAGGCGATGGATGCCTGCTTATAATATGGTCGACTTTTTTTCTGGTGCTCAGTACTGCAATTATATTACCACGCAGGGGTTTAAAAACATGCCCAACTAATACTCAACGTAGAGATTTCTAAATCTGTCTTTCACGGGGGCAAGAAGGCTCTGATGGCATTTGAGCATGTAACATACAGGTCAAGCATACATAGCAGCGCTCTGCGCTTAACTCATTGAGCTATCTTAGTGGCTTCTGGCTTTCTTTTGCTGCATGGACTGGACATCCTGGGTTTTGGTGTTATATGGGACTGATAGGGTAACCCACACCTTTAGCCTTTCTCCTAAGAGCAGACGTCCAGACCATTATTTTGTGTAAATCTGCCTGCAAAGTGATTTGTCCATGCCAAGCATCTTACCAGCACATGTTTTGCTGCTCAGTGCCCGGTCGCTTCTGTGGTGCACCCATGCTTGCCTCCCCTCCGCTCACTTGTCTTTCTTGGTCTGTACCACATTTTGGAGAGGAGAGGACTGCTGGTGACTAGTAATCCTGCCAGTCCCACTCCCAACTGCTTCAAGGACCGTCACCAGACCGAAAAAAATACTTGGCAGCCCAGCACGCCTGAACTAGCTGCTGACTGTGACTGCTTGTGCGCACTAGCCAAGGGTCTGGTCTCAGAGACTCAGACTCACTGAGTCTGTGCCCCCCTGCCTGGCTGGCACGCACGGACAGTCACCCACGAGCAGCGCACAGTACACAGACACATGAAAAAAAAAAATTGGTGAACCGTGACCTGACCTGCTGCACGTCGGCACTGCAGCTCAGGCAAGAAAACAACATGAATAAATAAGTGAGCACTGTCGTGTGCTCAGGCAGGCAGCAGACTATTACATTATTAGGTAGACAAGCACTCATTTTGGTGTTTCCTCCTGCAGAAGGAAGGCCCAAAATGAGTGCTGGTGCCCAAAAAAGAGTGCCAGTGTTGCCCACCGGCAAACATCAGCACAAATGTAGCACTGGTCCCAGCCCCTCTTGTATGGCAAAGTTCTCAAAATGTTCACAATGTATAAGTTCCTTCACTTAGACACTGGTGTATTCTCCTGCCATATTTCCCAAGATTTCATCCATGTCAAACACAACAAAACTTTTCCTCTTCTGAATAGAGGAAAGCTTAGTGTACTCTACTGCCAGGCTTCAGAGTTCTTTCAATACACAAATAGCGGGGTTTCTTGTTCAGTGGGAATTTGGTATATTCCCCAGCGAGGTTACCAATTCTCTATTAGTCAGGCAATGCTTGCAGGTTACTTGCACCCAGTTTTAGTTGGCTCTTGACAGTACTCTCTTGGCTCTTGGCAACACTTGCTCTCTCTTGGCCAATGGAAATGCTTGTTCTCTCTTGACTCCTGGCAACACTTGCTGTCTCTTGGCCCTTAGCAATGCTTGCACTCTCTTGACTCTGGGCAACACTTACTCTCTTTTGGGGCTTGGTAATGCTTGCACTGGGTTTTAACAGTTCGATATTCCTACGACTTTTCTGCACTTCGTTCACTCGCACGCGAATGAAATGATCTTCACAGCACATGCTGACAACATTGGAGCGCCCGGGAGTCACTAGCTTGCCTCAAACTCACTTGGTAATTTGTTTCTCTGTGTTCCGCTGGGTGTGCATAGGACCTTGACACGTGCAGCTCCTCCCGATCAGGCACCCAACCTATCTCGGGTCGTCATCGCTTCCACCACGCTGGACTTGAGCCGCCTTGGCTTCTGAACATCCCTGGTGCAATCCAGCCAACCGGGACAACTCAGCGGCTTTCACTGTCTCAGCCTTCTGCTGCACAAGGTCTGCAAGAGGGACAACGAGGGGCACATACTCGCTCTGTGTTCAAACTGTGTGGGGATGTCAGCTTCAAATGAATAATTGTTCAAACAAAAGTTTAGCGCTTCTTCCAGCTCTTGGTCAGAAATGGGTTCTCCTATCCCCAGGATTCAAAATAGTTCAATATTAACCAAAAAGGGTTCCCTTCCCCAAGCTTTCTAGCATCTCACTGTTTTCAAAACAACACAATTCATTGGGATTCTTCACAGCTTTCAGACTCTTGGCTCTTTCATCAAAATTATACATTTCAACTTTTAAATTCTCAATGCACAGAAATTTCTGTATATTCAACCATACACTTATAAATGCTTCAAGTGGCTTTTCCTGAGTGGGGTGTATTCGGTCTAGATGCAGTTATCGGACCACGCAGTCAAAACATTACAAGCCAGGCAACCGACACACCTGATTGACTTTTTTACCACAGTTGCACCACCACTGCTTCAGCTCAATAGTGGTATCAGACTTATATCCTGGCAGTCTTTTCCAATACTTGTCTTGCTACTATTCACTTGTTAAAGGATCACAACCTTTTCAGAGTTTTGCAAAACATATACAATTCATCTTTTCCTTGTGCCTTTAGCCAATGCATGGTTTTTCTCAACTTCAACACTTCACAGTTCATCATTTTCATTACAAATGCTTGCTTTCTTCAGTTTAGCTGATTCACAGTTCCTTTGTATCAGGGAACATTTTCTTCTGTTTTCCATGCATTTGGCATTCACTCATTATCACTTTCCTTTGGTTCAGTATTCAAAATACATTTCATTCATGTTTAACCCAATGTAATGGCAAATACCCAGTTCACTCTCCTGCAGCGAATTTGCACCCTGCTCATGGGTTTCTTATTCACCTTTAGCTTTGCTACTTTTCTGGCCCTTCCGAAACCCTTTCAACTACTTTACAGGTTGGTGTTCTAAGTCTGCTCTTTTCATAAAGTTCATCAACCTTCACAACATCATAGGCATCCAGCATCTGTGTTTTAACTTTCCAAAGCGACAATCACATTGCCTCCGCTTCCGCTCGCTCACTCGTGAGCGTTCTGACCTTCCTTCAGCACGCGGCTCGCACCACAGCATCCGTGCTTCAATCAACCTCTCTTGACTCACCGGGTACACTGTTTTCGTGTGCCCTTATACGCTCTGGTTGGTTATTCGTGGCTGCTGCTCCTGGCTCGGCAGGCCCCTCTTCTCGGGTCTCCGACACCTCAGGCTGTTGGAGAGGGCGTCGGAGTCCTCTTGACTCCTGGAGGTCGGCAGCCTGCCCCTGCCACTGGAGACCTTCCGACAACACCAGCCACAGTCAGCTTCTGCTATAAAGACTCTGCAGCTCCCCGGTGCCTTGGACGCGTATCTCCCTGCTTCTTCCTCCAGCCTCTCCGTCTGCAAGGATTCCACAGGAATTCCTGCTCTCTCCATTAGCCTCACCTGAGCGGGCCATTTATACCGCCCATTTGTCTTTAGGTGCAGGCCATTCATGTTGATTACACAACGGTCTTGGTACTCAGCATCCCTCCTCCTTGTCCCAGTACCAGAGTGGTGTTTGTGTGTGTCTGAGCTAATAAGGTATAGATGTGTGTTCCTATGTGGTCTCTTCCTCATCTCAGTACCATCAACGTAGACACAGGGAGATGGTTTTCTAACATCATAGGGAAGGCATTGGAAATACCCCATAAAGGCCTGGGGGACATCTGATTCCTGATGAAAGGGAAATGGGGGAAACTGTGTCCCACCCAAGGGAGCCTCACCCTCAGCTCACAAGTCTCCTCCTCCCAGGTGATCCTCCCTCGCATATCCACCCCCAGGGTCAGGACCCAAACGTGATGGCCTTTCCCTGGCCACATGGGGGAAGGGTATTTTGGGGAAAGAAGTGAGGACACCCTCAGATTCCTCACAGATGACACATCAACCCATGATGTGACATGTCATACTGTGACATGACACATCATGTCATGACATCCCATAATATGATCATGTCAGGGTATGCTTTTCCATGTCTGAAGTCTTGTCAGAATCAGAACCTTGAGTTCCCCAAATGCCTTGAAAATTGAACACATCACCTTCAGACAAAAAAGGTTAACCACCAGGACCCACATAGCCCAAGTAAAACCTTTAAAGCTCTATGGAATAACATCACACGGGTGCCCAGATTGGAGCAGAACCCCACAAGATTCAAGAGATCTCTGAAAAGAGAAATGCCCAGGGAGATCTAGATCATGGTTTGCCCCCGATCCTGAACCTCTCTGCATCTGGATCCTCTGAAAATCACACAGCACTCCCAGCCACCCAGGAAAGCAGCATGCTGCTCAAATTTAATGGCAGCACCCTGCCCTGTCCTTCCCTTTACACCCATGGATGTCTGTGTTAATCTGACGTTAATGTTTTAGATGTGATATGTGTCTAACGAGCTATTGTTAAACAAGTGCCCTGAAGTGAATCACTTTGCATGTTGGCGCACATATAAATCACAATAACTGGGGTCGTGGCCTGGGCTCATGTAGTGAGGAGGTCACTGGCCTGAGCTCCTGGCTGAGATCCTTTTAAACGATCCTGAAACTGCATTTAAGCGTGGAGAGCTGAAATAAAAAACATCTACAAGCAAAGACAAAGCGTTCCTCCGGACCCCTGCAAGAAGCCTGACAAAAACCAGAGCCCGGAAACGGTCGATTCGGCCCACTGAAGATACACCCCTGCAGTTGACAAGATGGCGGAGACCGCAGCGGCCGGAAGGTGAAGAGTGGGAAGGGCTGGAATCGCTGTCAGCTCTCGTAGTGCAGGAGCGCTGAGTGAGGAGCCTGATTCCCCCCACCACTGCTGGGAGGCGGGATTGTCAAAGTTGAGGCAGGGGCGCAAGGACCGATGGCTCGGTGCCACCAATCGACAAGGCAGAGCGGAGCTGTGCTCGGGCCCTGACGGGCAGTGAGATCGGTGCGCTGGAACAGAGCGATTGAAGCGGCAGAACGCGAAGCAATAAGGAGGCATTCTGAGGAGTGGAGCGCCGAGCTGCAGAACTCAACAGGGAACAGCGTGCTAGATACGTGACATGTGCTCAACAGAACACACCAACCATGAAGCGGAAGAACGACGGCGGATCGACTCGTAAAGAAGCTCGGAGTACCCAGAGGCTGGGAAAGGACATTGCGGCTGGGCCACGGGGAAAGGCTACATGCGCTGACAGAGCACTGAGGGGGATAACGGCTACCTGGCAGGGAAAACGCAGCCCAGAGAAGGGCATCCCGAACCCCTATGCGACAGCACAAGAGACATTAGTAGGTAAACCACACTGGGACATAGCGTTACAACGTATTGGGGGCACACTGCGGGGCTGAGAGCATGGACGCTAATACTGGTGCAACCCTACACCCCACAAGACCCGCCACACCACTTACAGACAAAAATACACTAGTGTACCACTGGGGTACGACCCATGACCCCGGCTTGAGTGGTGCCGCATGGAGGGGAGTGGGATCCGCGCAACACGGTGTTGGACCATGGTTTGCCCCGGAGGCTGAGCCGAGATACTGCTTATTGCTGAGATACACCGGTATCCGAGCAGCGGAATAGGCATGTAACTGGGTGGTAGGTGCTGCGGAGGCCAGACTGTATTTTGACCACCACCTAACAGAAGGAGCTGAACAGCCAATGGTGCTCCAATCCAACTGCTATTAAGTGTAGAGGCTAACTATCCCTCAGGAGCAGCACCAGCAGGGCATGGTGCTTGGCCTAACCACCTGCATTGAGGTTCTGGAGCCCAGCAAGCACATTTAAGGGGAGCACGGTGGGCATGCGCTGCAGTACTGTCGTGCACAACACTGTGATATCCTGGGTGGAGAAGTCGCTGGTGGAGCTGGGGACGATACTGGGGGCCCTGTAAGATCAACCCAGGACCCGGTAACGCAGTAAGCGACTACGCCATCACATTAGCGCAACAACAGTTCTCAGTCAGTGCACACTGAGCACAAGCACATTCAGGAGGACTACAAGCCAGACTGGGCTGGACCAGGAATCACAGACGACCCTCAAAATGCTGGGTTCCACGACAGATCAGGTGGATGCCCAGAGAGTGGTAGGTGTCCACTACAAGAGTAAGGGGAGTGAAGGGGAGACCGCGTGACCTGAAAGCTGGACTATTGGTGCTCTGGAAGTACCGCAAAGCAAAGGGAACAAACAAGCAACCACTCTGGAGAGCATATGGATGCCCAACCACGCCAGGACACATACATGCTGCATGGCTGGCGTACACTAGGCGGGAGCATCCTACACCAATTGTCATTACCGAGTTAGAGGCAACAATTAGGATCGCCCTCGCTTGCCCACGCCTGCAGTTCCTTGAGTGGTGACGAAGGGTAACAGTCTCTGGGGACACAGGGCGCTTTGGGAACCATCCTGTGCACTATTCAGACGGTTATGTCCCCAGCCAAGGGTAAAGTGAAGGCAACGATCATGGATTCTTTTGCCATGTCTAAACCACGAGCCCTGGAGCAAGATGGCAACAGCACCCAGCGAACAAAAACCCCCGGACGGAGATGACCGAGATGGACTAGTACTAGAGGTAATAGCCGCGCTGAGATCTTTCATAGACACTAAAATTGAGGAAGTCAAGACAGACATGGAGCTGATGTGTCAGGATGCACGCAACCTGGCAGAAAAAGTAACCACCATGGAGGCTAGGCTCCAGGAAACAAATGAGACCACGGCGGACTCAAAAGTGAGAGTGCAGGAGTTGTAAAAGAGAGTTGCGATGCTTGAAGCACGATCTGAAGACGCTGAAGGGTGGGCCGGACGCAACAATGTTCGCCTGCTAGGGGTCCCTGAGGGAATAGAGGGCCTGGACCCAACGGGGTTTGTGGAAACCTTGATAAAGCAGGAGATTGGTGCTGGCCGGCTGTCACAAGGTTTTGCAGTAGAACGGGCTCGCAGATCCCTACAAAAGAGGCCACCACCGGGATCGCACCCCAGCCTGATGATTGCTAAGATCCTGAACTTTTGTGACAGGGAAGTCATACTCAAGTACTCCAGGGAAGGCGGGGAGATAATGAGAGACAATTCAAAGATAGCCATATACCCAGACTACACTCCTACAGTTCAGCGCGCAAGGAACTCCTTCATCCCGATCAAGGCTAGACTTAGGCAACTGAACTTGAAATACATGCTAATGTATCCATCCAGGCTGACTGTGATCCATAAGGGCCGGGCCATATTCCTGGAAACCCCAGCAGCAGCCAATATGTGGTTGGAACATACTAACTTGGCAAGTGGGGAGGAAGCAGTCACTTGATTGATCCTGAGTTGGAGGTGAGGGTGGCCGCCGGGGGAGTGATTCGCCCACTGGAGCCAGGGATGGGACAACCGGTAGCGGCTATTTGTTCATTGCATCATTGTTGTTCAGCCAAATCAGCCGGGGAGCCGGCTCGGCCACTTGACCAGGGCTTTTAGGTCTAACCCACGAAACGATTATTGCGCGCCTGTTGCCAGCACAAGGATACTCGCACCACACGACCTGGACAGACCTAATATGTGCGGGGGCGCTTGGGCACTGTAGGTACAATGCAGTAGCTGGGCGCAGTTGTTTGGTTTGTTTACTGTTTTCTATGTTTCAAGGTCTTCATGCAAATTGTTGGTACTAGGGGAATGGACATACACAAAAATGGGAAGCGCTGCGGGGCTGGAGTGGGTGAAATGGGAAAGATCCTTGGCTGTGATCACCGGAGGGGTGTGGCAAGGGGTCTGGAGGGAGCTGTGGGTAACAACACCAAGAGATCATGACTGCCCAAATTAAGGTATTAACGTGGAATATAAGGGGAATGGATATTTACTTACGCAGGAACAGGGTTAAATCCTATTTGGACAGAAAAAGGGTCTCCATTGCCCTGCTGCAGGAAACCCACCTAACGCTGGATGCTATGTCCGCGTTGAAAGAATGCTGGGGAGGGCAGGGGTATGGGGCCGCATGCTCTAAGTACGCAAGAGGTGTGTTCACGTGGATAAATCCTGAGCTGTCCTTCTGGTTGATGGGGGTGGAAGTGGACAAAGAGGGCACGTACCTGATATTGTGGGGCTCTATAGAACAGAGATATGTATAGTTAATTCTTACTTTCCGAATCAGGGCATACCGGCACACCTCAACATGCTCTGTGCCAAAGTAACTCATCACAGAGGGGGCATCTTTATTTGGGGGGGATTTTAATTGTGCAAGAGATCTGGACCTGGATAGATCTGAACCACCACTGAACAGGGCGAGGGCCGCCCCCCTGGCACTAAACACCACGTTAACCCACTTAGATCTGGCAGATGTTTGGAGAGACCTGCACCCCACGGATAGAAGGTATTGTTACTTCTCCCCACCACATGGTCTCTATACCAGAATAGATTATCTATTTGTGGGGAGAGCGCACCTGTCACAGATTGAGTCTGCACAATACCTGGGCAGGTTAATTTCTGACCACTCACCATTGATCGTGAGTTGGACTATGCTGGGCCCCAGACCTCCCATCCCATTATGGCGCATGCCCAGAGAGGAGCTGATGGATCAGGCCTTCAGGGAGGATCTCAGGAGCAAATTAGTGGCGTTCATCAAAATTAATCAAGGCAAGGTAGAACGCTGGTGCATGATGTGGGAGGCACTGAAGGTGGTAGTGCCAGGGGAGGTTATAGCTGGTGCTGCTGGGGGCATCAGGAAAATGCTAAGGTTGGAACTGGAGAGGCAGGAGGAGGAAATCAAGCGAATGGAAGCCAGTATCCAGGGGACAAGGGAGGAATACCCGAAACTGTCTGAAGTGAGACGTACTTGTCAAGAAGCGTGGGGGAGGCTCTCTAAGTTTGACTGCATAACAAGAACCGCTAGGGCACACAAGGAGGGGGATATGCTGGGCAGGTTGCTGGCGTGGCTATGCAGGAGAGAACAACTGAGACACCTGGCAACTGACCTCAAGGATGGGGAGGGTAATATCCATAAGACGCAACAAGCAATTAATGGCACCTTTGCAACCTTTTACTCCCAACTGTATGCACATGACACCTCTATGCCACGGGAAGATATACGGGACACATTAGAAGAAATAGGGCTCCCCAAGCGGGCGACACACAATGTGAGGTATTGGACAGGGACATCTCGATTGATGATGTGAGTGAAACAATCAGATCCTTGGCCACCAGTAAAACCCCTGGCAGTGATGGGCTCCCGCCTGAGTTCTACAAAGTGTATGAATCGACCTTCACCACAGTGCTCCACGAGGTGTTCAGAGAGGCGTATGAGGTAGTGTCATTCCCTAACAGTATGAGGGAAATGTTGGTAGTCCCAATACCCAAGCCAAACAAACCCACAGATGACTGTGATTCCTATAGTCCTCTAGCAATACTAAACTATGATATTAAAATCTTTACCACTATTTTGGCCAGGAGGCTATCCAGGGTGGTAGGTGGACTGGTGCATGACGACCAGTGCGGCTTTGTGCCGGGTCGCAACACATCTATGAACTTGCACAGACTGCTACATGTTGTGTCACAGACCACGGCGGAAAGCGGGCACTTAGCGACATTATCATTGGATGCCATTAAAGCATTTGACTCCATATATTGGGAGTGGCTAATAGAAGTACTGAGGGAATTTGGGTTTGGCAAAAGGTTTGTCAGGTGGGTGAGGGTGCTATATAACACGCCGACACCGGGAGTAAAAACTGGGAGAGTTGTGTCGTTGGCTTGGGACATCCAAAGAGGCACCAGGCAGGGCTGCCCACTGTCGGTGATGCTGTACATCCTGGGGCTTGAACCACTCGCTATATATTTCAGGAAACAATTCTTCGCCGAAGGGATCCAGGTGGGAGGAAAGTACCATATCAGTGTTATGCAGATGACACCCAGCTCATTTTCAAGCTACCCTCTACCTCCTCTCCTTCCCTCATCTCTGACTGTCTGTCTGCTATCCAGGAGTGGTGTGCCGTCAATGACCTCTGCCTTAATGCCAGTAAGACTGAGATTCTCCTCATCAGTACACCCACCCCCTCCTTTCCTGCTGCTCTCTGGCCGACCTCCCTTGGTCCTCTTCCCGCTCCCACCTGCAAAGCCAAAAACCTCATGGTGAAGGTATTGAAGCGGTTGAATGGCTACTTCTTAATACAACAAATCTCAGAGGTGAGGCTGAATTCATCATTGAACTACTGAACATCATACTATACAATAGTTATTTCCGCTTTTTGGGTAAATACTATTTACAAACCTCGGGAACCTCCATGGGGTCCTCCATGGCACCCATGTATGCGAACACCTTTATGTTTAAATTTGAAAGTGACTTTGTACTAGACCATCCTAAAAGGTCACCATACATATTGATTTGGAAACGTTTCATTGATGACATCTTTGGAATATGGTGTGGAACCCATGATAAACTGGACATTTTTTTTACATACCTAAATTCAGTCCACTCGAGAATTAAGTTCACTATGGAAATTGCCAATCCATCCCTTCATTTCTTAGATGTTAACCTGAAGATTGAAAATGGTAACATCACAACCAATATTTACCACAAACCTACAGATGCCAACAATTTATTACACTTTTCAAGTTTCCACCCGAAAGCCATGCTACAAAGTCTGCCATATAGCCAGATCCTGAGGCTTAAAAGAATCATTTCGGAACCGGAAGAGCTTGACACTGAGTGCTCTACACTCATTGAAAAATTTAAACAAAGAGGTTACACAGACACAGTACTGAATGAGGCAAAGACTAGATCACTTAACGTGACAAGAACAGATATATTAAAACCTAAATCTCGGGATAAAGACATCCCTTTACTATTCATATCCAAATTCTGCCGTCAGAGTTTCCAAATCAGCAAAAGCATCAAGAAACATTGAGCAATACTACATAATGATTCATCACTTTTGAGATTGTTTCCGAAGGCACCAATGATGTGCTTTAAAAGAGGTAAAAATCTGAGAGATAAATTAATTAAAGCAGGAAGACCATCTTAAGAAAACCAGCAGTTTTTGACCACTCAGAAGAAGGGTACTTACCCATGTCTTAACTGTACACAATGCAATAACATCACCCGGGGGAACATGCTTTCCCATCCCCAAACAGGCAAGAAAACAAAAATTCATGATTACTCCACCTGCTTGACACCAGGGGTTATTTATACGATCAAATGCCCTTGTGGTAAACTTTACGTAGGTCAAACTACAAGACCAGCCAAGGAACGTTGGTCATAACATAAATCGAACATACGATGTAATAGCCAACGATCACCAGTGGAAAGACATTTTAACTCTGAACACCACACAATTGCTCAGATGAGATTTCAGATTCTTGAGGTTGTAAAAAAAAACCCAAAGAGGTGGTGACTACCACTCTATGCTCCTTAGCAGAGACCTATTCTGGATCAACTATTTGGAGACTGTACATCCCAAAGTGCTTAAAGAAGAACATTCACTTAATTGTTTCCTATGAAATATCTATCCTATTATAACTGAACAAATAGGTTTTGAATATGTAAAACTTTATTTGTTTTAAATCTTTATTGTGATTTTTTATTCTGGGTACTCCATAGTACTTAACCATGGATGTTTAAGTGAATTAATCTCACCTATATCTCTTTCTATGTAACATGATTAATTTTGTGAATTGTACATCCTCTTGTATAACATACTAGACTATATGAACTGAATGACACTCTCGACTACTTTGACCCACCAAAACATATTGCTGGAATAAATGATCTCTGATATCTATTTGAATAACATTCCACAGACGAATTTTAAAAAGTTATTCTTTGACCATTCTATACACTGTGGGAGGCGTAGACGCCTGTGATTCACCATTTCCAACAAACCATTGCTAAATAGCTTATGTGGTGATGGACCTTGTGACACCATTGGCCATCATACTTGAATATAGAGCGTTCTACGGTCCCCTTTTTCTTAATACTACCCGTTTGTCCTATTTTTTATGCTTTACCTTTAATTATATATTTCTCTCATCTGTAATTATTAGATTGTTTTCCAGATCTTTCCGATCTACTCAATACTTGTGATGCTTCATAATCTTATATTTTTAGAATCTTCATTTATTTAATTTCATCATCTTGTGTGGAAATCTCGTAGTGAATTTCATTGCTTATCTATATATCTTGTTTTCTCGCTCCATTTCGATAAATATAAGTTTTTTTACTCTTGTAACACCTTAGAACATGGCCGCCGAGTTACTCTTTGATCGACATTGTTTGTCCCTCTTTTGGTTTTACTAGCCCGAGCATCCGCATTGGGTCACACGATACACGTGTACGGCATTACCCTCTTTAAAATGGCGGACGACGTTACCATGGTGACGGTCGCTGATGCCTCCGCGCGAGTTAAGAACTGCTTTCTTGATCCTACGGTAACAGGTAAGAATTATTGCATTTGGAACAGAACAAACAGGATGTTAGGGTCCCTCCACTAAGTACCATACCTTTAGGTTTTTTTGAAACTATATTTCTCTTGCCTTCCTTTAGCTTGGATGTTAAGGAATCGATCTGTGACTGTGCCCTGTTGCAGCAGAATCCTCGGCATGCATTTAAACATGGTTTTCCCGGCTCCATACCTGGATGATTGTTGAACACGTTAGAACTTATCCTTTCAGTTTCTTTATTATCTAGGTACGTTTATCATTTTCCCTTCTCGCTACGATTTATTCCTTTCTTTGTTCACCCCTAAATACACATTATCTACATTCTCTTCCACTGTTCCTATTTACAGATCTCTGTCATTCAAAAAATTATTTTTGAAATTACGTGCTACTTGGACTGTCGCCCACGGCCACTTGTGGTCAGCAAGAAACTTCACCTTTAATTCACTGAACTCGCACAGAGCATGAGAACAGTGTAAGTCATGTGTACCTTGTCGGCTGATCCATCTCATAACATTCGCTCTGTACCTGTTTCGGGATGCCATTTCCCCCTTTATTGGGGCTATTGGGCTATTCCTGCCTACATTATCTAATTAGTTATCATTGGATACCGCATGGCATATTTGCTACGCTATTACTATGTTCTACACCACTCTTGACACTAATGTCCTATCTACCTCTATGTTTTACAGATTGAGCTAGCTCCTGTAGATTTGCCCATTGAGGGCACTACTCGGCTGATCGCCAGGACCCATCCTTTGAAGCAGCCTTCTGAATCTGCTATATGCACTACCCCTTCTTTTTTTCGGGGTGATATTTTTCTTACACCATTCAATCTTACACTATCAGGTAATTTTGACCATCTATTTCTGTTACACCTCTTAATTGTTATTCTGGTTGGCGGTCAGTAGGTTGCACGGGATCCCTCTCCACTCAAGTTATAGGCCCCTTTCTAGGGGTAATCATCTGTGTATTATGAAATAACTCTATTGGTTCTCCAGACATTTTTTTTGGTATTCAAACTTTATGCAGCGCAAACTGATGTTGATGAGAATACGTTAGCATTGTCTTATGTTTTAACCTCAGAAATAGTGTCACACTTGATTTTTCAGTTCATAAATTTGTCAATTTTTTGGGTATAAATGTACAACAAATTTTGACAAATTCTGTTTTTGTAATATAAATATATCTGTTTATAGTCTCTCTAGGCCTAAGAAGAAGAGGTGTCCATCCTCGAAACGCGTCGCCATTTGAAAGCAGACTATTGGCAACATTTCTTCAATTTTTTTCTTTTCTGTAATAATATTGTGATTGTTTTTGTCTTTGTATCTAATTTGTAATCTAAAACAAAATATATACACTTGTGTTTTACAAAACTTGTTATGGTTGATTATCATTATTGGCACACAGGAATGATTGTCTTTAGGTCATAGTAGTTGGCTTAGCCAACACACAACAGTCTGCAGGGGACGGGAGGGTTCAAAGCTTGAATCTTCTCCTTCCTTGTTTGTAACTGGTATGGGGTCGGCCGACTCTTTACCCATAGAAACTCGAGATGTCCGCTCTGCTAAGAAAGATTTTACCCATTGGGTTGCTTCCAGTGAGAAGCTGAAATCATTGGTTAGTGTGGCGCAGAGTTGGTCATTGTCAACTAAATCGAAGGCAGCGGAGAGATCTAACAACATTAAACGACAGAGTTTGCCTGCATCCCTTGTGGAATGCATTTGGATTTTTAAGTCAAGGAGTGCAGTTTCAGTGCTATGGTTAGGGCGACATCCCGATTGTCGGGCACCCAGGAGTTGACGTTGCTCGAGATGGCTTTGGATTTGGGTATAAGCTATTTTGTCTATTATTTTCAATAAGAATGGAACCGTTGTTATTGGTCAGTAGTTTGTTGGGATTGATGGATCTAATGTTGGCTTTTTTAAGAGGGGGGTGACCCATACTTTTTTAATGCTGGCTGGGACTGTATTAGACTTGAAAGAGGCATTGACAATTGGTCTCCTTTGCAGTTACAAGCTTTTAATTTGGCTATGGTGTCCAGCACAACCTCTTGTGTGACAGGGGTAAAGTGGAATGGCGTACAGTCGTTATCACGTGGTGGATCCTCTGGAAGGGCGGGAGGGGTTTTATTTGCTAAGATTTGTCTTTTAGTGATAATTTTCTTTTGTAGGAGTAGTATTTTGAATGCTAGCGCATTCTGGATTGTGGTACACCAGGTTTTGCTGGAGTTGACGGGTGATGTGCCTTGACTTGAATTCTCTGAGTATGGTGAATAACTCCTTGGAATTAGAGGAGGCATTGCCGATGTGCAAGTTGAATGCATCTGCTTTGTGGGTTATTATGGCTACTTTGTAGGCTTTGTTAGCTGCATTAAATGCATTAGCTGAGTCTGGCGTATTGTTTTTTTTATGGACGTGCTCTAGTGATCTTATATTTCGTCTCAGTGTTTCTACTTCATCATTAAACCAAAAACATGTACGTTTGTCAGCGCAACAGGTTTTGGTTGTAGTAGGAGCTAGAGAGTCAATAGTGGTTGGTTGAGAGGCATTTTTGATAACAGTCTGCCAAGTAATTGGGATTGTTGCTCGTTAGGTTGGTGGAGACTAGTGCTAGGGGAGAGGTTATCTACTGTGAGCTTTCTGATATTTCTAGTTTCATAGGTATCATATTTTATTGTCACGGCGGGGTCAGTGGCGTTACTGTTTATGGAGAAGTTAATGATATGGTGGTTAGACCAATCAAGAGGTAGGATAGAATCAATGGATACTTGTGAGTTAAGTGAGAGTATCCAATCACGTATTCTGCCTTTGTTATGAGTGGAGGCATTGACTAGTTGTAGGAAATTCATGTCTTTAAGGGCTGCATAGAGTGCTGCAGCTTTTTGATCTTGGGGGTCATTGTAGCCTAGGTTTATGTCTCCAAGTATGATGCATTTAGTATTTGGTTTGATGTGGGGAGTGAGTAGGAGTGGGATATCTAGCTCAGGGTGTGCGTTTTTATTCAGTGATCTGTATACTACTGGGAGATTAATAGTAGTTTTAGGGTTAGAGGTGAGTTTAGCTAGGAGGAGTTTGTACCCCTGTATTTCTTCCAGGGAGCAGGCCCTGATTAGTGGGGTAGATTTAGCTATTATGGCAACTGCGCCTCCTTGAGTGCTGGATCTATCAGTCCTAAGGATGTTAAATCCTGGAGGAATGGCGAGTGCTAGCAGTGGACCTGAGGCTGGGTGTAACCAAGTTTCAGTTACCACTAGAATATCTAGCTGTTGGTCAATGACAAGATCATGGATATCAATGGCATGGGCTCAGAGTGAGCGTGCGTTGATGAGCTCGTCTTTGAGATTGGGACTGGGGTCAGATGGTGGAATGTCACCTGGAATGAATGTGGGTGGGACTTTGGTGCCTCTGGTACGTACGGTTGGTGCTTTGGGTGGTGACTTGAATTGGTAGGTCATGGATATAGCGTTAGTTTTAGTTTTGTCGAGTTTGGCAATAGTTGGTGTTGGTTTGGTGTCTAGATGGAGAAATCTGGTTTGTGCTCTTAGTCTAGTACGTCTGGCATTACCTTGGATGAGGGTTCTGTTGTTCGTCGTCACTTCAGTAGGAGTATACTTTGGGGGTATTAGTAGGCTAGCGGGGGTAGTCTCTGGGTTGGTGGTGGCTTTGTAAAGGCTATTAGTCTCCTGTTCCTGGAAGGGAGGAAACAGTGTAGTGGTTGGTAGGAATGGGGTGGGGCAAGGGATAGGGTGGTGGCGCTGGCAACCAATTTTGGATAATCCTTTGTCATGCGCTAAGAACGCACCTTCTGTACAGAGTACAGCATTATGTATTAAGCAAAATGGGAACATGATAGCTGTTAGGAGGCCTATCATACTTTACTGTTGGAGAGCAGGGTGGATGGTACGGTGTGAGTATGCAGTGCTCAAACGCAGGTATATTTGAGTAGCTCAGGTGGGTGTGTGCTCTAGACTATGTGCATGGTGTGCAGTAGTGATAGAGACCTGCTAAAGGTGAACATATACATAGTGGAACACCTAGGAGTGTACAAGGATAAAGTATTAGCAATATCGGCTCATTTTATGCAGTGCAGTTAGATACATATATATAATCGGATAGACTCCAGATGATTCAGGCGATCTGCAGGATAATGGGACTGGGCCTAATTCAATATTTGTAGTGAACATTCGCTAGCATTGATAAGTACACAATTTGCGAAAAACTGGGGTTTTCCGCGGTATTGCGAGTTGATGCATATGCGGTTGGTAAAGACATTATCAGAAGCAGGTTTGCTTACGCGGGTCTGTCCAACAGCAGTGGACTGATGCTACAAGCACAGAGTTTCATAAAAAGTTTAGGTATAGTTTATAGGTATAAAAGTTTAGCATAGGTACAATTTGCACATTGAATAGACACAGTCACAATTTCAGAACTTTATTTGAACAATATTCTTTATGGTTCTGACATCCTTACACATTTTATTCATTTCTTTTTTGTCAGGGCAAGTGTAGGTTTTGGACACCGACGGCGTTTTGATTTGGACTTCCTGACGCAGACTATCCTTAGTTTTCTTTAGGTCAGGAAATCCCACCTTGGCATAGGGCAAGTTAGGCCTTACTCCATCCTGACATTTAAGTTAAAACAAAGTTTGTGGAGAAAACTTGAACCTGTCGCCTGTGTCTGACTCATGATGTCTTCACAGCGCCCCGCCAATACAAACTGATTTGCTAGCCAAAATGTGGGCGCCATTAGCAGAACACGGTGCAGGCTTGAATATAGAAAGGGGGGTTTCAATAATGTCAGAGATGAACAGATGGTCACAGGCTTTATGCAAACCCCCCAGAGATGCACGTACAAAACTAGCGACATTCTTAGAAGCAGCAGGATTGAGAAACTCCTGGGGAGACCTGCATCCAGTTCAACGACAATAATAATTTAATTTGTGTTCTCATAACGCAATGTCCCAACTAGATTATTTGCTGCTACCTTGCACGCTTGTTGGGGGGGTAACTGAAGGGGGATATCTAGCACGGGGCTCCCCGATCATGCCCCACTATATTTTAAGATCGGAGAGAAGGCCAGGTCAAGGGGAATGAAGACCCAATGCATACTATTTAGGGATTGATCAAATATGGAAGGAGCCGTTAGATGGAGCAGACAAATACTTTGAGCTGAATAGGGGCACGGTCGATAGTGACTGTACACTATGGAAGCGTATAAAACTGTGATTAGGGGGAAAGCGCAGGCTGTGATAGAGTGCAGGGTAGAGAAAGAAGGAGGGACATGGTTAGGGCAGGAAGAGGAGGTAGCTGATGCAGAAATGAAGCATGTAGACTTGAAGACGGTAGAATTGAAAGGGGAGTTGCAAAGAGTGGTGGGGAAATACAAAGCAGCAGCAACAAATGAGGCCCGACAAGCATATTCAGCCAAAAGAGACATAGTATACGAGTAAGGTGACAAAGGGGGTTGCATGCTAGCTTGGGTAGAGAGGAGAGAAGAAGGATCAAGATGGGTGAGATCTATTAGTGCTGTGAGGCGGGTAGTATACTCGGAAGGAGATAGAATTGTTCATGCTTCACTGATTATTATCAAGACCTGTACAAAGAGATACCAGCCCCTCAACGATGAACAATATTTAGAGGGAGCCATATTGCCAGTGCTAGATGAGCAAGCAAGCCAGGAGACAGAAAAATAAATAATGATGGAGGAAATACAAGAGGCGATAAATAGCCTGCAATCCGGGGAAATTTCGGGCCTGAACGGGATCCTGGTCGAATTTTGGAAATGCATGAGTGACAAGGTAGGAGGGCCAATGTTGGCCATGTTCAAGGAGAGCTGAGATCGAGGGTAGCTCCCCATAGATGTGAGAACAGCCACAATCGTGGTTATTCATAAAAGGGGGAAGCCCCCAGGCAAATGCTCATCGTATGGGCTGATATTGCTGAACGAGAGGCTAAGGTGATGCCAAAGGTATTAGCGAACAGACGGCTGGGAGTTATCAGTAGATGTATACACTCGGACCAGTGTGGTTTCCTGCCTGGGAGGGCCACGGGAATGAACCTACGAAGGTTTTGTAACACCTTAGCAATGTCCAAAACACTTGTAGGACTGCATGGATTCATGTCATTAGATTCAGAGGAGGCCTTTGACTTTGTGGGATAGAACTTTCTCTGGGCGGCGATTACTGAAGTGGGGCTGTGACCCAACTTCCTTAAGTGGGTACAGCTTCTCTGCCCGCTATCGCCCGTACTGTTCATCATAGCCATTGAACCTCTAGCAGAATGGTTCAGGGCCGAGCCACAGATCCAGGGATTGAGATGGCCTGGTAATTGGGAGAACAAGGCCTCCCTATACTCAGATGACCTCCTCATATACCTAGGGGATCCGGAACGATCAGGCCCAAGGGTCATAGAAATGTTAAGTGAGTTCAGGAGGTACTGTGGACTCAAAATAAATTGGGATAAATCAGGGTTAATGCCGGTAACAGGGGGTGCAGATGCGATACCGGAGGATTGTCCCATTCAGGTGGATCAGGAAGTGTTTCAATACCTGGGAATACAGGTGCATGGGAATGATATGAGGTTCCTAGAGCGCAACCTAGACCTGATAATCTACAAACTACAGGAAGATCCTAAGCACTGGGCTCGCCTACCCATAACACTGTTAGGGAGCGTCAACCTGCTTAAGATGTTGGCACTTCCCAGAATAGTGTATGTTTCACAAAACATGCCAGTGAATGTGCCCAGGGCCCATTTTGCAGAGATGGAGGCACTTATCAGGGGATCATATCAGCCAACAGGCAACCGCGAATTGCATTGAAAACACTTACGAGGTCAGTGTGGGAAGGAGGAGTAGGATTACGTGGCATGAGGAATACTCTTGGTTTTGGGCAGCCCAAGTGGTAGTTGCCAATGGATGGTTGTTCAGAGGGAGGAACCTCGCCCACACTAGCCTGGTGCTGGAATGTATGGCCGGAAAGGATCCGGTTCATGTATTATATGCGAGTCCTGAAGGAGATCGCCTACCCCGGCAGGGCAGAGACTGATGCAGTTATGGAAAGAAATGACGAGGAACATTGGTGGAAGGTGAAAAACACTAGGCAACACCCATTATGGGACTACCCTGGCATCAAAGAATTACGTCAGCTAGGGAGTCAACCACGATGGACAGGGATAGTAATGAGCAGCGAGGGACACATGGTTGAGGATAATAGATTGATGAGGTTTCAGGCCCTTAGAGGCAAACACAGACTGACACAAGAAGATGCTTACACATATATATGTTTGGCTCACGCCATGGTGGACAAATTTGGAGGTAACTTAACCTCCCGGAACACAATCCCCTGGTGATCAACCTCTTCTTTGAGAAGCTAACAGAGCAAGGTATATCCTGGCTTTACCATGTTAATATTAATTTGACATTCACCCCTTTGACACATTTGAAAGAGAAGTGGGAAAGGGATGTAGGGTCATTGGAGAGCTAGGAATGGGTGGAGGCACTGGTGTCAGCAGGATAGGTAAACAGACTGATACAATATAAAATCCTACACAGAATGTACTATGCAAGAGATAGGCTGCACAAGATGGGTAGGATTAAAAGTGAGAGATGCCTCAAGTGCGAAGGAGACAAGTACTTTTATCCACCTGATCTCAGAGTATCCGAAAGTCTCAGACCAATGGGATAAGGTCCCACGCAAACTCACAAAGGCTATTGGACCACATTATCCTGAAAGATCCCAAAATGCTGATACTACATATTAGCAGGGAGTACGAAGGGAATAGCTGAAAGGAGAAATTGATCTTTATTGCCGCAATGGTGGTTAAAAGAGACTTGGGAGGTCATTACAACCTTGGAGGTAGCCAGGCTCCCCCATTCCAGGAACCCATCCCCATTCCCATTCGAGCCCCCGTAGGGCTCAATTGGAATGGGGAGCATGCTAACAACGGGCCCGTTAATTACGGGCCCGTTGTTAGCATGCTGGTTTGCTTGCGGGACCCGGTAAGGACGCCTGGTAAAACTACGTAATGTGGCTGTAGAGGGTTAACTGGGCCGGCAGCTCTACCGGCCCTGTTAACCCCCTAACGCCAAGGTCGTAATGACGGCCTTAGTGTTGAAATGAGGATCCCAGGAGGATCCCACATACAGGACCTTGAAGATAGGCACGGAACACTGAACACTGCCGTAGCATGGAAGAGATAACTTCTAGGAGTAGAGGGTCGACTCAGAAATAACAGAAGATCTGGGGAAAATAGGAAGGGGCTGATAGATAGAGGGAAGTTTGAACACCACTCAAAATGGGAAATATCAGTCTGAAGGAAAGGGGGCCCAGGAGAGGGAATGCAAACATTTGTTTTGGAAAGGTGGTGCTTTGTGGATCTAGAGTGTGCGATGTGGCAACGTTATGTTATTTTGTTTTATTATGCAAAACTCAATAAAAGGTTTATTTAAAAAAACAATGTTCTGATGAGCTACAAGATACTGGATGCACTCCTAATATAGCATCCGGACACAGGCAAGGTTAAGTATTCTTTGAGAATTTGTTATGTAAACATATTCTCGCGGAATATGTTGATGAAGCTAGTGGAATATGAAACATAAACAAACCTGAGGTTACATAAAGAGAGCTTCTGGGACAAGCTAGTGGAGTACTGTTGGAGATTGTCACGGACAACTGGCGGGGCAGAGATGAGCTGAGAACCCAAGCAAGCTAGATAGCTGTCTCCATTCTGGTCTATGAACCCAAACAAGCTAGATCGCTGTCTCCATTCTGGTCTATGGACCCAAGCAAGCTAGATAGCTGTCTCCATTCTGGTCTATGGACCCAAGCAAGCTAGATAGCTGTCTCCATTCTGATCTATGGACGCAAGCAAGCTAGATAGCTGTATCCATTCTGGTCTATGGACGCCAGCAAGCTAGATAGCTGTCTCCATTCTGGTCTATGGACCCAAGCAAGCTCGATAGCTGTCTCCATTCTGGTCTATGGACCCAGGCAAGCTAGATAGCTGTCTCCATTCTGGTCTGTGGACCCAAGCAAGCTAGATAGCTGTCTCCATTCTGATCTATGGACCCAAGCAAGCTAGATAGCTGTCTCCATTCTGGTCTATGGACCCAAGCAAGCTAGATAGCTGTCTCCATTCTGATCTATGGACCCCAGCAAGCTAGATAGCTGTATCCATTCTGGTCTATGGACCCCAGCAAGCTCGATAGCTGTCTCCATTCTGGTCTATGGACCCAGGCAAGCTAGATAGCTGTCTCCATTCTGGTCTATGAACCCAAGAAAGCTAGATAGCTGTATCCATTCTGGTCTATGGACCCCAGCAAGCTAGATAGCTGTCTCCATTCTGGTATGTGGACCCAAGCAAGCTAGATAGCTGTCTCCATTCTGATCTATGGACCCAAGCAAGCTAGATAGCTGTCTCCATTCTGGTCTATGGAGAAGGGAGGGGCTTTTACTTCTACTTTTTCTGTCCTGGATTTTTGCATTTGAAGGCAGAGGCTCCACAAGCTTCTTCTTTTTCAGAGCACTATTCTTTTTTTTTTTCTTTTGTATTTGGAAGCACCAAGAACCTAACTACAGCAGCTCACACCCATTGAACTATACTATTCTGATTTGACGTATGTTTGCATCATGCTCAGTTCAATTGACACCAAGGGCCTGATTCACAGAATGTTTTCCTACAGGATTACGCCATTATAAAATGCTTCAGCGAATCAGGCCCCACATCTCTTTTAAAATGTTGTTACAGCCATTAGACACCATGATGGTGGTGTTTCCACTGGATTTGATATTTTGAGCATGTTTAGGATTGTGCAACTGAATCTTTCTTCCAGCTGCAGGCTGTCAGCTCTAGAGGGATAGATATTACCAGTGTTTGATCTCACATTGAGAAAAATTAAAAGGTATTAGAAGGGACGGGTCACTTGAGGGGTCATTGACATACATAGGGCATTTTAGTGAGAGACTATTAGCTTTCAAATAGCCTTTAAGACTTTTTTTTTACATTTCTGATTTGATTGATTCATTATAACATAGGCAAGAAAATGACAAAAGTGTTTTCAGCAATAACCTTTATTGTATTGAGTGTGTTATGTGTAATCACAGTGATAACAGCAATGCTTTTTTATTACTTTGTTCTTGTAATATGAATAAATGCCCTTTGCAGGAGTCTGTGAGAGTTTCATTGAGGGCCTTTATTGAGGTGTTTCCATGAACTTAGATGCATGTGGTTCAAGCGTGGTGCATCTATGTATCTTGCACTATGTTGTATCACAGTATTTTGTGTATGTTTTGATAAGGAATGGGTCGGTAGAAAGTTTAACAGTAATCCCTCTATACATTTAATGACATTAGTAAATCAGTCCTGTGTGGATGAGTGAGGGTGGCGCGCCCACTGCAGGGGTTTATTATCCACTCGCTCTTTGATGCTCTGTGACGGGTATCTGCTTTTCTGTCCTTCTGTACCTATCACAACCCCTACTGGGAGAGTCCAGCACACACCCTTTGGTGTGGAGGAAAGGCTCTTGTTGTAGAGTTCATACAACTCATGTCAGGATATCTCCCTCATCAATCACAGGGCTTTTCATGCGTTATGGATATCTTCTCCCCCAATCACAGGGTTTTTCATGTCTTATGGATATCTCCTCCCCCAATCAAGGGGCTTTACACAACTTATGGATATCTCCTCTCCCAAGCAAAGGGCTGTTTGTGTCTCAATCAAAGGGCGTTTCATATTTTGTAGTTACCTCCTCCCCCAATCGCAGGGCTTTTTGTGTCTCATGTCATGGTACCTCCTCCCCCAGTCATAGGGGTTGCCATATCTCATTGATATCTCCTCCCCCAATCACAGAGCTCTTGTGGCTTATTGATATCTCCTCCCTGTTAGGCCTGCCGTACGCATCACTCATGCACACACCATATTAAAGATACGGAGCCTGATGTCCTGTCAACTTGCTTTATTTCGACTCTCACACGTTCTGCCCTCCTTCCTCTTGTCCCCTCCCCTTCCGCTTTCCTCCCGCTCCCCTTGCCTTGGTCCTCTTAAAGGGGCCATGTCCTTTTCCATATACAACACCTCCCCCGTGCTTAACATGAAAGTCCAATTACATCTGTTCGATGAGTCTCATAGGCTTCTTTATTGTCCGAGGGGGTCTCCCTGGTGATTCGCGGCTCTCGCCGGTTGATTCCACTGGGGGCTCTGTTTCTTCTTCCTCACTAATGTTCTCATTAGGTGTTTCTTGTGTCTCGGGTTCCTCTAGATACAATTTCTTGAACAATGAGGAGTTGCCATTAAGGGACCATGGGTCCCTTAATGGCCGTGATGATTCGCGGTTCAGGACTGTACCGGGTGTCTGTTTTCTTGCGCTGCTTTTGCCACACTAGGACAGTTTGTCCAATCTCTAGCTGTTGTTCTTTCGCTCTCCTTCTCGTGTCGGCCCATTGCTTTGCTTTTCTCTTCTTTTCGGCGTCTCGTTCTCTGATGGCTAGGTCTTCTTCAGGTGTATAATCCTCCCATCGGGGAATGCGCGTTCTGGGTTGGTATCTCACCATGAGTTCGGCTGGTGGCTTTCCTGTCGCGTCATGTTGGGTATTCCGATAGCCCCGGAGCATGCTGCAGATGGCCTTCGGATGTGGCGTCTGCTCTGCCACTGCCTTTTGTCTTGTCAGTTTGATGGTAGCCATAAATCGTTCCACCATCCCGTTGGCTTGGGGCCACAGCGGGGTGATCTTTTGGTGGTGGAATCCTAGGTGGCTTGCAAAGTTTGCGAATTCCCTTCCTTGGAATGGAGATCCGTTGCCGGTTTTGACAACGTTGGGGATGCCCCATTCGCTGAACAGTTGGTCCACTATGGGTGCGGTTTCCTCGAATGATGTTGACATTGTTTGTTTGACAAAGGGGAATCTCGAATACTCATCTATTATCACTAATAGATAACCCCCTTCTTCTAGGGGTCCATAGAAGTCCATTGCGACTTTTTGCCAAGGTCTTGTCGGGAGCGTTGTTAGCTGCAGAGGGTTTGGGTTCGGTCCTTGCCCTGCTAGTTGGCAGGGTCTGCAGTGTTTGAGCATGTCTTCTACTATCACATCCATATATGGGAACCAGACGTAGTTCCTGAGGAATCGTTTGGTGTTGTCTATGCCTCTGTGGCCTTCATGAGCTAGGGTTGCCAGGGTCTTTCTCAGGTCTCTGGGTGCTACTAGTCTCTTCCCCCGTAATAGGAGTCCTTGGTCTGTGGCTATGAGTTCGTCGTGTATCTTGGACAGCCGGTCAAGTTCTTTCTGGTCTACCTCCTCCATTTCCGTTTTTCTTGTGCGATGCTCTCTCCATTTGTTGGAGTGGGTGAGAGAGACAGCGGCTCTGATTGTCGGGTCTGCTTTGCTTCTTTCCTCAAATGTTGTTAAGGAGATGGTGGGTGGCGTGGCATTTGCTGACAGGTATGAGATATATTCAGTGGCTTCATGTTCTAGTGTGTCCTTTTTGTCCCTTAGGGGGTGCCTGGATAGGTAGTCCGCTGGATTGGTGCCACCCCCTGGTTTGTGGATAATGGAGTAATCGTACTCTTGCAGTCTTATCCCCCACCGTTCAATGCGGGGTGGCATTTTCATCCTGGGGTTTCCAAAGATTGATAGCAGGGCTTGGTGGTCCGTGACCAGGGTAAATTTTCGACCGATGATGAAATGGTGGTACTTTTTGCATGCCCATACAGCAGCTAGGCTTTCTCTCCCGCTTGAGAGTAAGCTTTTTCAGTGTGTGACAGGGCACGGCTAGCGTATGCAACTATTGCGTGATGAGTACTGTCCGAGGGGTCGGTCTGGGCTAGGATGGCTCCTAGTCCCACCGGGCTTGCATCAACTGTAATAATGGTGTGCCAGTCTGGACGAAAATATGCTAGTTGCCGGTTGTTGGAGAGGCCTTCCTTTATTGCCATGAACGCTTCCTGGCAAGGTGCGCCCCAAGTGAATGGTGTATTTTTCTTTAGGAGGTTGTGGAGCGGGTCAGTTATTGAGGCATAGTTTGGGAGGTAACGCGCACTGTATCCTGCCATTCCCAACAGGGAGCGTAGTTCTGCAGTGGTCGTAGGTGCTTGGAGTTCGGTTATTGCTTTAATTTTGTATGGGTCGGCTGTTATGCCCCTGTTCGAGAATGTGTGTCCGAAGAATTTTAAGCTTGTCTTGTTGATGTTGCACTTGGGCTCGTTGAGGGTCAGTCCCGCGTCTTGTAGGATGGAGCAGACGGTTCTTAGGGCTCTGTCGTGCTGGTCCTGATCTCTCCCGAATATTAAGATGTCGTCACTATAGTTTAGTGCATTCATCTCCGATGCTATGAGCCGTCTGATGGTCTCTTGAAAGATCTCTGCGGCGGACGATATGCCAACCATTTATATCGGAATAACCGATCGTGCATTGCGAATGTGGTGATGGGCTGTGACTCTGGATCCAGGGCAAGTTGATGATATCCTTGGTTGAGGTCAAGCTTCGAAAAGAACCTGGCTTGGTTTAACCTGATCAGCATGTCTTCCAAGCTTGGGCCCGGGTGCCTTTCCCTTTGGATAGCGGTGTTTGGGATGCGCATGTCAACGCATATGCGGAGACGACCATTGTCTTTGGGGACGATGACTATTGGCGATACCCACGGTGTTGGTCCATCTGCTTTCTCTATGATATCATTGGAGAGAAGAAGTTGTATTTCTTTTGATACTTGTTCTTGAAGGTAGAAACCCACTTTGCGCGGGTGTTGTGGGACCGGCCTGATGTTGTTGTCAATGTGCAGCTTCATGCTTGAGTCTTTTAACATGCCCACCCCTTCAAATAGCCTGGGGAATTGGCGTTTGAGATCTTCTTTCGATAGGGGCTTGTCTGTTACTGACCCGATGAGTCCGTGTGGCAGTGGTAGCCCTTCTATTTCTTCTGACTGGTCGTAGTGTAGGTCAATTAGGGCAAGGGCCTTAGCTGTTCGGTAGCTGAGGAGGCAGTGGCTGATGGACGGGCTCCTTATGACATGTATCGTGGCTGGTATTGTGATGTTTCTATGCCGTAGATTGCATTGGAACTTTCCTTTAGAAGACATGGGTTGTGTCGCTCCCCATTGAAAAATGTTTGTTCTGGATTCTTGCAGGGGGTATGATGAGGCTATGTTACGGTAGATGTCTTCATTCATGACATTTACTGTCGCTCCTGTGTCAATGATGAATCTGTTTCTGATGTTGCCCAGCTGGACCGTCACTCTGGGGGCCGACGTGTCTTCATCTTCAACACTGAGGAGACATACGTACTCTCTGTCGTAGCCATCTTACAAGTATTGAGTGTGGTCATTCCCTCCTGGGTGATGTTGGGGTGGGAAGCTGAGATATGGGTCTCTGTCTTGCTCACACGAGCTTGTGGTTTCTCCCTTGTAGGTCACTTCATACTCCACGTTTTGCATGACGTTACTCCTGTGCGTGTCATATAGTTCATGATCTTTTTTGTCTGGCTCGATCTGGAGACCTTCGAGGGCTCTTACAGTGTTTGGGCGTTGATAAACATTTGCGGAGGTTGAAGTGTTTCTGTCCGTCTGGCGAGGTTGGTCTGTGTGAGTTTCCATCATGCGAGTGGCAGGTCTCGGGCGTGATGATCCTCCTTCCGGTAGCAGTTCTTTACGCATCACTTGGAAGTGATTTTCCATGCCGCATCTCATGCAGCTTTGGCCGATGGCAGGACAGGGACCTCTGTGTGGGTATTCAAATCCACAGCGATAGCATTGGCGGTCACTTTGTATCCGTTGTGACGGGTACCTCGTGTTCATCCTTGTTTGTTGTGCTGTGTTTCGGGCATAGGGATGTACTGCTGCTATTACCTCTCCCTTCTTGGGGTTCTCGATGGCCGCTGCTTGGATGTCCACTCTCTCGTAAACTCTGGCTAGGTCTAATACTTCCTTTAGGGATAAGGGCTTCTTTAGGAGGTGTTTCCGGAACATCGACGATACACAGCCTTCTATTATACGTAGCCTGATGGCTTCCTCATCATTAAAGTTGGCGAAGTCGCACTTCGATATTTTTCTTTGAAGGAGAATGACAAATTCCCCTATTGATTCGTGGGGTAGTTGACTGCATTGGTTGAACGTGTATCTCTCGTAGTCGCGATTGGGTGAGATGACAATTTTGTCATTGATGGCTTGTCGTAGTTTTGCATACGTGGAACGGTCCTGTAATGGGATCGTGCGTATGATGTTCTTAATTTCTCTGCCTGCTACGTTTGCGAAGATGCTTAGTATGTTGGGGGGGTTGTTGCGTGCCTATGGCACCTACAAAGTCCTCAAATTCTTCCATCCACTTTTCCCATCGTTGGCCCTGGTCATGGTGTGGGTTTAGAGTGAACGGCGCGGGTCTCCTCATTAGGCTGGCGTATGAGGATGGTATCTCTAGTGGTGCTGGCTGTGCATTGGCGTCTGCGGCGTCTGGAGCCGACATGATGGTGCCACTGAAATTCCTTTTGTTGGTTAGGTGGCACTTAGGTGCATATAGTGGTTAACTATGGTGTTACGGTCCTTTGTAAAGCTTTCACGTGGGCGCAGGCTTTCCTTTCTCCCGCGTGGTGTGGTGATAGTGTTTTCCCTTTTGATTTTTTTTTTTTTTATGATTGGAAATGTCACGTGGGAAGACACGGGGTTCCTTTTGTGGTAGCTTCCTCGTGTAAATCGCAGTTTTCACTTGTGAATTGCAAATGTCACGTGGGGAGACACGGGGATTTCGTTTGTCGTATCTTTCTCTTGTGAATTGAAAGTGTCACGTGGGGAGATGCGGGGTTTCTTTTGTAGTAGCTTCTTCGTATAAATTGCAGTTTTCGCGTATAAATTGTAAATGTCACGTGGGGAGACACAGGGATTTCTTTTGTTGTCTCTTTCTCTTGTGACCCGAAAATGTCACGTAGGGAGACACGGGGTTCTTATTCTCCCGTGATATTTGCGAGTGTCATGTGGGGGGGCACGGGGTTCCTTCCCCAAGTTACGGTCCTTCCAGATTGCTTTAACTTGTCACAATCGAGAGACGCGAGGTTTCCTTTCCCCCCCTCCTTACTTGAAGCGGTCGTCACGGTCCACCAGTCTTCTTGTCAGTGTTGGCACTTCTCTCCTGGGCGCACGGGCCCACTACGGTCCTCCGGCGCTCTCTCCTCACTTCTCCGGCATGCGGGCTTCGCTCCCTCGAGGCGTGCAGACTTCCTCTGTGCGGGGGCCCACGGGCCGCCGTTCGATGACGAGCACACGGGCCCTCTCCGTCCACTGAAGAGCGCGGTCCTCTCCCACCTGGGGCACACGGGCCTCACCTTCTCGAGGCGCACAGGCCTCCGATCCGCGGCGGGCACACGGGCCCTTGTTGAGCTGCAGGGCACACGGGCCACTGCTGGGCCCCAGGGTACGCGGGCCCACCTCAAACTGCCGGGCACACGGACCTTCCTCACACGGGCCTCACCTTCTCGAGGCGCACAGGCCTCCGATCAGCAACGGGCACACGGGCCCTCTGGTGAGCTGCAGGGCACACGGGCCACTGCTGGGCCACAGGGTACACGGGCCCACCTCGAACTGCCAGGCACATGGGCCCTCCTCACACGGTCCTCACCTTCTCGAGGCGCACAGGCCTCCGATCAGCAACGGGCACACGGGCCCTCTGTTGAGCTGCAGGGCACTCTGCTGGGCCACAGGGTACACGGGCCCACCTCAAACTGCTGGGCACACGGGCCCTCCTCGACTGCTGGGAGGGTCCAGCACACACCCTTTGGTGTGGAGGAAAGGCTCTTGTTGTAGAGTTCATACAACTCATGTCAGGATATCTCCCTCATCAATCACAGGGCTTTTCATGCGTTATGGATATCTCCTCTCCCAATCAAGGGGCTTTTCATCTTTTGTAGATATCTTCTCCCCCAATCACAGGGTTTTTCATGTTTTATGGATATCTCCTCCCCCAATCAAGGGGCTTTACACAACTTATGGATATCTCCTCTCCCAAGCAAAGGGCTGTTTGTGGCTCAATCAAAGGGCGTTTCATATTTTGTAGTTACCTCCTCCCCCAATCGCAGGGCTTTTTGTGTCTCATGTCATGGTATCTCCTCCCCCAGTCATAGGGGTTGCCATATCTCATTGATATCTCCTCCCCCAATCACAGAGCTCTTGTGGCTTATTGATATCTCCTCCCTGTTAGGCCTGCCGTACGCATCACTCATGCACACACCATATTAAAGATACGGAGCCTGATGTCCTGTCAACTTGCTTTATTTCGACTCTCACACGTTCTGCCCTCCTTCCTCTTGTCCCCTCCCCTTCTGCTTTCCTCCCGCTCCCCTTGCCTTGGTCCTCTTAAAGGGGCCATGTCCTTTTCCATATACAACACTCCCTCAATCTGTGTTGTTCATTGACCATCGATCACTTCTCCCCCAATCACAGGGCTTTTCATGGCTCATTGATATCTCCTCCATCGATCAGCATGTTCTTCATGGTCCATGGATATTCCCTACCCAATCAAAGGGCTTTTCATGGCTCATTGAGATCTCTTCCATCAATCAGCGTGCTCTTGATGGTCCATGGATATCTCCTCCCCCAATCACTGGGCTTTTCATGGCTCATTGATATCTCTTCCCTCAATCAGCGTGTTCTTCATGCTCCACGGATATCTCCTCCCCCAATCACAGAGCTTTTCGTGGCTCATTGATATCTCTTCTCTCAATCTGTGTGTTCCTCATGGTCCACGGATATCTCCTACCCCAATCACAGGGCTTTTCATGGCTCATTGATATCTTCTCCATCGATCAGCGTGTTCTTCATGGTCAATGGATATCTCTTCTTCCAACTACAGAGCTTTTCAGTGCATTAAGATACTTCTCGTCTCAATCTAAGTACTTTTCATCTTAGATATAACAAGAGTGCAGCAGTAGCCAACCAGTCACCCTCCAGATGTGTTGTCCTACAACTCCCAGCAGTCTCAGGCAGCATAGTCAATGGTAAGGCATCATGGGAGTTGTGAGCCAAACCATCAGGAGGGTGAAAGGTGGGCTAGCCCTTAAGCTAGCCTCCTACTTCTATGAATTGTCTGCAGACTCTATAACACGCTCATCGTTCTTAACATACTAACGCGTCATGGCTTATCCTGCGGAGTCCCAGAAAGTACTCTTTCCCCTATTCATATAGTAAAGTATCAATGAGGGGGGAGGCCTGGAGCATACCTGACACCTCCCTGGGTGTAAATGACCTGAGAGTGCCAGAGTTGCAATGATACCATGTTGCCTGATGGCACTCAGCACTTACCCAGGACAATGCCGCTGTGGCAATGACAAATCTTCTCACTGGCTGCTCCCAATGAACCGAGAGGCACTGAGGACAAGGAAATATATCTTGGCACGGGAAGGGGCTTGGCAGGCTATGTTGGCACATCTTCATATTTTTTCATTTAAATAAAAAATAAATCCATGCAAATGTATTCCAGTGGCATGAAAAACCTCAACGTGTCTGATTATGTATAATTTTAGCTCTTCAGCTTTCGCGCGAGCACGGGGCAATTCCTTATCCCGTGTTCGTTAACGCTGAAATTGATGGAATGCAGGCGGCTTCTCGTTTATAATTGCTTCATTAGACTGTTGGGTTCTCCAGACAATTATGACTTGCTCCCCCCTCCCTCCTCTACTCGCTCCTCCCTTCCCTGTGCAAGACAAATCAAATGCAAACCCCAAGTTTTAAATCTTGGGCCAACCTTGTATTCTTCCCCAGTGCACAGGGGCAAACGAGACATTGTTCGTGCTCACGTCTATTGTGTGGTGTCGCATTGCATTGGTCATTCCATAGTGCGCCAAATGTCCCCCAATGCAGGCATCATGGCGCTAAGTGCACTGAACCACTGTAGAACATGTTGGCCCTGGTCCATGGATTTCTTTTGCACGGTGCAATGTGACAACACCCTGATTCATGGAGCAGGAAAGGTGTATTTTTGCAGTGCAAGGTCACTTTGCACCAGTGAAAAGTCACTTTGCACTGTTCAAATAATTCCACGAATCAGGCCCTAAGTGAGACAGGTGTTTACCAAGCACTGCTCTTTATTGAAGCGTCTTGGAGAAATGAAGCAAATTCGGTGTTTGGCCAGATCTGCAGCGCACATGTATGTAGGAGTGCACATGCTTGTGCTTGCGTGCTTTTTTATACGATGGGCGTATGTGACAGCTTGTGCGTGCCTGCTTGCTCCGTGGGTGTGCAAAGATTTGCTTTGTGAGTTCGCGTGTTAGTGTCTGCATGTCTGCTTGCTTTGTGTACATGTGAGTGGATGCCCTTGTGTTTGTTTGTGTATCCCTTTGTACTAACATGAATGTCTATGCGTACGTACGTGTGTGTGCTTATGCGAACATGCACGCGTGTGTGTTTTTCTGTACGAATGTGCCTGCCTGTGCTTATGTATGCATGCCTGCAGGTGTGTGTTTGGGGGGGCGGGACACTTGAGGATGCTGGCGAGGTGCCTGCCATTGGTTGACTTTCACCCTGTTAAGCATTGGACCGCCCTACCACTTAACGCATGTCTTTGCTATTGAGGGAGCTATTTCCTAGTAACATTATGCATGTTTTCTGAGAAGCATTATGCCGTTTGCTGCATTGGTGTGTGGAGCATGCAGCCCCGTTCTGCATTCAGTCCAGGGGACCTAGGGACCCCCTACAACCTGCAATCTTCCCAATCGACTAATGCGAGTAGCCAGGGCTCCAGATCCGAAGCCATCCCCTCTCAAGAGATGACGGTGGCTGTGCTTCCCTTGCAGGACCGTGGGGTGAGGTGGCGGAACGCCCCCTTCCGCTGGATGACAGTTCTGGCCCCCTGCCTGCTAGGCTCCGCAATAGCCAGGGGGTTATAGAAAGCCGGGGTAACTATAGATCCACTCGTTATTGGATGCTCCCGGAATTCTTTTTGCAAGAAATGCTCAACACATATTCACAATAATGGGCTATTGAGACTAATGTTCTGAGCCATCTCCAGGCAGGGTTCCGCCCTGGTGTTAGCACTGTGCACCATTGCCTCCGATTAAATGCAATCTTGGCTAAATACATCACAATACAGCACTCTAGGATGGATGCAGTCTTTGTGGCCCTGCGCACGCCTTTGATAGTGTTTCCCGTGATCAACCCTGGGAAATATTGAGAGGCCAGGGCATTCCAGAACTACCTCTGTTCATTATTCAATCCTTATACTGTAATAATAGAGCTTCTCTAAAGTGGGGGTTGGATGGGGAGACCACAGACCACTTTGCAGTAGAAAGGGTCGGTGCAGCAGGGGTGCGTGCTAGCCCCCTTTTATTCTGCTTGTATATAAATGCAATAATAGAGGAGTTAATGGCTGCCAGTACTGATGCTCCAGAGCTGGGGCCGGACAGGTTCCCAGCACTCCTGTATGCCGATGACGCTGTATTGCTATCTACCACACCGATGGGTCCAAGACATAGGGCCTCATTCCAACCTTGTTGGTTCGGAAACAGTACAAGTCTGCCTGCTGGAGCCGCTGCACCCAACAGGTCTGACCCTGTCGGGCACAGTGGCCACGGTAGGCAGACTGTCTCGGAAGCACCGGCACCGTTAGCAACGGCGCCGGTGCTTTTGTGATCCCCATTCCCATATTTGACTCTATGAGAATGGGGACTTGTGATTTGCTGGCGCCTGATTTTCCGGACCGCCGGGGGTGGAATCCCCCATTGTTACCAGCAAGTCAGGCACTGGTAAATTATTCTGAATCCGGCGGGTTTACCGCCGGACTCGGAATGAGGCCCATAGTCTGAAAACGTTTAAAGAAAAATGTAAGGACCTCTCAATGTCATTGCATTTTGAAAAAACAAATGTGATGGTATTTGGCAAAAAAAGATCAAGTTGAAGGTGATGGTTGATAACTATTAGTTAGAACAGGTGCCCTGTTATGACTATTGGGCATAAGATCTTCAGAGGATCTCTCATGGGCATCCCATCTTGTTAAAGCCACAACAACACTAGAGAAATACAGTGTGGGGGATTCAATGTTTTTTAATAGACATGGAAAGGGTGCTATCTCCCCGGCTATCAAATTGTACCTAGAACATGGTTGGGCAGCGGCAAGCTACGGGGAAGAATTGTGGGTCACTGCCCCCTAACTGAGCTGTGTGTAGTAGATCATTTTCTACTGAGCTTTTTTATGCAGCCTAAGGGAGTCTCAATGTTAAGTTTGCGACAGGGAAGCAACCTCAAACCGATAAACAAAGTCATTGCCACTAGGCCCCTGCTGTCTTGGATTAGGCTCTGGAGTGTTCCTGAACCGGTAAAGTATAGGGAGTCATTGAGCAGTCTCTTATGGATGTCTGGGGCTAGGTCGTTAGCGTGGCCCAAATTTGTTAATAAGGGTTTTGAAGCATTGGGCCTGATGAAACCACTGGGTAAACCCAGAAGCTATAACACCCTGAAAGCCTTAAAACCATTTGTCGAGAGGTAATTCTGGGTAAAATGCAAAGGGCCTGTATTGTGTTGAAAAGTGGAGCCCCCTATGTAGTGCTAAAACCAGTGCAGGATTTGAATCATAACTGGATTTTGTAACACCAGCATATGCCCGAATGCGGTTTGCCCAGCTGTGCACCAACACTTTACGGGTAGCCGAGTTACATTGGCAGTTATTCTTTGTAAAAGTACCATAGATGTGAACATGATTCATTTTATTGCAAAGAAACATAGGGGGGTGACTGTACAGGGCTAAATATCTCTGATCCAATTTGACTCAGGAGGATAGCTGAAGTGCAACGTGCTCGCCTTGGAAGCAAGACGACCTGGAGCCCCACAGGTTCAATCCCTGTGTCCACGCTTAGAAGCCTCTGGGTATTAAGCGTGTTATAAACAACATGTCATTTTATGGGAGTCATATGAATTTGAATGTGAATTATTGGTATGAATTGTAATTACTAGCTATGGTGGTTGATTGCTTCATGTTAGGTTAACATGCATTTATGTTTTTTTTATACCGAACAAAGCTCTGTACAACACGCAACACGTAATAGCCAGACCCACAGTAAGAGGGCAAATGGAGAAGTGGACCACGGCCATCGCTGGAGGGGGACTGGGTAGCTGGGAAAAGGCCCGTGAAAGCCTACAGTCAGAGGGGGAAGTGTGGGGCAACGCAACAGAACGTCGTACCATCTCTTCCCTGGTTTCCAAACATGGCCCAACTGTTTATCCCTCCCTGCCCCACAACCCCTCCCTTTCCTATCATTTCAAATGCCGACCGTTTAGCTCCTGATGGAACTAATTCATTACAGGTTTGTCATGTTAACACACATATGTCACGAAAGCTGGATGTATACTAGTTTGCAGCAAGCTTGGAGGTGGTCTCTCTATTTTGTGTGCGCAGGAATATACAAATGTCAATTTATGATCGGAATTGTTTCGCCTAAAATGACCAGCATCTATTAGATATCACATGACAATATAATATGCACACATTGTGGTGTTATGTGTTCATAATGTAAAATAAGTAAACATGACACGGTGAACAGGGAATGTTGAAATCGTAGAGGTTAACTCGTTTCTTGAATGCATAAAGTGGTAGCTAGGTAGCTTCCGGGTGACTAAAAGTAGACAAAATACTCGTGTCACTTATTTCACACTCTTGTGAGCCAGGTCTCGATTTGTGTGCTTTATGGTGAACCTCTGGGGATGGTTTAGGTGCCAGCTATAAAACTAACAAGTTGTTTCCGGCGTATCATATATATCTCCCAGTTTCTGTCTCACCCTCCCTCTGTCGGACTCTCTCTTTCTCGCTGATCTCTGTTCTCTCTCTGTCTCACTCTCTGTCACCCTCTCTCTTTGATCTCTGTCACTCTGTATGTCTCTCTCTGTTTCACTCTGTCTCTTTCACCCCCTTTCTCTCTGATCTCACTATCCCTTTGTATATCTCGCTGTTTGTCTCACTCTCTCTCTGTCATCCCCTCTGTCTTTCTCTCCGATCTCTATGCCCCTATGTGTGTCTCTCTCTGTGTCACTCACTCTCTGTTACCCTACTCTCTCTTTCTCTCTGGTGACTTTGTCTCTCTGTATGTCTCTCTGTCTCACTCTCTCTCTGCCCCTCTGTATGTGTCTCTCTTTCTCACACTCTTTCTCTCTGTATCCCGCTCCCGCTTTCTCTTTGATCTCTCTCTCTCTCTCTCTCTCTCTCTGTCTCTCTCTCTGTCCCCCTCTCTTTCTCTCCGATCTCTCTGATCTCTCTGTCCCTCGGTATGCCTGTCTCTGTCTCACTCTCTCAATCTGTCACCCCCTTCTTTCCTCTGATCTATCCGTCCCTCTGTATGTCTCCCTCTGTTTCAGTCTCTCTCTGGCATGCCTCTCTCCTCCTCTCTAATCTCTCTGTCCCTCTGTATGTCTGTCTTTCTCAATCTCTCTCTATAACCCTCCTCTTGCTTTCTGTCTGATTTCTATGTCCCTCTGTATGTCTCTCTCTGTGTTGCTCTCTCAGTTACTCTCCTGGCTCTTCCTCTCTGATCTCTTTATCTCTCTGTATGTCTCTCTCTGTCTCACTCTCTCTATCTGCCCCTCTCTCTTTCTCTACAAGCTTGTTGTCCCTATATAAGTCTCTCTCTGCCTCTCTCTCTTTAAACCCGTCTCTCTGATCTCTCTGCCCCTCGGTATGTCTCAGTCTTTCTCCCTCTCTCTCTGTTACCTCCCCCTGCTTTCTGTCTGATTTCTATGGGCCTCTTTATGACTACCTCTGTCCCACTCTATGTCTCTGTATGCACCTCTCTGTAGACAATAGTTCCATTGTCAGGTGTGCATTTGCAAGAGTCACATCAGCCGTTGTAGAGTGCAGTGCAGTGCAACCAGAGATGTCTTGAATGGGGGTGCAGTCTAGAATGGGAACAGCAGTGACAGAGGCATCACCCGCGCTGTGGGATTGCATGATGTTTGGAGATATAAATTGTCATGGCCTGTGTCCTGCAGGAAGGTCACCATCTCACTGAGGGTTCACTGTTTTGCGGGTGGAGGTTAATGGGATACAGATACATTCTGGAGGTTGCTGGGGTTCTGACAGACCTAGAGACCAGAAGACCAGGCTTCAGGGTCTGCAAGTTGAATTGCTATTTTCTACTTTTTGTTAATCACTAGTTTTTGTGCACACTGCAACAAATAATCAGCACAAGTAACTGATCATTAGCAAGCATCCAAAGTTAAACATTGCCTTGGTGCTCACTGAAGAAACAGATCATTGATTTTAAACTTAACGTGAGACTTAACAAGAAGGATAGATATTTTGAAATACAAAATAATGTGAATTCTTGGCAAAAGAAGGTATTTAAAAAAGGTCAATTTTGTAATTGTACCGAAACTGTAAACTAGCTCTTTTTAAAGTTGTACACAATATTAATTTCCAATCATAAATTCCAGTATATAGTGTATATTTGCTGAATTTAGTATATATTGCAGTAAGATTAAAAACATTACACTTGTCTTACTGAGCCAGGCACAGTATCAAAGCACAGAATAACCATGTAAACTATTTTCTGATAGACGGTTATTACTGCAAAGTGGACATTATGGTACATTTCTAGTGTACTCTTTAGAAATACTACTGTAAGAAAGAAGAGGGGGACACATAGCATTGTACGCTTGAATCACTAAGTGAATAATGCACACTGGGCTTGCTGCTCATTTCAATTGTCTGAACACTCACCCTATCATCAAAGAGTCGTTAACCATGAACCAGACATACTCTGGTGGACAGTTCCAGGATCCAGTTGTTAGGATAAAATTGCTGTGACATCTATCACTCCACTAGGGTCCGAGGATCACCCTGTTTTTCATTTCTAGAGATGATTTCTGCAGTTTTAAAAGAGAAGGAGCTGGGAGGGGAAGTTTGGTCTCAGAGTAAGCATGACTGTGCACGTGTCCAGTCCCTAATGTAGACCTCCTTAGAGAATTACATTTTACAAAATAGCTAAGGTTGAACTAACAAATACTTAGACGGCAAACAGTAGAACTGGTAATGTGTAGGTAACAACATAATAAACCTGATCAATTAATTACAAAATATATCATATTAAAATCAAATATTGTATCCTTAACTCACCATGTTCTTGGTTTGCACTGTTATGCTTTTGCTATGTAATGTGTATAGTGAAAGTAATCTAATGTGTTGAGTGATTATTTATTTGTGTTTAACAAAAACATGAAACCCTTTTTATGTATTCATGTTTTTAATGTGTAGTACATTAGTGCTGCTTTTGTTAGTATTTACATTTTGTTTTATTTACTAAATGTATTTTTATTTTCACATTATGTTAATTGTTTACTAAGTTATACATTTGCAATGATTACATGTACATTTTAAATTGATACTTTAATGTAATGTATGATATTGACATTTGTATATATATTTTGCAATTTTAAATTATTGGTAATTTACTTTTATTAATTAGAAAATATGCTGTGTGTTTTATTTTTTTAATTGCACTTTTTGGAAGAATCCTGATTGCGTATATAATAATTTCTATTTGTTATTATATAGTAATGCTGTTTTATAAACACATTTGATACTTTAACAGTTGTTGTATGTGTCCACTTAATCTACATTTTAATATGTTTACAATTTATATACTATATACTATATTTTATATACGTTTGTATGTGTCTAATTATTAGTTGATAATGTTGTGCACCTATATGTTTGTGGGAGAGTTACGTTTACCATGATATTTGATTTTACTATAATATATTTTTTATTTAATTGATCAAGTTTATTATATTGTTACCTCAACGTTATCATTTCTAATGTTTGAAGACTTTACATTTTTATTGGTTTAACCTTAACTATTTTGTAAACTGTTTTTCCAAATAATTCCAACTTTTTTTGTTATGGGTTACGTGATTGTTTTTGATTTGTAATGTACATACTCCCCATATCCGTGTATACTCTGTATAAATGCTGTAAATGTATTCTTAGTGTGTGTAATGTACATCAACCACATGTACATATTGTATGGATGCTGCACCTTTATTTGGAGCATGTGCACTGTACATACTTTACATGTCAGTGTACATTTTGAATAGGAGCTGAGCATTTATTCTGAGCGCAATTAATGTACTTACTCTACACGTACATGTACATTTTATACAGAAGCTGTAAATTAATTCTGAAAAATGTGTAATGTGTGTATTCTACATGTCTGTGTACATTTTGTAAAGGAGCTGTACATTTATTCTAAGTTTGTGTAGTGTAGATACTGTACATGTCTGTGTACTGTTTGTAAAGAAGCAATATATTCATTCTGAGTGTGTGTAATGTAAATACTCAACATGTCTGTGGACATTTTAAATAAAATGTGTATATTTATTCGGAGTGTGCGTAATGTACATACTCTACATGTCTGTGTGCATTTTGAATACAAGCTGTACATTCATTTTGAGCATGTTTAATGTACATAGTCTAGATGTCCATGCACATTTTAGATAGGATTTGTACACTCATTCTAAATTTGATGCACATTTTCAATATGTACAAGAGGTGTATATAACTTTTACAGTTTGTACTTGAATTATTGTGCATGAACTGTCCAAAGAGGTGTATGAGTTTTGCAGTTTTGTAGGAGTGTGTGTCGTAGGAGCGTGTGGAGTAAGAGTCTGTGTTGTAACAGTCTGTTGTAGGACAATGTGTCATAGGAGCGCATGTTGTAGGAGGGTATGTAAGAGGGTGTCATAAGTGCATGCGTCGTAGGAGCACACATTGTAGCATATGTTGTAGGAGCTTGGCTGTGGGGCCTTTTTGCTAAGGAGGGGGCAAAGTTTTAGGGGGGTTAGTGTCAGTGAAGAATGGTTTTTGGGTGGCTTTTAACTTTGGCACCATTTCATGAATCCACACAAAATCTTGTGAAAACATTGTAGAACTGACTTTGAATACGTTTGCAGAGTTTGGTGTGGTTTCGTCAAGGGGGAAAAGTTGTAAGGGGATCCAAAAACCTTCGAAATCCCATTACACTTGAATGGGAATACAATGTTGCTTGTGGCTACTTTCCCAAATCGCAGGATGAATTTGTAGCAAACTTGCATGAGGATCTTTAGCCAGGTAAGAGTGCTTTTGCTAACTTGGTGCTAATCCATCCAGTGTTTTTTTTTAAAAAAGTGTCAAAATGTAGGTACACAAAATAGTAATACAAATTTGGAGCCTGTGGCCACTCCCTGGACAATCTGGCCACTTGCTATCACCACGAGGGACCAGCTATGGGGTTTAAAGGCTCGACTTTGAATATGTTTGTAAAGTTTGATGCGGTTTCATCAAGAGGGGAGTTGAAAAGGGGTCCAAAAACCTTTGAAATCCCATTAGACTTGAATGGGAACAAACTGTTGCTTGCGGCTACAGCACGAATCGCAGGATGGATTTTCACCAAACCTGCACCAGGTCCTGAAAGCATGCTAAATTGGTGTTAATGAAGCCAGTGTTTTTTTTGTGCCAAAATGTAGGTACACACAAATAGTGATATAACTTTGGGGGCATCTGTCATGTCTCGGACAATCTGGTCACTGGTCATGGCCACAAGGGACTGGCTATGGGGTTAAAGTGTCCACTGGGCCTTGCCTGCGTCAATGTTCAATTTCTACTCTGAGATGCTAAGCAGGCCCTTAGCGGGAGTGGTTTGTTAGGGCTGAGGTGCTCGGTAAGACTCAAGCTATAGGCAATTCCACTTTGACTTTCATTCCCATCATGTGCTTCTCCGAATGACGCACAGCAGTATGTGCTGTAATCAATATGTTTGTTGAAGGACCGTTATAGTTGTTCCATATATGTTAAAAGTGAAGTTATTAATAACTTACACACAGTGCTGTAACACCATGAAACATCTGCCTTTATAAACACTGTTGAAACTCAATGAAAACACCCTGTTAAAGGGAAGTTATGGTTAAGCTGCCTTAATAAAAACCTATGAAATTCAATGGAAAACTTTCTGAAAAGGAAGTTATGGTTAAGTTGCTCTAATACAAATCTTTCAAATTCAGAGAAAAAAATGTTGTGAAAGGGGTCTTATGGTTAAGTTACTCTAATAAAACCGTTCAAATTCAGAGAAAAAACCTTTTTAAAGGGACATTATGGTTGCAGTGCAAAATCGAAAAACCAAAGAAATTCCCCAGCTATAGTAAGCTATGCAACCATAACTCGCGCCCTGCCATCCTGAGCTCGGCCTAACACTCAGCACGTTGAAGATGGCATCTCAAAGGGCATCATCGATGACAACCTGCTTGTGCCATACGTGACTCTACTCGTGGGTAGCCCCTTTCTCGCGGAGACTGATCCCCAAACGCAGGTCCCAGGACCCCCGCCTGAATCCATCTTCCGCGCTCCAGTGCACACTCCCTCTGACTTGCCTCCTTGCAGGAAGGAGAATCCGAAAAAAATGTTTATGAATCATTTCGGCACGAGGCAATCTTCTCACTCTGCGGGGTGTGTATTACAGCCACTTAAGTCAAATTAGTGCAGATGCATAGCTAATGAGCTGGCTGCTTTCAGGGGGCAAGCGGGGGGACGCAGCACGTTGGCATGCGCGCAGGCCTCCATCCTTCCGAAGCCGGCCTGGCCCCCTCTGAACTCTCTTCCACACCAACAGTGCGTCTGCATTTCTATACAGCTATTTTATGATTTTGTTTTCATTATCATTAATGTTATCACTTATGCACTATTACTCCATTGAAACCAGAATTGAAGCATCCTGTAACCTACGCCGTAATACCCACGGGTTTGGGTGTATAATAAATGTTATAAATAAATAAATAAATGCAGATGATCCATATTAGAATCCTTATTACATTGAGCAATACACAACAGTAGTTTCCATATATTATGTGACGGTCAAATACCATAATTGCATTGGCCCTCATTACAAGTTATGCCGGTAGCCATGCCGCAATTTGCAGCATGGCTGCCGGCAAAACCGCACCCGTGTCCGTGTCCTCGGAATGAGGACTTACCGGACCATTCCGAGTTCGGATGGCCCGGTAATTCCTCACTCGAGGACACGGACACGGTTCATCCCCATTCCCATTTCAGCCCCTATAGGGCTGAATGGGAATGGGAGTGGGAGTAAACAACGGGCCATTACGAGATGGGCCGTTGTTTGCTCCCTCTTCCCCTCGCGGGACCCGGTATGCACGCCTGGTTTTCCCAGGCTTGCTTAACGTGTCCCGCGAGGGGACCTCGTAATGTGGCGGAACGGGTTGAACGGCGCTGCAGCCTTTTACGGCGCCGTTTAACCCGTTCTGCCAGGGTCGTAATGAGGCCCTAGCCTTAGTTCAACATGATCATGTTCTCACTAGACTACAGGTTTATCCATTTTAATTATTTTCTGTATAGTTTGAAAACGAAGAACGTTTATATTGTATTCACATGTGGCTCTACATATCCCAGAAATCAAAATGAACGGCCTCCTAAATAAACTCTTTGTTCCTGGGAAAGTGATGTTGGCATTGTGAGACAATAACAATTGTGTACCTGCCAACGTTATCTATTCCATTCGGAAGAAACTAGCCCGGTCCTGGTTTTGAATTTGCATTCTGGGACTTGTAGTCTCGGGTTTATAATGGGACCATCCAGGACTACAAATCCCAAAAAACACAGTTAAAACCAGAACTGGACTAATGTCTCCCACATGGTATGCATTCACACTTCTATGACTGTATAATTAAAAAAAAAATAATAACAGTGGGAGACCAAAGCAGGCGCGTGCGATTTTATTGATCGACGTCTGCCTATTGAGCCAAACTAAGAGATCACTTTCTGCCTTTTCTGATTGGCCCCGATACATCTCTCTACAGAATCTGTTATTTTACAACCCAGCAGGTCATGAGGGTTGTGGCAGCATTTACAATACCGTCTGTTTTTACCTTTTTACCTGCTAAGGCATTCTGTACATAATGTTAAATGTTAAATGTTAAAGGTATTTGTACCGCGCACCGTCACCAACGGAATTGGTCTCCAGGCGCTCCGGTGGATCTGTAAATGGTAAGGTGGGATGGGTTAGTGAGGTGAAGAGGGAGTAGGATAGTGGGAGGAGTTGTGTTCTGTTGGCAGCTTCAACTCGGTATACACCAGGTGCTGAGCTTTGGTGCGGGTATTGGATCGGAGTCAGTCCGCGTGTGCTGTTGCTCCGGTTTATGTGTTGTTGCAGTGTTGTGAAGTGCATGCGGATTGTTGTGCAAGAGATGGTTGTGTGAGTTTTTTGAGTGAGATAAGTATGCAGAGTTTGAGCTTATATTGGTTAGTGGGTTACCTGACCTTTAATATGATAACATTTACAGTTGTCTTAGTGTGGCACTTGTTGACCTTCACAATCCTATCTAGATGCGGCGCAGGCCACTGTTCACAATTCTAAGTGTGCCACATGCCAACATTCAAGTTTCATCTAAGCGCGGGCATGTTGTCCTTCAATCAAGATCCTTTCTAGATGCGGCGACGCAGGCCAAGTTCACAACTCCAAGTTGCACGATTTTGTGTTAACATATCTCCTTACAATGTGTGGTATTTATCCATCACTTGACATCCACTCAAAAGATGAAGGTAAGCATTGGTTTTGTACCCCACGTCATTAAACACGGTTGACCGTATTGCGTGCTTGGAGGTAACTGGAAAAAATGGAGGTAATGGAAATAGCGCCTGTTTTTTTTCAGTCTTCCTGAACATGGTTAAACCTGCGAGGAAATAATCCCTCTAATTGGGTATGACCTCCCCAAAAATGAAGCCAATCGGGCTCAGTACAAGTTGGGCGGTGCAGGTAAAATGCAGTGGTATTACCGTATACTGACGCATTAACGCACCACCCAACTATAATTTTGGAGACAAGCTGGCGGTAAATCCACCAGCTTTCTGCCAAATTCCAGCAGAATGTCTGCCGTGGAATTACCGTTGTGGTAATTCCGTCAAAAATCCCCCATCGAGTCCAGTGGACTCCAATTAATAGAGACTAACAACGCCTACCAATACAAGTGGCGGTAACAGTAATACAGTTTGGTGGTATCTCGGCGAATTTACCGCCAAGATACCACCAAACTTGTAATGAGCCGCAGTGCCTTCAGTGGTACTTCCTCTGCTGGAAATTCTTTGTTTCCCCCAATGAAGTCTCATGGGACTGCAGAATAAGGACTGATCCCAGCTCATAATCAGGTGGAGATTCTCCAGTTACCGCCGGTGGAAACTGCAAACCCGTCCGTGGAATTAGCATTGCTAGTACCTCCAAACTCACAATGATGCCCATTTGGTCCTGAGGGAATGCTGCTTGTCTCAAATACTGATACGGCCACGCATAAACACAGTAAAGATGCCGGTAACATAGCTCAGCAGGTTGCGTGCTTGCTGCTGCGACCTATGTGTGATCTGCAGGTCGCAGGTTTGAATCCCAGCAAGGCCAACACAGCCTTTCATCCTTCCGACGTCGATAAATGAGTACCAACTTCGGTTAGGATGATAAATGTATGTAAATATGTTCTCTGTAAAGTGCATTGGCTTAAGGCGATCCATAAATAACAAATAATTATCATTAAATCTGCCAGATTGCAAGTGGCAGTTCAGGGGTGTTAATCCCCATTAATTGGGCATTTGGAGCATTTACTGAGGTTTAGTCATTCCGAATGCAGTAAATCCTCCAGTATTGGAGATACGTTGGAGGAAAAACCTCCAGTGAGTGTCAGAGGTCTTTTCTCCACACCACCCTCCAAACCTGCAGTATGGCAGTGCAGTAAAAGTGGCGGTTAGTCTGTTGCTGCCATTTTTAGTTTACCACAACACCATAGTCGTAAAGAGGCGGATTGTCCTGCAAGGGAAGGGCTGTATTCGCACATGCCCTTCACGTGCAGGCCAAAAAGATACAGAGAACCCAAATACGGCTGAGACTATGAGCATGTCGATGGACGTGCAGAATGCACAGATGAGTCATTACTGACCATAGTAATGTAATGTAATGTAATTGTCATTTGAATAGCGCCTTTTCCCATTGGTATTGCCTCATAGAGATGTAGGTGAACAGCCTTGGGGGACCGAAGTCCAAGGTATGGGAAATTCATCGGAGTTTAGAATGTATGTGTGCACCTTAGCCAATACGAAGGTGAGTAGGGGTGGCCAAGTCCCTGCTAGCTAACCATGACGAGCTGGCGAGTGGATGGGTGCTGTGAGGTAGTCTGGAGAGTATTTGAGTGCAGGAGAGGCCTCATTATGAGTTGGGTGTTATTCCGGCAGTAAATCTGCCAGAATACAGCCTAACAGAATTGCAGTAACCACCACTTGGTCTGGCGGAATTACTGCCCGAGTACAAGTGGTGGTGGCATTGGACTATGTGGGGCATTCTTGGCAGAATTACTGCTGTGGTAATTCTGCCGATGTTGCCGATTTTCAGCAGAAAGTGGGAGGATTTACTTCCAGCATTTATTTATTTATTTATTCATTTATTGCATTTATTAAGCACACTAAACCCTAGGGGCATCATACAGTGAAAGAATAAAAGGAGTAGACAGGATAGGAGAGAAGACAGAGTTAATGGAGTCATATGGGTAGTGGGTTCAATGGCCAATGGCAAGAGAAGAGTCTTAAGTTGCTTCCTGAAGACCCAATAGGATTGTTCATCCCTCAATGTCGAAGGTAATACGTTGCAGGACTTAGCAGCGATGACCTGGAAGATGGAACACCCACTCTCTTGCATTTGAATGGTGGGATGAGGAGTTGGTGAGAGTAGACAGCCCAAGACGCTCTATCTGATTGAACTTCAGAGCATTTTTGTGAGAGATTCTTGGGGGCAGAGTTGGAGAGTCATTTATGAGTGATTGGTAGGGTTTTAAAAGTGTTGTGCTCTTGGATTGGAAGCTAGTAAACCTTTTTCCTTGCTGCCAAGATGTGGTCATGTTTAGGGATGTTGAGCGCAGCTCTGAGGGCATTGTTTTGGATAGTTTGTAGTTTGTTGATGTGCATGATAAAGTACCTGCAAATAGGACGTTAAAATAGTTTAATTTGGATCCAATAAATGCTCTCGCAAAGTCAATACAGTTATCAGGGGAAAGAAAATGTCTACAAGTGTTAATTCATTTGGATGTATGTGCTGCAGAATAGGCGACTGCGTTCACCTGCCTGGAGTGAGACAGTGTGGCATCGAGGTACACACCCAAAGTTTTGACGGTGCTAGACACTTTGATGATGTTACCCTCTATAGTAAATTACTTGTATGGTTGGTCGAGCCTGTTAATCCATGTTCAGGATCCCACTAGGAGCAGCTCTGTCTTGTCATCGTTCAGGAGGCCATCCATGCCTGCACTGTGTGGTGAATTGAAGTCAGATTGTTGGAGTCGGTCGCGTAGTCACCAGTGAGTCGGAGGAGGATCTGCGTGTCATCCGCATAGTTAGGGTTGGATAGTCCTTTGTCATCTAGAAGGTCAAATAGGGGTTTTGTTAAAATGTTGGGGGGATGCATGATTCTTGCAGGACCCCTCATGTGACAGGTTCTGGGCTTGCCGCTTCATTTGCTGAAGACGTTCTCATAGTCCTGTCAGATAGGAAGGAGACTATCCAGATGACAGCTTTTGGGGAGAAGTGAGCTTCTGCCGTGATGCTGGAGGTAAATCCCCCAGTTCAGGGTAGTATGGCGGTGCAGGAAAAGTGGTAATTCCATTACCGCCAATTTTTTCCCACACCGCCATACTTGTAATGAGCCCCATAGTGTTCATTTTCCCTCTGTTAGACAACAGCAGTGCGAGCCACTTATGCGCCACCTGCGTTTCCATACCCCAAGCAGAGGTACAAAAACAGGGTTTCATTCTTTGTGGACACAGACATAAAGGATTTCTGGAATACTGCGTGTGAGTTTAAGAAATACTGCATGTTCCACAGTGCTTTATCAACACACCTCAACCCCCCAGGATACCACATGCGGTAATGCCAATTACTGCATGCAGCATTCCTTTTGAGTATACCACAAAATGTGTAGAAACCCCACATGCATGATTTGCCTGCTAGTTGCGTGGAATTTGACTCATTCGTAGAGAAGCAAGCGGAAGATTGCATTCGTTTATGCATATCATTCAGCTCTGTGCAATGGGAATAACCCCCAATTGACCTTAAGGGCACAGTGGAGCTTAAAGTAGTTTTGTGGAGAGTGGAGTCGTTGGTGTTCCTTGCTTCCACAAAAAGTATCAGAGACAAATATATTTTTCAGTGTATGAATTAAAAGTGGCCATTATTAATATAAAGATTAATTACCAAATTATCTGAAATGTTCACATATAAACAGAGTACATAATTTTCCATCCTGAATCTCCCTCTTCCAGTGTTCAGGGATCTATTATCCTGGAACCGGGGAGAGAGAGGAGGATTATTTTGGAAGTTCTGGTTCGGGGATATCTGGGGAAGAAGTTCATATTGGGAGGTGGAGTGATACTTCTCTCCTGAGGGAAGTTTGGAGGGTACTTCCCAGGGTAGTACTTACCTGATTGGTCCCCCCCCTTGGGCTGGGAGGGGGGGTGTATACATACCCCAGGATTGGTTTGTTACCGTTATACGTAGGGCTCACATGGGTGGCAGGATCAGAGGGATCATTGTTCTGGGCCCTGCCTGACTAGCACTTGATTGGGCCAGGTTGGGGATTCCCTTCTGCCTTCCATTTTGCTTGTTGGCAGGGGTGTTACTTTTAGGCTCCCCATCTCCAGATCCAATGGAGGGGTAGTTTGTACCCTTGAGACCTTTGCAGCAGCAGAGGTGTTAGATTGTTTAGGGATTTTGGATGGGTTTTACTCTCAGCAAACTACTGGACCTCATAGACCCTAGTGGCCTGTTCAATCACCCAATCCTGGTCCTGTGCTTGCGAAAATCATGCACCAACTGAGTCATTATGTATTTGGAAGCACATGGAAATATGCAGTTATGAACTCCCTACTATTTGTGTTCACCCACCGGGAAGTCTGAGCAAATGCGTGCTTTAGCTCCTGCACAAACTCCCTAGGCACCTGATCCTCCCCACATTGCAAATTATAGGCAGCCTTATGGGTCTTCTGTGGGTTTCTGTGTGAGGAGACAGTTTTTAAAATGGACGCCTTAAAGGCAGACCATTTATAATGATCCTGGTCCTCCAAAGAAACTGGAGTACTCAGGCGAGAAAGTCCATTTAGCAACTGCTATAGAATTCACATAATTTCGGATCTGGAATCATGTCATCATCTGTTCATAAAGTTCCAGGTGTTCCCATACCAAATACTTGTCATTCTTGTGGTATGGGGTCAGGAAGCTCTTTATGGCCTTGATTTGTGTAATTGGGTCTTTCACAAAACCCTTGCTCTCTTTCCGTGTCTTTTTCCTCTTCTGCACCGGAGTCCATTCACCTTCTGACTCAGAACTGCTACTGTTACTCCCTTCCCTGTCTTCTAGGTGCTCCCTATCTCTATGAACCTGGGAATATCTCCCAGAACCAAGAGGTCTAGACTCCTCTTGCCTGGGCAAAAGTGAACTCTCAGGGTCACTCTCCCTGTAGTTACTTTTAGGCCCAGGATAGAACCAGTTTCCACATCCCTCCTTCCACGGGGTCTGAGGAATTCCTCTCCTTCCCCTGAATGTAGGGAGGTTTTTAGTATGCCCGTCCTGGACTGAAGCTTTGAATTTTCTTCTCCAGCAAGGCGAGCTAGGAGGTCTCTTTGTATCCTCATCTTCAGCTAGTCTAACTCCCGTATCGTGTCATCACAGGAGTTTTCTGCGTCAGAATTACTCATGAGATTCCTTTTGGCCTTCCAGGATGCGCTGGTCAGGCCACCTTCCCTTCTGTGTGGTAGAGATGAAAACTCATCGATATCAGACAGGGACTGGCCTTCTGGATCAGTTGGGCTAGGCCTGGGTAAGTCTAACTGCCTTATGTCTCTCTGTTCTTGATAGGTGGAATGCATGAGGTTGGTTCCCAATTGTACATGGGAGGTTGTAAATGACTGCCATGAGGCCCCTGCTGGGAGGGGCACCTCAACTTGATCAGTGGGCCTTGTCTTATATCCTGATTGGTCATGGTGTCTCAGGGCCGGTTTATACTGTTCAATTTCTTTGGTGAGGCTCTCACACTTGTGTCTCTCTTTCCTTATTTCCTGTTGGTAGCCAGAGAGCTGGCTTTTTAATTCTGACATTAGGGCCTGATTAGTGTCAAGCACCCTGCTCTTAGCTACCAGTCGATCTTTTGTTTGCTGCACCTCATGCTGAAGTGATTCATTCTCTCTCTGTGAGCCTTGTATGCTGCGTGCATATTCAAGGCGCTTTTCCTTCAGGGGACTAATCTCTTTCTCTTGCTTAGAATTTGATGCCTCTAATAATTCAGCTTCTCTAATTCTGGTCAGTTGCTGAGGACCTGACTGTTCCATCTCTGCATTCTCTTTCAATCTGAATGCATCTTGTTCTCTGACCAGTTGTAAATTATGTTGTTTCAGAATATTTACATTCTGTCGCATTTCATCAAACTCCTTTTGTGAGTCCATCTTTTTTATGATGGACTGACTATTTTCCCTTTCGAATTGCCTAAATTGTTGTTTGAGGGCCACAATGTCATCTACCAACCCTCTATTATAAATATTCGGATCATTTACCTTATGTTGCAGTATGATCACATTTTCCACACACTCTTTATGTGCATCTTGCAGTGCAGAAAAACTGTGTTTCACGCTCTGCACTCCCCTGCTACTGGGCTTTTAACTCATTTTTTAGTTGTTCCATGAGGTTTTCTTATTTTAACTGGAAAATATGTCTCTGCTGTGCTTGATCTTCTAACTGTTAAAGTTCTTTCTGCGCCTCATTCAGATGCTCAGTCTGACTCCATGCACTCTTCTGCACTCGCTCTTCCACTGCCTGCAAGTGGAAGTAGAGATAAGCTCTGTAGAGGAGTCCTAAATAAAGCCTGCACTCCATCTGTCCATTTCGAAGTAACAGGATCGTTCACCCCAAAATATGTGACATATGATGAGCAAATAAACCAGCAGAGAGCCGCAGTGGGGCTCTGTCCAGTAACTATCAGAAGAACAGCTCCTATTGAAGTACCAGTACCAAGGAAACCATGGACAGGAAGGTACCCATTGAGAAGGCCATATCAACAAATGAAACAAAATGAAGATCATCTGAGTACAGTCCCTGTAGAAACCAAAAAGGTCTTAATGGAAGACAAATGGTGATGTCACAAGAACCTGGACTGACTCACATATAGAAGATATAACAACCTGAGAATGATAAAAAGAGACGAAACGCCATGAATAAAGGATATCGTGAACCTAAGTGAAAGAACAATGTCAAACATAAGAAGCTTAAGCCATGAGCATGGTGAAGATATTCAACCAGTTTACACCTGTACATATGCTCGGAACCGCAAGAAAGCTAAGAAAACCGTGCGGCTTGCTATGCTTAGTAGAAAGATAGTGCGGCAAGCGCCACTATACATAATTTACCTCAAATTAAGCACATTATATAAGTGTATTTCCACTTTGCACGTGAAGCAGAATCAACCCAGGTTACTAAAGGCCACACGAGAAAAAGCTTCATATTTAGCAAAATCGAGAAGAGACGGCTGAAATGAAACTCAGCAGAGGCAACTCATGCCAGGAAAGCCAAGGTCATACAAATAGAAGAGACAAACAGTAGCTACATTAAATTGAAATTAAGAACAGAATATCCTGCCTCTGAAAGGTCGAGATAAGAAGACAAAGGCAGGTGGTGGATGAAACAAGAATCAAATACACAAATTGATGGAAAAGAGGCAAATTCACTGTGCCCGAATCACGTGACCAGCCGAGCAAAAAGATGCGAGGACTCACACCTATGCATGGCACCAGGCCAGGCGAAGATATCAGAACTTTTCCAGACAGAAGATGCAGTCTCGAGGCCAACCACAGTGAAATAATTGACACATGGCTACTAAAGTGATGATTGATTGTAACAATAATTGGAGGAAGGCGGGGTAACTAAGGGGCATCCTGCACCTGGCCGACCATTCTGCGTGCTGCTAAGCAAAGTGGAAAAGTATGCATGGGGTTGGTGCCAACCCAATCACAATGGACAAAATAATCTAGGGTCCTATGGTTAGGAGAACCAATGGAACGTCATACTTTTGGTAACGTCTGCAGTAGTCGTTTTGAAAGAAGGGCTTAGATGCCCACCTGACAGTGTTTACCCAATCCACTCACTCCGTTACATTATACAGATATAGTACCTATATTAAAGTTACCTTTTCCGAACCAATAGAATTGCATGTCAACTTTTGAGTGTTACACGTCAATGATGAGAGTTTTCAGTATAAATGCTATGATTGGAGTTGAAGCGAGAAGGAAGATCGCACCATTGCTGATATTCATAACTCCCTGTTTTTTGTACTTGTCATTAAATGGACTCCCTTTGCCAAACTGTTGAGTTGTCCTTATTGATTGGTGTTGAAGTATATATCTGCACCCCATCCATCTCACAGGTGCTGCTATCTTGTCTTAAAGTGCTTCTGAGCCAACCCCAACTCTATGGGCCGGTTGGGGGTCTCGGAGCACAGCTGTGAGCTGAGCCATTTGATTCAGTTCTTCTTGAGCATTTCAGGTCATATAAAATGCCTCCAATGCTTTGTGCCATATCCCACCTGGCACCAAATATCAATTCCTTCTGATGTGACACCTTGCATCATTTTAGCTTACCAGCTCCCTTAATCCGCCTCTGTCCACCCCTACAAGAATGAACAGCTTAGTAAGGAAGTGATTCCTGGCATCATCCAATTCAATTGTATTCATTTTTTTAAATGGCCTTTTTGCAATTTTTGTAGAATTCTCTTTGCGCAGAGGCAAAAATCTCACTTTTACCGCTTAATTTCCACTCACAATGCTGAATCAAATAACGTTTTACTCAATCTTAATTATTCCCTATACACCTTCCTAGAACTCAGGGGTCGTGTCCTTGCAGCACTTTAACAAGGCAAAGGTGACTTACATCAAAATTGAGAGGCCACTCTCTAAACAGGGAGTTCCTTCCCTCCCCAAGCTAAGTGCCACACAATATACGGCTAATGCTGGTTCTTTTATTTTACCCTATCTCTATTCATCTAATACCCCTTAGATCCCTCCCCTGAGCTACCAATGAGCCGAGAACCAGGCTAGTGTACAGGAAATATATTCATGTTTATTTGACTTAGATGTTAAGAAAATTGCACTAAAATGCCAAACACCATTGACACAACACAATAAACTTCTCTCAACATAAATACATCACACAAGTGGGCTGAAAATAACACACATCCCAATGACTTTCTACAAATTTAACTTAAAGAAATATTTAAACTGATCAATAAACAAAACAATTACAAATGTAGTGCTGAGCAATTACAATTTTCCTGAGTGCTTAAAAGGTTTGCAGTAGGGTTTATAGATTGGTACAAATGCATATGGCAATTATGATTTCACCCACACTTTTGGCTTAAAATAAAGGCAGGGTGATTTAGCGGTTTGTTTTTCAGACCCCCCACTTTGGTCTGTGTTGGGGAAGTCGGACAGAAACATTGGAATGATTTGTGAATTTTGGCTCTCAGACCCCTCCTCCACTTAATGGCCTGTGTTGGGGTTGCAGGATAGCCGAAATTGGGATGATTGAAGAATTTGGGGATTTCAGAGCCCCCTCCAATCAAAGTCCTGCGTTCGGGAAGCTGGCAGTTTAGGGATTGTTTTTAGTTTAAAGAATACGGGAATAGGATTATCCAATTAAATTACAGGCTATAGTTTTCAACGCACACCGGGAATGGGCTTTGTTAATTTAGAATTTCACCAAAAATCACCTCATGGTATTCCGCTAAGGCGAAATAATGATATTAATATTTTTTGTTATTTAGACTAAGGATCAGTTTCCCCCCGTTCCCCCAACAAATATAAAGGGAAAGTATTTAAGGCCAGCATATTCCCCCACCTTTAGATTACAAAGGGCTCTAGTCTACTTACATTGAAAACCTCTGTTTAAAGTTCAGGACAGCCTGCTACATGTCAGGAACCTCTGGAAAGATAGGGCTGGGGTCTGGTCACTCCACTCTGAAGGATGGCCTAGCTCTCCACCATAGGACCCAGCCAGCTTTTAGGCCTTCCCAGAAATAGACAGCTCCACCCAGAGGCAATCTCTGCAAAGTTTCAGCAGCTCCCCCAATCGTAAATTTCAGCAGCTCTGTCCCTTCGAATAGTACATTCCACTTTTTATAGTAGCAATGACATCATCATGTTTACAATCTTGGGGGAGTTCCTTGCAAGAGTTCTCTCCAATAGGATTGGACAGTTACCCTTCTCTCTCCTCCCAACTCCCGCCAATCTCTAAGGATTGGTTTAGGAGTCTGGAGCAGACATATGGCAACTCCCAGTTTTTAGTGGCTGAGGAAAGTAGTGAGCCAGGATAGGGCAAGTTCTTCCTTCTATCCCCTCACCTTGATAAACGACAAACCAGCGCTTAACTAGGGTGAGAACATTGAAGGGATAGTGAGAATTACTTTTTTGGGACCTTTAGTTATCTATAGGAACTGTAGATGTAGGAATAACTTTTGAATAACTTTATTCTGTCTGTGATGTGTTAAAGCAAGTGGATCTAGGTCGCCTAGCCTAAGCCCTGGCCACCTGGCACCTTCCAGGTTGCCGCTATTTTTCACCACTTAGCCCGCCCCACCCAGCTGGTGCCCTCCTGGTTGCTGCTCTTTTTCCCTACTTAAGGAGCCCTCCAGCCTCTTTTCCTTTGCAGATGGGGAACAGGTGCAAGTGGATCTATGTCACGTGGACTAAGCCCCACCCACCTGGCACCTTCCAGGTTGCCGCTCTTTTACCCCACTTAGCAAGCCCCGCCCACCTTGTGCCTTCCTGGTTGCCGCTCTTTTTTCCTACTTAAGGAGCCCGCCAGCCTCTGGTCCTTTTCAGATGGGGAGCTGGTGCAAGTGGATCTAGGTCACCTGGCATAAGCCCCATCCACCTGACGCCTTCCAGGTTGCCGCTCTTTTACCCCACATAGCAAGCCCCACCCAACTGGTGCCTTTCTGGTTGCCGCTCTTTTTCCCTACTTAAGGAGCCCTCCAGCCTCTTTTCCTTTGCAGATGGGGAGCAGGTTCAAGTGGATCTAGGTCACCTGACCTAAGCACCACCCACCTTCTTAGCCCTGCCTCTTCCTTCCTGCACTCTTAGATCAAGGGTGTCTCTTGCCCAGGCATCTGAAGTGAAGGGCAGATGAAGAAAAGGGCAATTCCTATTTGGACGAGGAAGACCCAAGGCCCGACCCCTGCTCAGACACCAGGAAAGCATGCACCAACATGTGTTAACCCCTTTGTCCCCACAGGCCACCCCGCTCCCCCTGGCCCCTGTGATATTCCCTTGTGCCCCCACCCTTCTCGCACACAGGTGTTGCCTGTTTTGCTTGATTGTTCTACCCCCCCCTCCAGTCTATTTCTGCAGGTGTCTGTCCTGATACATTCCGGTTTCACCATCACCGTCTTGTGGCTATTCACGGTGCGCCACCCTTTCTGAACTCTCCTGCTGGACTTCCTTTGCATCTTGTACTGATGGTGGCCCTGAATCATGCTGTTCCCATCTTCATCTTGTATCCTGGCTTGCAACATTATGTGTTACTACTGACTTCTGCAATTATATTCGCTCTCCCCTCTTGCTTCTCTGCTCTTTTTGACTGCTTACTCTCTGTTCTCTCCTCCCCTCCTCACCTTACTTTTTTCTATGTAGTCCCTGAACTTAGTATGATAGCAACCTCGTCTGTCTCCTCCTCCCTCCCCTCACTTGTTTTTCCTCCCCCACAGCTCCCTCCAGCCCTATCTGAAATGTCATCAGGCCTAGTATGATAGTCGCTTGTTTTGCTCCTCCCCTCCCTTTCTGAACCCCTCTCCCTCACCCTTTGTTTTTCTCCGGCTCTACCAGAAATCTCGTCAGCCCTAGTACGGTAGTCGCCTGTCTGTTTCCATTTCCTTCCCACTCTCCCCCTCCTTCCTTATCTATGTCTTAGCTCTTGCACTATCTGAAATGTCGTCAGCCAAGTAATTTCACATCCTTACTGTTCATGGCCTGTAAGAACATGGTTGTATTTTCCCTTGTTCCCTCCCTTGCCTTGAAGCGCTTTGAAACACATTGTGTATAGGTGCTATATAAATAAACTATCATAAGCATTTGGCCTGCTCAGAACTGCACTTTCAGAGACGCCAAGTTAGGGAGAGTCTGTTTTCGACACCTCTTAGCAGCCACACTTTATTGTAGTTGTAAACACCCGGGGGGATGTATGTAAAAGCCAGGCTTCCAGCGGGGGAGTTCTTTGTGAAGTTTGCCCCGAGCCCCACTATTTGTCCATGGCTGAAATGGAAGTCACAGATTGCAATTTCTAACCTCAGCCTTTATTCTTTGGTGTGTTTTACTGATCAGGATTCACTTTGCTTTTGCATTGAAAGTGCAGGGCTGTTTCTTGGATTCATTAATAAAATACACTTTTTATTATCTGCTGTTCGTTTTTCTGCTGAAAAGTGGGTCTGAGTTGTCACACCATACCCCCTTTTGATGGGTGCCAGTTTCATTGAAAAATTATACATTTATTTCCAAGCCCGAAATGTGATGTGGTTTTCCAATCTACACTCAGATTTCATTTTTGTTTTTGCCTTCTCTGGATTTCCCTTGCAGAAAGACACCCAAATAGTCTGCCTAAATAGGCCCACAGGAACTTTTCATGGCACCAAGCAGGTTTTTCTTTTGAAATGTTTTGCCATTTTTTTTGCATGTGAAGCATAATCTACCTTACTTTTTGTCAACACATACACCATGGGCCCAATTCAATGAATCGAGTGCAGAAATGGTGCAAGAGCAGCATGTCGAGAAGGACCCTGAGCGAGCCGTGGCGCTGAAAATAAATTGCGCAGCCTGCGTATTCATGGATTCAAAGGTGCATTACTAGCCATCGCGCAATTAAAAACAAGCTGCTTGAGGAAAGCCCACAACACATCCCCACGTCCACCAAAAAGCAAGCTAAAGTTCAACTCAGCCGCAAGCCTCTGCGTCCACCCCATAACCACCATCCAGTACCCCTGTGAAGAGTCGCGCCCTCCCCCGCAAGCCCTGGCTGCACCCCAGCGAAAAACGGGCCATCCCTCGCAAGCCCAGGCTGCACCCTTGCGCAAACGCGGGCCCTCCCTCGCAAGCACAGGCTGCACCCATGTGAAAACGCAGGCCCTCCCTCGCAAAGGCACCCCAACAAAATTGTGAGCCTCGCTTCGCAAGCCCAGGCTGCACCCCAGTGAAATCATGTGCCTTGCCTCGCAAGCCCAGACTGTACACCTGTGTAAACGCTGACCCTACCTTGCAAAGCCAGAATACACCCCAACAAAATCACACACCTCACCTCGCAAGCCCAGGCTGCACCCCAGCGAAAACGTGGGCCCTCCCTCGCAAGCCCAGGCTGCACCCCTTTGAAAATTCAGGCCCTCCCTCGCAAAGCCAGACTGCACACACGTGAAATTGCGCACCTCGCCTCCCAAGCCCAGGCTGCAACCCAGCAACATCGCGTGCCTAGTCTCGCAAGCCCAGGCTGTGCCTCTGCAAAAATGCAGGCCCTACCTCTCAAAGCCAGACTGCACCCCAGCGAAATCGCATGCCTCACCTCGCAAGCACAGGCTGCACCCCAGCGAAAATGCGGGCTCTCCCTCGCAAGCCCAAGCTGCACCCCTCTGAAAACGCAGACCCTCCCTCGCAAAGCCAGACTGCACCCGAGCGAAATCGCATGCCTCACCTCGCAAGTCCAAGCTGCACCCTCCAGACTGGACACCACCCCTCAGCCCCCTCACCTGTGAAAAACCCCCAGGCAGCCCCCTCCAGACTGGACACCCCCCCAGACAGCACCCTCCAGACCACACCCCCCCTAGGCAGCCCCCTCCAGACTGGATGACTGGACACACCCCCAGGCAACCCCCTCCAGTCGGGACACGCCTCCAGCAAACCCCCCTAGACTGAACACCCCAGACAGCCCCCTCCAGACTGGACACCACTCTCAAGCCCCCCTCACCTGTGACACCCCCCAGACAGCGCCCTCCTGTCCGAACCCCCGACCCCCAGGTGGGCCCATCCAGACTGGACAACCCCCCAGGCAGCCCCCTCCAGACTGGACAACCCCACCGAATGGCACCCTCCAGACTGGACACGCCCCCTGGGAGCCCCGTCCAGACTGGACAGCCTCACCCCATGGCAGCCCCCTCCAGACTGGACACCCACCCAGGTAGCCCTTTCTAGATTGGACATCCCCCCCCAGACAGCGCCCTCCAGACTGGACCCCCCCCAGGGAGTTCCCTGACAGTCTCCCACAATACCAGTGCAATGCATGTCTGAAGCTTACCTTAACCTCCATGGTCTGCCAGCACCAATATGTCCACCGCAAACACGATCATCAGGAAGCACCAGAGATCAATCCAGGACTGAAGCATCTGCTGACACACCCTTCAAGACCTTAACCAGCCCACCCCATACACATGTCACAGGTGAATGCAATGGCAAGTGGCTTGTGCATGTTGGCCATGGCACATTGCAAAGGCATCAAAGCACACTAACTGAATGTGTCCCCATGACAGAAGTAAACCTACTGATAAATATGAAATATACACAGACAATGGCCAGGCGCGTCACCGCCTGAGCATCAGAGACCTGGGTGGAAGGGTGTCAAATTACCTAACAGGGAACAATAACATGACAGGGCATGCATGGGTGATGGAGGGCAGTCAGAGAGTGCATGAGTCACAGAGATCGTAGAATTGTGCTGCTACTCAGAAAGAGCAAACATGGCTCACTACTGCATTCCAGTGTTCGAGTTGGAGCAACACATGAGAGAAGGTAGTGTGTGACTGCACATGCTGGTGGTTGTGTCTGCATGACATGGGTTTGACACAGTAATGACAAACAAAAGTGCCTTTAACGGGACCATGGAAAACCTCCACAGTGAGCCGACCTCCCTCCACCTCAACCACACTGATGTCAAACCCACAGTGATGCTGCACAGCTAAAAGCAAACGAAAACATACAGTGCAGACCCCGCTGTCTGTTGGACCCACCCTCACATGCCAGGCACATGTGCATCCTTCCAGCCGCAACCATCATAGCAACAACAACACACATGCATGCACGCCACAAGATACATGACTTGCAATGGAGAGATGCACTGGCTGAAAAGTGAACTATCAAAGTTGCTGACACACAAATGAACTGCATGAAGCATGGAATGTAAAAAAATCAAATATGTATTGCATATAAATATTTACAATTAAAATGGGGAATCAAGGTGAAAGCAGTCCAGGGGAAAATGAGAAAAGAAATAAAAAACCTATGCCTAACTATGTACATGAAAAACTGGGAAGGAAAGTCTGCCAAGTCTGGGGAAAAGAATTTTTAAAAAAGGAAACCTACATCTAAATAACAATTTACAAAGGCTAATCCTCCTCAACAATCTCAATCAGCCTTTCCTCCTGGGCCGGGTCCCATGCCATGTCCACCCCCCCCCTCAAGCGGGCCTCTGTTCTTCCCTGGAGGGCTTACAGGTTGCCCAGCATCCATGTCTCTATCACTTGTGCTTCTTTGCAAGTGGCCTCCAGGATGACAGCCCGCCTCCTTGCATGATGCAGTGCAATCCCAGTCCTGGCCATCACTACTCCTGCTTCCTGTGCCCACTGCCTCTCTGCCATGATCTGCCATTCATAACGCTGGAACACGGAAGACAATCCGTGGCGCAGGTCCATGTGTGCCCCCTAACTCACTCTTTCCACCTGCCTCCTTTGGGTGGTCTGCCCAGCAAAAAATCACCTCCTCCTCATTGCCACCTGCTGGCCCAGGGCGTACGGCACATGCACTGCTCATAGGTGCTTGCTGTCCCTCCTTTGCCTATGCCCCGGTCGGTGCCTGGGTAGGCACAGTGGCCACCTCAGCTGCTGTGCCTTGGACTCCCAATGTGGGCAGGGATGTGAGCTCCACCAGACGGGGCATTGTAGGTGGGACTGGTGCACAGGTGGCCCTGCTAGTATCTGGGCAGGAAGGCACCCTGGAGGATGACTGGCGCACAAAGGAGGAAGAAGAGGAGGAGGTGGTTGCAGCAGTGAAAATCCCATGGAGTAGACTACGGAACAGGCATGCTGTAAGCCAGGACACAAGGCTGTATAGCTCACTGTGATGATGGGCATGCAGACTACGAATAGTTGGCCCCTCATCATGAATTACACCTGTCTGTCTCGCCAACCCGGCCAGCAGGGGCAGCATATAATCCCGTAGGCACACACCAGATGGCAAGGGAGTGTCGGTCTAGGAGGACACACCAGCCAACAAGCAGGGGGGGGGGGTCTGGGTGGAGGCATCCTGGTGAGCGCACATTGCTGCATTCGATGCCCCAGGGACTGGATTGTGCACAGGCACCTCCAGAGTGGCCTGCACAGGCCTCATTTCCCTAGAACAGAACTGCACCAAGCATGCCCACCTCAACACCCCCAACTAACCCCATGGGATGAGCTGCAACAGCCACCTCCTCCATCTTCTCCTCCTCCTTCTCTGTCAACTAGGATGGCTCCAGGGCATATTCTGCTGTGGATGACCCCGGTGGGGCATCACCTGGTCCCATTGCTGCTGAGGAGTCCACTCCCACCTTCACCTTCTTGGACCTACCCCCATACAGCCATTCCCGATGTCACCAGCGCTGCCCCAGCCACCTTTCTCCCCGAAGATGAGCTGTCACAGAGGTGTGGGCGTGGCTGTGGGCTGCGCCTCTGCCTGGTGGATGCATCCCTGCATCCATACTCCACAGCACTGCTTCCGCCCTCTTCAAAATATGCAACTGCGGAAAAGGAGACACAGAACAGAAACATCAGTGTACTGCACCAAAGCCAGCGTGGCCTCACCAACATTCACAGGAACATGACTTGTCAAGGGAACAACCATAAACCTCCAGACCTACACACATAGACATGCAATCCACATCCATGCAGACACCTGCTTGGCCATCACTCCACACGATCACATCAAAGTACATGCCACTGTCACAACCAATCAATTGTGTATGCTATACACACATGCATCAATTGCACATGTACACGTGAGCATACCATAGCAATAAGCACATACACATGTCATGCACACACCTCACATCAACTCAGTGGGCCCAGGCAGTGCCACAACCAATCACATCAGAGTCCTGTGAACTGCAATACCTCAATGTGACTAAGCCAGACATCCAAATGCAAGTGTTGCATCCAGGCATGAGTGATGCACAGTCACACATTTCCATTTTGGGCACATAGACATGAGCATCATGCATGCACGTGATGTGGGCAACATTACCTCAACTGGCACATTTGCCATCCTGGAACTCTCAGACACAAGTAACAATGCATGTGCACGGTCTGCAAACCAGCACTACAACACACAATGCAAGTAAGAGCACATTTAAAATCCAAAGATATCTCAATGCACACATGGAGAGCAATGTCTGGGGCATGCATCCAGACATCCGTCTCAGAAGCACACTTGCTGCAAGCCTAAGGGGGTCACTGTCAACATGCTGGTACATATACAACACACATGCACCGTAGAACAATGCACCACATGGCTACTCACCAGTCGACTCCAGACGTTGGCGTAATTTACAGACATGGGTGTGCAGCACTGGGTCAAACCTCTCCAGGACCGACATGTTATTCCCTGACTTCCAGCAGATGCGTGCACAGTGCCCTTCCACGGTAGAACCGGCCTGGACATATCGCATGGCCTTGCCGGGGGTCCTGGATTTCAGATCCTCCCAGCGCTTGTGCACGGTCTTGGGGGTCTTGACTGCCACCCCTCCACATTGATGGCATCTGTGATCCCGTCCCAGATCTGCTGACGTCCTTCCTTGCCGCGTTGCAACACAGGGTCGAAGAGGGCATCATAATGCTCAAGGACCTTTGCCACCAGGATGTCGACTTCCCTGGTGCTAAAGTTGACAGCCCTCTGCCTCGCTGCCGTGGGGTTGCCGCACTGCTCTGAGGATGATGGTGCTGACATAACAACCCTTGAGGCAGGTGTGGGTGGGCAAGGTGGTCCTGGAGCTGGGCTGTGGAGCGGTGGTGGTGGAATGGCACGGTGGAACTCCAACCAAGCAGCTGAGGTGGTCACAGGGCCAGAGAGGGGATTACAGGCAATGGCTGGATAGCAGATACTCCAAACGCAGTGTGGGTGGGCAGCAGGCACACACACTGTACAGGCAACAACAGATGGCAAAGTTGGAGGCAGCACAGGGCAGATTGAGGCAGGTAAAATGACACGGAGGCAAGAGAGTGGGTCTTCCATGTCTTATAATGATGGCAGCCGTGATCAGAGTGAAGGGACTTTGCGTGTAAATAATGCAAAACGCGTGGGCATGTGAAATCATAGGAAAGGCCCTCAGTCCATAACTTAGGTGACACGTGCTGCATACAGGCGTTGAGCACGCCATATTTGGGGATATATAAGTACATGTAGAACAACTACAAAGGTGCGTGTGAAGGGGAGGAAATGGTCGAGTGGAGTACTGCGTATTTTGGAGTGCCACGCATTCTGTTCACTTCAGGGACCGGTCAAACTTCTTATTTTGGTGGGGGATTTTCCTCCACGCATACGGGGATCTACTTTTGATTTTTGTCAGGCTAACAGTGAGTCATGTATTCATTTTTTTCAACTCTGGGTGCCCCTGTGTATCGTGTACCACTATTCTTACCTTTGTGGTTGCTTTCTGGGGTTTGTGTACGCATTTCTTGTGTTTCTGGGTGCCACTGCGTATCATGTACCACTTTTTTTCTTATTTCTGAAGCTATCCTGGTATCGCGTACGCATATATTTTTATTTTGGGGTGCCTGTGCATTACACATACCGTATTTTCCACACCTGGGGTACAACTGAGCCTTGCTGGACCACAGAACTACGTCTTCCATTACGTAGACTGGGGTTCTAGGGCCTGCTGTGGAAGCAGCTGTCCCAGCCCCATGGGTTCCGGGATGTGCTGTGGAAGCAGCTGTCCCAGCCCGAAAGGCTAAGGGACTTGCTGTGGAAGCAGCTGTCCCAGCCCCAGGCGATCCGGGACGTGTTGTGGAAGCAGCTGTCCCAGCCCAAAAGTCTAAGGGACGTGCTGTGGAAGCAGCTGTCTCAGCCCGAAAAGCTAAGGGACATGCTGTGGAGGGAGCTGTCCCAGGGGGTAGTGCCATGCCCCAGGCCACTTGTGGTCCAGCATCTGGACCCCAGAGTGGTCCTAGCCACACAAGGGTGGCACCAACACCTTGTGGCAAGAAGGCAAAGCCTGCACAGCAGGAACAGACTCAACCCCATGACACAATACAGGACACTGGCATGTTGAGGAAGAAATATGATATGATGTGGCATTTTTAACGCACCTGTACACAAGTGTTTCTAGGCGCGACAAGAGAGGACAAAATAATGATCTTACTAGGCCTTGTGTTATTCAAATCAGACAAGTGTGGGGAAGAGAGAAGGGGAGAAGTGCCAGGGGGGAGTGGAAGGGGGAATTGCAGTTAACTCACAAGTGCAGCCAGAGGGTGGCTCATAAGTGCAGAGAGAAGGGTCTGTAGGGTTGCAGATACAGACCCTTAAGTTCTGGGGAGCCCGGAGGTGGTGCAAGGGCAACTAGACATGCAGGAGCCTGGGCTCGAGTTCAGAGGGTGACGAGGTGACCAGTGCACGGAGCAGTCGGGTGCCTCAGCAGAGGAGAGGAAGAGAGAAAGCGGAAGCAAAAAGGAAGGTCTTGAGTTGCTTCAGGAACCAGAGTTGGTTCTGCTCAAGTTTGAGAGAGGTGCGGAGGCTGTTACAGAGGGAGGCCCCAGTCGAGGAGAAAGATTTGCCCCATCTCTCTGCTTGGAGAAGTGTCTGACCTTCAGAGAATTGAAGTTGGATGAGCGGAGACCGGGAGAAGAAAGATGTTTTGGAAGAAGAAGTTGGAGGTAGAGCGGTCCCAGGCCCCAGAAATCCTTGTGGACAATGCAGGTGGTCTTGAAGTTGATCCTTGCAACCAAAGGGAGCCAGTGAAGAGATTTCAGAGCTGGAGAGATACGATCCCTGGCTTGAGGCCAAGACCAAGTCTCGTAGTCCTGTTCTGGATATGTTTTAAAGGTCAAAGAGTAGAAGCAGGAAGAATTAGAAAGAGGCTGTTGCAATAGTCCAGCCTAGAGAGGACCAAAGCTCTGGAGACAGTGATCTTCTGGGGGAAAGTGAGGAAAGGAAGAAAACCTCTGAGGAGGTGCAGCTGATAGTTTGACTTCTTAGCGACATCAGAGATGTGAGGAGAGAAGGGGAGGGTGGAGTTGAAGATGACACCAGGGTTCTTAGCCTCAAAGGAAGGAGCAGGAAGAGGGCCTAGAGTGGGCGGCCACAGGGAGATAACAAAGGAGGGAGCGGGTGTCCCTATGAGGAGGATCTCAGTCTTAGTGGCATTAAGGCAGAAATCATTGGCAGAACACAATTCCTGAATTACGGCCAGACAGTCTGGTACGAGAGAAGAAGCAGAGGTGGCTGAGGGGAGCCTGAAATACAGCTGAGTGTCATCCGCATAACATTGAAAATTGGAGCAGGAAGTAGCTATGCTGTTGGCAAGAGGTGCCAGGTAGTGGTTGAAGAGCCAGGGAGAGAGGTTAGACCCCTGGGGAACACCACAAGTAGAGAGAGAGAGATAGAAGAGAGGAAAGACCCCAGTTGGACCTGAGAGGGTCTGTCAATGAGAAAGGAGGTCAGCCAGGTCAGGGCCTGATCAGTAATACCAAGGTTGTCCCGAAGATGATTGAGCAGGATGTCATGGTTGACCGTGTCAAAAGCAGAGGATAGATCAAGGAGAATGAGTACAGAAGGGAGATTAGAGTCAGGATTGGAGAGCAAGTCTTCATGGGTGTTCAAGAGAGCAGTTTCCATACTTCTGGCAGCTCTGAAGCCAGACTGGTGGGCATGGAGGCAACCAACAGATTCAGTATGTAGATTAAGCTGGGAGATGGTCAGATTTTCCAAGAGTTTGCCCAGGAAAGGAGTGATGGAGATCGGGCGATAGTTAGCCGGAGAGGAAGGATCGGCCAAGGGCTTCTATAGAAGGGGTGCACAAGTGAGTGCTTAAGGGGGAGGGGAAAGTTGCAGTGGCAAAGGAGCGATTGCAGAAATCGGCCAAGGCTGGAGCAAGGGTGTCGATGTGGTCCTTGATAGTTCTGGATGCGCAGGGGAGAGCCTGCTTTGACGAGACTTTCATAGATTGGATTTTTCTAGAAACATCACTGGGGTGAACAGGGGTAGAGGAGGAGCAAGAGGAAGTAGAGGAAGCGAGGGTGGACAGGATGTCCTGAGTTTTAGTAGTGAAATGAGAGGCCAAGGCCGTGCAGAGGGCCTGGGAGGGAACAGGAGAGGTAGAGACTGCAGCATGATTAGCCATCTCCTTGCAGATTTTTAAAACTTCGGCTGAGTTGTTAGATGCCGCAGAGATGCAGGATTGGATGTAGGCTCCCTTCCTAGATTTGACAGAGAGTCTCTACTGCCTTTGGAGCAGGCAGCAGGCCAGTTGGTCAGGGGGTGGGCCTGAGGCCCTCCACTTCCTCTCTGCTTTCATACACTTTCATTTAAGGGTGGCGAGGTCGGAATCGTACCAAGAGTTGCACTTGGATTTGTGCTTCAAGTGGATCCTCATGACAATGGCAAGGACATCCAGAGTGTTGGTGATAGATGGATGAAGGTTAGAGAGGACTGTGTCAGGGTGTGAGTCAGCCTAAGGTTCAGTCGTAGGAGAGAAAGTAGCGGCACAAGCTTCAACTGACAAACATTTCATGGGTCGGATGACCGAGCAGGTAGGTAGCAGTGCTAGAGTTGGCTTGACCTGCAGGGAAGAGAGGGAAAGGTGGAAAGAAAGGAGAAAATTATCACTCCATGAGAGAGGAGTGGTGAAAGGGTTAGAGAAGGGGAGGTCTGAGGACATCAGAACATCCAGGGTGTGCCCTGCAGAGTGAGTCGAGCCGGAGGGAAGAATAGAGAGAGTGAGAGAATCAAAGAGGTTGCGAAAGAGTCCTGAAGAAGGGCTGGTAGCATCCAGGTGGATGTTCAAGTCTCAGAGGAGGAGAAGTTGGGAGGTAGAGGCAAGGAGCGAGGAGTAGAGGTCAGCCCACTCAGAGAGGAATATGGCGAACTGGCCAGCCAGCCTGTAGATAGTGCCCACAGTGAGAGAGAGGCCAGGAGAAGAAGAAGAACTTCCATGATGAATAACTCAAGATCCTCAACCGTGACATGTGCCAGCATCCGGGGAGCACACATACACCAGCTCAGCGTATGGTGCATTGGCAGCATGACACAGATGAGATCAATGCCTTAGGGTTTGAGAAGTGCACTGCTGCACAGGTAGTGAAGCGCTGGAATGATCTCACCCGTCGCACCAAGTCCAAGCTGGGTGCCAACCTAGCCTCTGCTCTGGCAACTGGAGGGGGGTCACCGGAGGAGGAGGAGCTGACAGAGCATGAAGAGGCTATGAGTCAATTCATTCTACTGGAGCAGGGGCAAGGCGTGGGGGGCCTGGAAAATTATGAGGACACATCTGGTGAGTGCTCAACATTGTGCATCCTGAGTATGTGAAGTAAAGCATCTCCAAGATGTTAAATTGTGGTGCACATCTGGCTGCATTTGAATGACTGCTCCAGGTAACCATGTCATGTGGTATACTGAATCCTGTCCAGTGTACACAAGAGTGGATACAAACCATGTGTTGTACATCAGTTGAACATGTCCGTATGACAGTAGTCATCCCCTACTAGCATACCCCGAACATCAGCAACATAATACCACAACGTTCACAGTTGTCTGCTGCATCCTTGATGTGAGTGACTCTGCTCTGCTAGACATGTGCATGTGTCTGAAATCCAAGGTACACTTCATACCCTGCAGGGTATTGATTCTCTTTTCACACATGTACATATGTGCTTCCATGCTACATAGTACATCCAAGATGACACCCAAAACACCTTATGGTGTGCCCTGAGTGAGTGTGCATATATCTAGACTGTGCACATCCCTGCTGCCCCAATGGCAATGACTCATGAGGCAAATCGTTGTGAGGCCTGCTCCCTGTTAACCTCCCACACTCAGTCCACGCTCCATGGGTCCCTGCCCCTCTCGCTCTTGTGGGTCACTGTACCTTGTCCCGATCTACAACTCTGTTGACTTACTCTCTCCACATCACAGACCTTGCCTACATGGTACTTATACAGCCATACATCAAATGGGACTGTTTCCTTTTTCATAGACTTACGGCATGTTCCCATTGTGTGCCGTCCCCGTACCAAGACAACACTGGTGTGGCATGTGATGGATCTGGACTTCGATGTGGATATGTGTGTCTGCCTGTTGCCATGTGATATAACTGCACATCACAGAGCCACATGTCCATGCCCATTTAACTGCTATTAGTCAACAGTTTGCGGTGCCATGGCCCATAATGTGCTTCTTAACGATCCTGTTTGTTTGCAATGTGACCACTTACAGCATGGCCCTGAGCGGGGAATTATGCTGGCAGCCTACATATGCCATGCTCAGATAACTTGTTGTCCATAGTGTGTGGATGCTGTATTTCTTATGGTGACATGCCCTGCATTTTGTTGCATGACAGCAATGTGATACACATGTTGACTGTAGACACGTTGCACATGACTCCACATGTCTTTTTCTGTCCATGTGCAGGTGAGGAGGCATCAGATGCAGAGGAGGAGGAAAAGGATGAAGAAGAGTCTGTGGCACTTCAGATCACCAGTGGAGGATGTGGCGCGGCAGGCCGTGGGAACCCACTGGTGCTACAGACCATCCTGATCCATGCTGCAGACACTTCTGACTCTTTGGACTCAAGTAGCTCTGATGCTAAACCGGATATGCAGTCCTCAATGCTGGGGGAGGTGAGTGCACCAATGGGTGGAGCAGTTGGGGCCCGTGAATCTGCAGGGGGTCAGGTACCTTCACAAGGCCAGTCAGTGGTGGTACACCCGTCTGTGGTGGTTACGGATGCAAGGCCACGCTCCCATGTTTTGGTTTTTGGTCCTGGTACAGATGTCCAAGGGAGTGTTGCAGTCCTGCAGCCGAGGACAGGGGCATCACAACAAGGGCCATGCACCCTTGGATCATGCAGGCATGGGCCCGGCACACGTGGAGGACGTGTGCAGACTGGGCAGACATAGTGGGAGCAGCAAATGCTGCCTTTGAGAGTCTGGCTGAAGGCATGGATAGGGGGGCCCCTTCCATGATCCCCCCAGCAACACGGGTGGAGCAACAGCTGCACGTTATGCGGTCCACATGCCGCTCCCAATGGCTGCGCATGGAGGCCAACATCAGGGGTCGATGGGCAGATCTGCAGTGTCTACAGGCATCTCTGCTTGCAGAGGGCCAGGCACACAGGGATGCCCTGAGGCATGAGTTGTTGGCCCACAGAGGTGCAATCCATGAGGAACCTGTAGCCACCAGAAGACTGTTCCGCCAGGAGATGTTAGCATTGAGGCAGACAATCCCAGAAGAACTCTGTGCAACCCGTGAGGTTGTGCATAGTGACCTCCAAGCCCTCAGTCTGCTGGTGCATTCATCAGTATCACGCATGGTGGCTGCCACTGAGGATCAGGCCAGGGCACTGCGTGGCCAGCCTCCAGCACCACTTCCACCTGCAGATTCAACGCAGGATGGGGGTGCCAGCCCAGACATACTTCTGCATTGTCCACAAGCCCTTTTGGGGGTTGGGGCTTCAATACCTTCAACTCTTCCTGAATATCTTCCTTCTCGAACTCTTCTCTCATCCGCCTCCAAGTCCCTCAGGGTCAATCGCTTCTCCAAGCAACGAGTTGGTGGTAGATCTCTTTCCTTGGCTGGGGCCACCCTCTGGAACAGCCTCCCTGCCTCCCTGAAACTTGAGGAGGACCAGCTCTGGTTCCGGAAGCACCTCAAAACCTTTCTCTTTGCTTCTGCTTTCTCTCCTCCTCTCCCCTGCTGACTTCCCTGGCTGAAACTGCACTGGTTCCTGGCCACCCTCTGATCTCAGGCCCAGGTCCCCTCCCCCGCCAGTCGCACACCTGCATTGCCTTCCGGGCAACCCCCGCACTTGGGGACTGTTCTCTGTATCCCTACAGCCCCACTACCAGCACTTGACACCTGATGTCTTCACTTACCATTGCACTTGCCATGAGCTGGCTGCACTTTTTACTACTATTTATTATTCTATTATCCCATGTACTGCACTATCCCCTCCTTACCCCCGCAGTTTTCCTCTTCCCCCTTCCCATGCACTTGAACGATCTGAATGACACCTAGCCTAGTAGGATTGTTGTCTCTGTCTTCCCTCTGTTCCCCCTCCCTTGTCTTGTCGCGCCTTGAATCACTTGTTGTATAGGCGCGTTATAAATGCCATATCATATCATATACCGGTCCAACTTAGCCGTGTGGTCCGTGAGCCCATGGAGGGGAATCTTTCTTTTCTTTTTGTTTTTTTTGGACGTCCACCCATGTGGATGTTGACATGCACCCTGGTAACTATGGGTTTCGTGTATCCTCGCACATGTGTGCTGTGTGACTGGTACTTCAATATGCCTGTTGTAATGTCTTCTCATATGTTGTTTCAGTAATCCGTAATATGGCGGTGACTGCTGTCCCGGGAGAGACACCCTGCACCCTTTGACGTCCATGCTCCCCATGGCTTCCACCAGGCACTGACCCTCCTGTCACTAATTCAGAGACACAATTCTTGGTGAAGGTGATGCAGGATTCACACAATGCCGGCACCGTCAGCGGGTATGCATGAGCACTGTCTTGCATGTTGAGCATGCGTCATTGTTCCCCATGTTTGCTGTATGTGTAACTTTACTTATATGTGCTTTGCATGCTACCATGCCAGGATGTTTTTTAAGAGTGCTACCTCCCTCAGTCAATTCATCTATGCCTGCATCTACTGTGGTGTAGTGCATGTCATTGGCCAACTCCAATCTAGGCAGTTTAACTTGGCCTTTCCTCTCACTGTCACTCCCGCTCCCTCTATCTGTTGTGCTATGCTGCACTCATGGGCAGATCACAATCTTTGTCTTGTAACCCTCTTGCAGCCTGTGGTGCTTCTGCAGTGGGTGCTCTCTGCATATTTTCAGGATCCATTCATGAGTTGTCATGAATGTGCATGTTCTTTCTGTTGTTACTATGCATGTCATTGCATTTAGGGGATGCATCTCCCGATGGGTTGCATCGTATGCAAGGCAGGTGGGTACCCTGTGCGGGTAAGTGAAGGGTTTTTGCAAACACTTGTGTGGTGTTTGGCTGGGAGTCTTGCACTGTGTGTGATCATTTGGGATTGCCTTGTCTTGTGGGGTACCAGTACTACTTCATGGGTGCATATTTCGCAGGGTGTGGCTCTGGTAACAAGTCTGGGCATGGTGTTCTTTATATGGATTAGTGGGGCCACTGGTTTCATGTTCAGAATTGTGGGATTTCCAACTGTGTGGGCCTTTCTTGGGTGGTTGGTAGTGGGTGGCAGGGCTGGTTGTTTGTGTCCGGTGACAGGTATTGTTGGTTGTGCTGGTGTGTGTCTCATTGCACTTTGACCATGAGTACTGAGTGACACTTCACATCCCTTGCAATGTTTGTGGGGTAATGGTTCAAGGGCACATTTGGCCGCTCTTGCTTCGGGTTCCTCAATTATGGTGTGCAGCCCCAGTTACGAGCCACAACCATGGGACCATTGATGTACATTTTTTGTATACAGTCTTCATAACAAAACTTTTATATAGATATGCACATATAATGAAACTTTTATAATGAAAAATATAATGAAAATGTATGTGGGGGTGGGGCAAAGGGTTAAATCTTGGGGGAAAAAGGTTTGGGGTGGGTTTTTAGGGGTGAGAAATGGGACTTTGGGGGGCAACCCCCCAAAATAAGTTTACACAAATGTGTTGTTTTTTCATTGTTAAATGTTCTGTATATGTGCATTCTACATAAAAGTTGTTGTTATAAAGACATGTAACCACATTTCTGGGATGCTATGTTGTGAACTGGCACGTTGTGCAGTGTTGGTGTTTTCACATGCATGTCTCATGCATGCTGCACCATGGTGTTTTCAGCTTCAAGTTCAACGCAGCTGGGTGCATGGTACTGCTGCATTCAACTGAATGCACATTTGCCCCAATTGTATGCTGGCACAATGAAGTCTGCATTGACCTTGCACTTTTACTTTGCATCCTACATTTAGCATGCATTTATCCTTGATTGCAGTATCACATAGCTTTGCCCTGTCTGATTATGTCTTCCATGGCAGTTGCCTCGGTGGCCAGCCTTCCAGTCGGACATCGGCCTCTGTAAATTGATGCTGCATGCATGATCCTGCCTGGAGTGCAAGAGGTGAGTATTTGTGTACTGGCCTTCTTGTGCTTTGCATCATGGGCTCCCATGACTGTATTCACTATACCGTCCCAATACTACAGAGGTGATGGCATGCCTTGTCATGTCATTGATAGTCTTCCAGGGATATCCCTGCTTTTTTGGGGGCTCAATTATCTGCATGTGTGATGTCTTCTCATTTTCATGCAGCATGTTGACTGATGCTTGCTTTGTGTATGTGCCATCATCTTGGCAATGGGGTTATGTGACATGGTGGCACACACATATGTATGCAGCCTTTTGACTTGTGTGATGTCCACATGACACGCGGGATGACACGGTCTGGACAGATCACGTGGATGCAGTGAATAAATGAGAGCAAGAAAGCCTGCCAAGGCAGTCTCCGATCTGACACCAGAGCTACTGTGTCTGTGTCCCTCATTGCACAGCGTGACCCGCCTGCAAGGCCCTGCCTGCCATCCTATGGCCCCTCATCACACTGGCGACGAAGATGGGATAGAAAGCCCATCCACTACAGAACAAGGCCCCCACCTGCCACGACGCAACACCGTGCTGTCCCGTTACCGCGTCCCAGGCACCCCAGGACCCGCTGACTCACTGTGGAGTCGCTTTCCCCCGCACACAGTGCTTGGGCGTCGGAGGAACACACCGGATCAAGTCAAGTAAGTGCTGTAACGCGGCACACTCCCATGGGAGCTGCTGCATCCCACACTTTCTGGCCAACCACACACCGGCAGACTCTGCTTCTAGCCCACAAGCTACCCAAGGCCCAAGAAGGCACAGCTGGCCTCCAGGTCCTCACAGCCACCCTGACACCCTGCAGCTCTGGCCTCTCTAGCCTGTGCCAGTAGCCTGCCATCAAGCAACCACCTCACAACACGGCAGCCAGCGCTGCATCCCATCACTGGCCAGACCAGAGCCACAAGCTGCTGGTGGAGCACCCACCCAGCAAGACAGCCAAGCAGCAGCAGGACAGCCAAGGGCAGTGCACTGCCCAAAACATGGATAGAACAGCTTGAGCACGACCAGGAACAGCTCAAGGCACACCTGAGTGGGTAAAGACACCTACCAAGCGCACGTGCCTCCCCGTGCACCCCAAATAATGGCAGATGACCCTACAGCAATGCCACCCAGACAACAAGACCAAAACCCAGAAACCAGCACGTGGTTAGATACCAAGCAAGGTACTTTGATCAGGGATGTCATTTAGGGGTTGCCAGGGGTCTCACCTGCGACCCCCGAGGTCTCCCTTGCTATCACTAAAAAAATAAAAAAAATAATTGAGGCTCCTGGGCTGTGGGCAGCGGCATGTGGCTCTTTGTTTCTGGGGTGGCTGGTTTTCTTATAGCTATAGCCGGTAAGATAGCTCAGTAGATTGAGCGCTCGCTGCTGCAATGTGTGTGAGATCTGCGGGTTGCAGTTTCCACTCCCGACAAGGTCAACTCAGCCTTTCATCCTGCTGAGGTTAATAAATTAGTAACACACAGGTTGGGTAATATTGTATGTATATTTGTTCTATATGAAGCGCTTAAGCGTAAGTGCTATATAATAACACATCATTATCATTTGCCCCTGGACGTCTGCTTGCATTCAAAGTAATCTGGTGATATGGGCCTATACGCATTATATTAATGATACATATGGTGATCCATTCTTGTATAAATGTATATCACTTTACAGTAATATCGTAACCATATTTTTCATAGTGTACCTACACACAATGCTATATGATGCCACTTCCTGTTTTGTCAAGGGGTGAAAAGTCGTGTTCCATCGCTTCCTGTGATGTCACTTTGGGGTGGTGTCAAATTACATCACTTCCTGTGATGTCATCAGAGGTCAAGGGTCACTTCCACTACCCTTGGCATTTTGGTGAAATGACATCCCTGACTTTCCTGAAGCCATTTAAGCCTTTTGGTCCCTTTGCAGAGCTCCGCTGGGAGCTATGGGTCCAGCAATTCAATTTAAGCACGTGATATCACAGTTGAAGAAAAGAAAAGGACATTCCTCATGCTCAATCTCGGCGCTGAGACTGTTCAATGCACTCCCGAATCGCGGCATAGAAGACGACTATGATACAGCGAAAGCTGTCCTCACGAGGAAATTCAAGCCCCAAATTAGCCCAGATTTCGAGCATTTTAAAAGAGCCAGGCCAGACAACGCCCACAGGAAAGCATCGACCACTTCCATGGTCGGCAGCAAGAGATGGCCATTGGCTGCAACTTCCCGGACAACGAATTTGCAGTCAGACAACATTTCATACATGGCCTCTCTTCCGAAAAGCGCGGCGGTCAATCCTATCGGACACAAATCTCCTCTAGACACTATCCTATCCTATCCATGTGGCGACAATGTGAAAGGACAGATGAGCACGTGACAGAAATCAAACAGATGATTAGTTGCCTGCCACTAGACACGTAAACACCACGCAACAGCATGACCACCATCAATGCTCTGTGCCAGAACAAACCCCAACAAGGGCAGACAGCAAGCAAGCCAGGAGACTGCCTATGGTGTGGCGGACAGCAACACAAAGGGGAACCCTGCCCAGCATACGGCACCACGTGCTACAAATGTGGGAAGAGCAACCACTATGTGTCAGTATGCTTAAACTCCCAGAGAACCAAAGATCACTCACCCAAGAGGAGATCCCAGGACTGGAGGAGCGACATGAGGTCCAGGAACGCACAAGCATTCCACCCAAAGTAACCCAACCGCCGCCAGCGGAGACAGCCCAATCGGCCCCGAAACTCCCGAAGAGGACGGGTCTGGGTGATCGAAGGCGAAGACACTGACAACAGCAGCAGCGACGACGACCAGTCGGGCAGAGAACAGTCCCTAAATCACACTAACCAACACCGCCACTCAAGATGAGAAAAAGCCCTTGGGCCTCATTACGACCCTGGCGGAGTGGGTTTACGCCAGCGGTATTCGCGGCGGACCCTTCCGCCCTACTACGAGTTCCCGTAGCGCCATGGAGCGGTTTCCGCCTGGTTTTTCCGGGCGGAGAAATCCATGGCGCTACGGGACCTTGTTGTTAATTACGCCACCGTATTTTACGGTGGCGTAATTAACGCCTTCCCCACTCCCATTATACCCTATGGGGCAAAAATGGGAATGGGGAAGGGTAAAATGGGGAATGGGGATTTACCGCCCCGCCAAGGTCGGAATGGGGCGGTAAATCCGCCAACCCCCATGGCGGTATCGGCAGCTTTCCGCCGTGCTCCATGGTGCATATTGCACCACGATCTCCGCCAGGGTCGTAATGAGGGCCCTTGTGATTTCAGCGGTCAGGCCGGCAGGCAAACCAATGGCAGCAGATCACACCGCAGCTGTACAGTCACCGTTGGAGACATCCCAGTGACGATGATGATTGACACTGGTGAATGTCATGCTGACTACAAGGTTCGACAAGCTAGACACCAGACCATCCATGTGGCGAAAACCTGTGCAGCTATTTGCGCACGGATGCAAAAGGCCCCTCCCATTCGTGGGGTACTTGAAAACCACTCTCACGCAGAACAAGAAGAGCTGCAGGACTTGCATCTATGTAGTCGATGCAGGGATTGAGACACTCCTCAGCTGCCCAACCACCGAAAGGCGAGAACTAATACTATTCACTTTTGCAATCCATTCCAGAGAAATTGACCACCTACTAGCCAAGCACAGAAAGCTATTCCAAGGCATTGGATGCCTAAAAGGGAGGACAGTAAAACTTCACATCAACCCCATGGTAGAACCAAGGGTGGTCCGACACCAAAGGGTCCCTTTCCACATGAGGGCAGCAGTAGAGGCAGAGCTAAACAAACTCGAGGATCTCCGAATAATTGAAAAGACCACTGGCCCCACACCCTGGGTGTCCCCCATGGTGATGACAGTGAAACACAAACAGCCCCAAGCGATGCGGCTATGCATCGATATGCGCCTCCCCAACGTGACAATAGGGCGGAAAAACACGTAACACCAACAGTGGAGGAACTGATCGTGGATTTAACAGGCACCACTGTCTTCAGCAAACTGCACTTAAGATCAGGGTACCACCAAATCCGTCTAGCAAAGGACTCAAGGTACATCACGACGTTCTCGTCACATCTTGGGCTTAGAATATGCCGCCGGCTCAATTTTGGGATTTCGTCCACAGCGGAGGTATTCCAATGCAAAATACGAAAAGTACTTCAAGAACTCCCAGGGGTCACTAATGTCAGTGATGACATCCTAGTCTATGGCAAAACAGAAAAGGAGCAAAACAGCCGATTGGCAGCCACACTACAGCGACTAGAAGAGTTGGGGCTGACACTACATGAAGATAAATGTGAATTTGGTAAACACACACTGAGTTTTTTTGGTTATGTCTTTAATGAAAAAGGAGTATCCCCGGAGCCCGGTAGAAGACATCAAAAACGCTCAGTCCCCAACGCTGCAACCGAGGGCCGCAGCTTCCTAGGTATGGCAACATACTGCGGGTGGTTCATTCCCGACCTGGCCACCATTGCCACTTCGCTGCGAGAGCTCACAAAAGCAAAGACGACATGAGAATGGGGAGAGACCCAGGAGAAGGCTTTCCAGAAGACCAAGGACTCGCTATCCAGCGACGCCACCATGGCATTCTTTGACACATCGCGAAAAACTGAACTAGTAGTGGACGCCAGTCCCGTTGGTCTTGCAGCAGTTCTCACCCAGACTGACCGAGACAGAACTGTTGTCCCCATCGTGTTCACTAGCAGAGCTCTCACTCTCACTGAGAAAAACTATGCTCACATAAAGAAAGAGGCCCTCACCATCCTGTGGGTGCGCAGACACTTTCACATATACATTTTGGCCCACCCCATGAAGGTACTAACAGACCACAAACCCCTGGTCCCAGTATTCAAAGGGTCAGGGCCACACCCCCGCAGCCAGGATCGAACGCTGGATGCTCCAGTTACACCAATTCGACCTCGAAGTACAATACAGAGCTGGGGCCGACAACCCTTCAGACTTTTTATCGCAATACCCCCGACCGGCCATGGCAACGGAATGCGAAGTAGCCAAGGAAACAGAGGAGCACGTATGTCACATCAATGCCTGTGCCAAACCAAAGGCAATGAAACTGGACAAAATTTTAGAGGGAACAGACAGAGACCTCTGCTTCCAAATGACCAAGGAAGCGATACTAACTGGCGAGTGGAAAATGTTCCTCACTGCTGTCGCCTACAGGACTCTCCAAGCTCAGGAGAGGATGCAAGCTCAGTTTGGGATACAACGAGATCTGATCATGTCTCTCGAAGGACTGATCCTCAAGGGACACCGCATTGTGATGCCCACCAACCTTCACGAAAGAGCTCTCCAACTTGTGCGCTAGGGGCACCAGGGAATCGTAACAACACTTCCTCAAATCTCCAGTGTGGATGCTGCAGGTACAACAGAAAGCCATAGGTCTGTTTGAAACCTTTACAGCATGCCTAGGTACCCACGGGCTTGGACCACCAGAGCCCATGGCCTGTCCCCCAAGAAGTGAGCGCCGCTGGGACGCAGTGAGCATAGACTTCTGCACAATCGCCAATGAGGCCTACCTCCTGGTAGCTGTAGATGAATACCCAAGGTACCTGGAAGTCGAGCCGGTCAACTCCACCGATGCAGCCTCTGTCACAACAGCGCTGGAGAAGACGTTCAAGAGAGACAATGGAACCCGTTCACAAGCAGAGAGTTCAAACACTTAATCGATAACATGGGATTCCGTCACCAACACATCACACCGTACTGGCCCCAGGCCAACGGTGATATTGAATGATTTATGGCATCTATCAACAAGTGTGTGAGGATCGCCAAGGACAAAAGACGACTGTGGCTACCCGAACTATAGCGGTTTCTTCGATCCTATCGACAAGCTCCTCACTCTGCCATCCAGGCCAGCCCTGCAGCCCTAATGTTTGGGGTACCAACCCGAGCAGGACTGCCTCTTCACCACTCTTGGCACCCCCGACAAGTGGTCCTGGAGCAAATAGCAAGAGCAGAATGCAAGAGACGATATATCAAGAAGAGCCACACCAAATCACCTCCAAGTGGGAGACAGGGCATTGGTGAAGAACCAAGCGCCACAGGGGGAAGATGGCCCTGACATATGAGTCTCTCCCCTGGACCATCACCCATCAAAAGCACGGGCGCTACGGCCATGCGAGGATACGCAACGGTCACCAGGAAAGGGTCCCACTTCAAGCGGATGCCACACAACCTGTGGGAGGAATCCCAGGGGGACAGAACCCCCATGAGGGCCCGTTCTCCGTCGGTCAAACCAACACCACCAGCAGGAGAACAGAAAGAAAAAATAGTCCAGGAGACTCCAGAACCCAGAGACAAGAAAAGGAGTCCACCTAGACTGGCCGCCCCACGAAGGGAGTGAAGAGGACGATACTCACTCCGGAGACAACTGGTACCCTCCTCTCGACTCCAAGGGTACATTCTGAATGGCATCTACAGACGTGCTTGAGCAGGAACACACAGGACTGGCGCTGCGGCGAGCACCACCAAAGACTACTGTAATGTTTGAAAAGTTCATGTGTTTGTTTCTTTGTTTGTCCAAGTTGGGGAGGCATGTGATGTCCACGTGACACGTGAGATGACGCAATCAGGACAGATCATGTGGATGCAGTGAATAAATGAGAGTGAGAATGCCCGCCAAGCAGTCTCTGCTCTGACACCAGAACTACTGTGTCTGTGTCCCTCATTGTGCTACTGCACAGTGCGTCCCGCCTGTAAGTCCCTCCCTACGATCCTACAGCCCCTCATCACATCCTGCACTTTTACACTCCGCTTTGCAAAGTGAGTAAACGCTTTACTTTTGATTTTGACAAACTCTTGCCACGCAAGCGGTGCACACAATTACAATGAACATGTCGGGCAGGGTTTAATTTCAATTGAAAACACAGTTTACCATGCATGCATGTTAAGTAGTGTTCACAATAACAATTAAACCCTCCCGAAATGCGAGCATGTCCCACAGAGTTTCATTATAGTTGTAGACATTGCCTGCCACACGAGAATGGCAAACAGCATGTACAATGAATCCCTAGCAGGTCTGCTTGTTTTATGCTGGTACAGAAAGCTGACATTACTGTGTTCATGCTCCCTTCACTGGTTGGTCTTTTCTTCATTACTGTGTGCATGCTCCCTTCGCTGGCTGGTGTTTCCTGCATGGTTGTGACCATGCTCCCCTTATGGTATGGTCTTTCTTGCCTCGCTGTGTTCATGCTCCCTTCATTGGCTGGTGTTTCCTTCATGCTCCCTTCATTGGCTGCTCATTCCTTAGTGGCTGTCATAATGCTCCCTTCATTGGCTGATCTTTCCTGCATGGATGTGATCATGCTCACTTCATTGACAGGTCTTTCCTACATGGTTGTCATCATGCTCCCTTCATTGGCTGGTCTTTCCTGAATGGAAGTGACCATGCTCCCTTCATTGGCTGGTGTTTGATACATGGCAGTGATCATGCTCCTTTCAATGGCTGTTTTATTCTGCATGGTTGTGTTTATGCTCTCTTCATTGGCTGGTCTTTTCTGCATGACTGTGGCCAAGCTCCCTTTATTGGCTGGTATTTTCTGCATGGATTTGATCATGCTTGTTTAATTGAAAAGTCTTTTCTGCATGACTGTGGCCAAGCTCCCTTCATTGGCTTGTCTTTTCTGCATGGCTTTGATCATGCTCCCTTAATTGGAAAGTCATTCCTGCATGGCTGTGACCATGCTACCCACATGGGCTAGTCTTTCCTGCATGGCTGTGATCAGGCTCCCTTCATTGGCTGGTCTTTCCTGTATGGCTATAATCATGCTCCCTTCATTGGCTGGTCTTTTCTGCATTGCTTTGTTCATGCTTATTTCATTGGCTGGTCTTTCGTACATGCCTGTGATCATGTTCCTTTCATTTGCTAGTCTTTCCCACAGAGCTATGTTCATGCTCCCTTCATTGACTGGTTTTTCCTACATGACTGTCATCATGCTCCCTTCATTGGCTGGTCTTTACTGCATGGACGTGATCATGCTTCCCTCGTGGTCTGGTATTTCCTGCATGGCTGTGATCATGCTCCCTTCATTGGCTGGTGTTTCCTGCATTGATCTATTCATGCTTCCTTAATTGTCTGGTCTTTCCTAAATGGCTGTGATCATGCACTCCACATTGGCTGGTCTTTCCTGCATGGCTGTGATAATGCTCCCTTCATCAGCGGGTCTTTCCTGCCTAGATGGCTGTAATCATGGTCCCTTCATCAGATGGTCTTTACTGCATGGACGTGATCTTGCTCCCCTAATGGTCTGGTCTTTCCTGCATGGCTGTGACCCTTCTCCCTCCATTGGCTGATCTTTCCTAAATAGCTGTGTACATGTTCCCTTCATTGGCCAGTCTTACCTGCATGGCTGTGAAAATGCACCCCTCATGGTCTGGTCTTTCCTGCACAGCTGTGATCATTCTCCCTTCATTGTCTGGTATTTCCCTCATGGTTGTGATCATGCTCCTTTCATTGGCTGGTCTTTTCTGCATGGCTGTGATCAAGCACCCTTCATTGGCTGGTGTTTCCTGCATTGCTGCGATCATGCTCCATTCATTGGTTGGTCTTTTCTGCATTCCTCTATTCATGCTTCCTTCATTGTCTGGTCTTTCCTACATGACTGTGATCATGCTCTCCACATTGGCTGATCTTTCATGCATGGCTGTGATCATGTTTCCTTCATTGACTATCCTTCTTGCATGGCAGTGATCATGCTCCCTTCATTGACTGGTCTTTTCTGCATGGCTGTGATCTTGCTGCCTTAATTGGCTGGTCTTTCCTGCATGGATGTGATCATGCTCCCCTCATGGTCCGGTCTTTCCTGCATGGCTGTGATCAAGCACCCTTCATTGGCTGGTGTTTCCTGCATTGCTGCGATCATGCTCCATTCATTGGTTGGTATTTTCTGCATTCCTCTATTCATGCTTCCTTCATTGTCTGGTGTTTCCTACATGACTGTGATCATGCTCTCCTCATTGGCTGATCTTTCGTGCATGGCTGTGATCATGCTCCCTTCATTGGCTGGTCTTTCCTGCCTGCATGTCTGTAATCATGATCCCTTCATCGGATGATCTTTCCTACATGACTGTGATCATGCTCTCCACATTGGCTGGTCTTTCCTGCATGGCTGTGATCATGCTCCCTTCATTGGCTGGTGTTTCCTGCATGGCTGTGATCATGCTCCCCTCATGGTTTGGTCTTTCCTGCATTCCTGCATGGCTGTGTTCATACTCCCTTCATTGGCTGGTCTTTCCTACATGGCTGTGGTTGTTCTCCCTTCATTGGCTGGTCTTTTCTGCATGGCTGTGATCATGCTCCATTCATTAGCTGGTCTTTTCTGCAAGGATGCGATCATGCTCCATTTTTGTCTGGTGTTTCCTGCCTGGCTGTGAGCATGCTCCCCTCATGGTCTGGTCTTTCCTGCCTGGCTTGACCCTGCTCCCTTCATTGTCTGGTCTTGCCTGCATGGCTGTGTTCATGCTCCCTTCATTGCGTAGTCTTTCCTACATGGAAAGCGTGAAGCAGAGTCCTGTGCAGCCAGACGCAGGCAGAGCCGTGCAAAGGACTCGTGCTGTGATTGAAATGGGCCTTAATTCTCAGCCAGAGGACTCCATGCCATCTGAAAAGAAAGCTTTGGTGAAGGAAAAACGTTTCTTTTCTCGTCCGCTTTTTCTCCTCTTTTCCCTTGCTGATTCCTGGCTTACACAGAAACTGCACTGGTCACCTGGCCACCCTCCGATCTCTGGCCCAGATCCACTCCCCCGCCAGTCGGGTCCTGACAACCCCTGCACTTGGTGACTGTTTTTGTATCCCTACGGTCCCACTTCCTGCACTTGACACTGGACGTCTGCACTTACCCTTTCACTTGCCGCACTTTTTTGTTATATATTGTTTATTTATTTATTGTTCTTATCCCATGTACTGCACTTTCCTCTTCCACTTCCCCCCGTACTTCTCCTCCTTCCCCTCCCTTGCACTTGCGCTATCTGAACGTCACCTGGCCTAGTAGGATTGTTGTCTGTCTTCCCCTGTTTCCCCCTCCCTTGCCTCGTCGCACCTCGAAACACTTGTTTATAGGCACGTTATAAATGCCATATCATATCATATCATGGCTGTCATCATGCTCTATTCATTGGTTGGTCTTTCCAGCATGGTTGTGATCATGCTCCATTCATTGGCTGGTCTTTTCCGCATGGCTGTGTTCATGCTGACTTCATTGGCTAGTCTTTTCTGCATGGCTGTGATCTTGCTCCCTTAATTGGCTGGTCTTTCCTGCATGGCTGTGATCATGCTCCTTCCTTGGCTGGTATTTTTTGCATGACTGTGGCCAGGCTCCCTTCATTGGCTGGCCTTTTCTACATGGCTGTGATCATGCTCCCTTAATTGGCTGGTCTTTCCTGCATGGCTGTGATCATGCTCCTTCATTGGCTGGTCTTTTTTACATGACTGTGGCCAAGCTCCCTTAATTGGCTAGTCTTTTCTGCATGGCTGTGATCTTGCCCCTTAATTGGCTGATCTTTCCTGCATGGCTGTGATCATGCTCCTTCATTGGCTGGTCTTTTTTTACATGACTGTGGCCATGCTCCCTTCATTGGCTAATCTTTTCTGCATGGCTGTGATCTTGCTCCCTTAATTGGCTTGTCTTTCCTGAATGGCTGTGATCATGTGCCTTCATTTGCTGGTCTTTTTTGCATGACTGTGGCCAAGCTACCATAATTGGCAAGTAATTTCTGCATGGCTGTGAGCATGCTCCCCACATTGGATGGTCTTTCTGGCATGGCTGTGATCATGGTCCCTTCATCAGCTGGTCTTTCCTGCATGGCTGTGACCATGCTGCCTTCAATGGCTGGTCTTTCCTTCATGGACGTGATCATGCTCCCCTCGTGGTTTGGTCTTTCCTGCATTCCTGCATCGCTGTGTTCATACTCCCTTCATTGGCTGGTCTTTCCTACATGGCTGTGGTTGTTCTCCCTTCATTGGCTGGTCTTTTCTGCATGGCTGTGATCATGCTCCATTCATTAGCTGGTCTTTTCTGCAAGGCTGCGATCATGCTCCATTTTTGTCTGGTGTTTCCTGCCTGGCTGTGAGCATGCTCCCCTCATGGTCTGGTCTTTCCTGCCTGGCTTGACCCTGCTCCCTTCATTGTCTGGTCTTGCCTGCATGGCTGTGTTCATGCTCCCTTCATTGCGTAGTCTTTCCTACATGGAAAGCGTGAAGCTGAGTCCTGTGCAGCCAGACGCAGGCAGAGCCGTGCAAGGGACTCGTGCTGTGATTGAAATGGGCCTTAATTCTCAGCCAGAGGACTCCATGCCATCTGAAAAGAAAGCTTTGGTGAAGGAAAAACGTTTCTTTTCTCGTCCGCTTTTTCTCCTCTTTTCCCTTGCTGATTCCTGGCTTACACAGAAACTGCACTGGTCACCTGGCCACCCTCCGATCTCTGGCCCAGATCCACTCCCCCGCCAGTCGGGTCCTGACAACCCCTGCACTTGGTGACTGTTTCTGTATCCCTACGGTCCCACTTCCTGCACTTGACACTGGACGTCTGCCCTTACCCTTTCACTTGCCGCACTTTTTTGTTATATATTGTTTATTTATTTATTGTTCTTATCCCATGTACTGCACTTTCCTCTTCCACTTCCCCCCGTACTTCTCCTCCTTCCCCTCCCTTGCACTTGCGCTATCTGAACGTCACCTGGCCTAGTAGGATTGTTGTCTGTCTTCCCCTGTTTCCCCCTCCCTTGCCTCGTCGCACTTCGAAACACTTGTTTATAGGCACGTTATAAATGCCATATCATATCATATAATGGCTGTCATCATGCTCTATTCATTGGTTGGTCTTTCCAGCATGGTTGTGATCATCCTCCATTCATTGGCTGGTCTTTTCCGCATGGCTGTGTTCATGCTGACTTCATTGGCTAGTCTTTTCTGCATGGCTGTGATCTTGCTCCCTTAATTGGCTGGTCTTTCCTGCATGGCTGTGATCATGCTCCTTCCTTGGCTGGTATTTTTTGCATGACTGTGGCCAGGCTCCCTTCATTGGCTGGCCTTTTCTACATGGCTGTGATTATGCTCCCTTAATTGGCTGGTCTTTCCTGCATGGCTGTGATCATGCTCCTTCATTGGCTGGTCTTTTTTACATGACTGTGGCCAAGCTCCCTTAATTGGCTAGTCTTTTCTGCATGGCTGTGATCTTGCCCCTTAATTGGCTGGTCTTTCCTGCATGGCTGTGATCATGCTCCTTCATTGGCTGGTCTTTTTTACATGACTGTGGCCATGCTCCCTTCATTGGCTAGTCTTTTCTGCATGGCTGTGATCTTGCTCCCTTAATTGGCTTGTCTTTCCTGAATGGCTGTGATCATGTGCCTTCATTTGCTGGTCTTTTTTGCATGACTGTGGCCAAGCTACCATAATTGGCAAGTAATTTCTGCATGGCTGTGAGCATGCTCCCCACATTGGATGGGCTTTCTGGCATGGCTGTGATCATGGTCCCTTCATCGGCTGGTCTTTCCTGCATGGCTGTGACCATGCTGCCTTCAATGGCTGGTCTTTCCTTCATGGACGTGATCATGCTCCCCTCGTGGTCTGGTTTTTCGTGCATGGCTGTGATCATGCTCCATTTATAGGCTGGTCTTTTCTGCATTACTGTTTTCATGCTCCCTTCACTGGCTGGTATTTCCTGCATGGCTCTGTTCATGCTCCCATCATTGGCTGGTCGTTCTTACATGGCTTTCATCATGCTCCCTTCATTGGCTAGTCTTTCCATGGACGTGATCATGGTCCCCTCGTGGTCTGGTCTTTCCTGCATGGCTGTGATCATGCTACCTTCATTGGCTGGTCTTTCCTGCATGGCTGTCATCATGCTCCCTTCATTGGCTGGTCTTTTCTGCATGGACGTGATCATGCTCCCCTCATGGTCTGGTCTTTCCTGCATGGCTGTGACCATGTTCCTTTCATTTTCTGGTCTTTCTTGCATGGCTGTGATCATGATCCTTTCAATGGCTGTTTTTTTCTGCATGGCTGTGATCATGCTCCCTTCATTGGCCAGTCATTACGTCATGGCTCTGATCATGCTCCATTCATTAGCTGGTATTTCCTGCATGGCTGTGATCATGCTCCCTTTATCGGCTGGTCTTTCCTGGCTGCATGGCTGTGATCATGCTCCCCACATTGGCTGGTCTGTCCTGCATGTCTGTGATCATGCTTCCTTCATTGGCTGGTCTTTCCTGCATGGATGCAATCATGCTGCCTTCATTGGCTGGTCTTTCCTGAATGGCTATGATCATTCTCCTGTAGGGAGGCAGATGTACACATCGTCTTTAGTCCCCGCCCACCCACCACCATCATACTGAAAGAATAAGACATTGTGTATGACATCATGTATCATCACAAAACCATATTGAAGATACGAGAGACGTTATGCACTGAGACAACCGTATCGAATGTACCCTCACACTGACATGGTGGAAGAATGTCGGCATGCACCATTGGACAGAGAAGAGCTTGAAGTGAAATCAGACAAGAGTAAAGTTGCATCATAAAGTGAAGACATGAGGACGCCCTGAATCGATATGCGAATATTTAAAGAAGGAAGATTTAACTGAAGTAAGAAAGTAAACATTTATGCGGATATCAAGAAATTATATACACTGAGAAGATAAGTGAGAAGTGAATTAGTGGATGTATGTACGCAGAAATGCAAGGTAGATGAGACATATAGAAGTTTGATACAAATGAAAATATAACACGGGTAAAGTGGCCATGATGAAAAGATGGACGTCGACTCTGTATAAATAATAAGCAAGAAGCCTTGAAGAGAGAGACCATGGCTGCAGATTTGACAGGCACTGGAAAACTGCTTTGTGCGAGGAACTAAGAATGTCTGTTCAGTTTAGGAACAAGGATGCCACGTCTAGAGGTAACTGCAAGGCACAAGGGAAGTCGAAGAGGATAAGCTACATATGCACAACATATTTCTCTTAGATTAAGTAAAGGAGTGAACTATTGCAAGTACCAGGTATTGAACAATCAAAGATGCAGAAATCACATGCAGGATGGGGCAACCAAGTCTCCGGAGACCAAGAGGGTTACTAACACCCAGTATTATTAAATCAAATTGCACTAAATAAAAGGTCAGGATGGACAAAATCGTGGTCTCCTGACATGTGGTGCAAGACAAGAAAACAAGGCCTATTCATTGAGCTCTGGGTGAAGATAGCAACGTACCTCTACTCCCTTAAAAGCTCAGAGGAAGAAAACAGTCAGCAAGGTCAAGTAAAAAGAAGAGGCCTTGGCTTAGGGCTTAACTGATGAGAGATGGTAGGCTAATTGGCCAAGTGGGCACTGGTCTAACATTGTTCATCGCACCTGGGTTTCATTTTGCTTACGTGCTGCTAACGAGCCGAATGTCCAAGGTTGGGAGAAAAAGCCAACCAATCATGTGGGCCTATGTTGCAATGCATCATACATTTTTGCAGGAGCCAATCAGCTGCTGTTATTCTACTATTAATCTGTAGTATACGTAGTTAGAGGTAGTTCAAGGCATGACTACCAGATATTGACAGCCAATTATGTTACTAACACCTAAACAAAGTATAGGTATACATATTCCCTTAACCAATTGTTCCTTTCTATAGGTTTCTACTGTTTGTCACGAAGCTATTGTGTCATAGCTGATGTACATCGAGGTATAAAGCCTTTGTGTATTTGAAATGTAGTCGAGTGTGAGTGAGCTGCAATCTGTTTGTTCACCAGGTTTCCCTACTTTATTTGAGCTGATAATAAAGTAGTAATTTGCCATATTCTTTGAGTCTGTCTGGTTATTTGGGTCTCAGATCGTTTATTGGTAATTCCATCTGGCACTTGGAACACCCCAGGTGCTAATGCACATTTTGGTAGGAGTGTGGATGGTTCTGATCTACTCTCCTGGGCCCAGATCCAGACTCTCGGATTGTTCCCGTCTTCCACCATTAGCCAGAAGATCGCTGAGTTTCCTGTGGAGAGTGGATAAAAAACACACATGTGACAACAAGACAGTCGGCAGGTCCCCATTGAAGAAATTCCTGTCCGGTCCGCACTGGCGTCCCGTGGACTGTAGGCAAACCGGTTGATTGTGGAAGAGTCGATACCACAGGACTCGGAGCTGAACAATGGATGTAATTAGAGCATTGGAAGTGGCCAATAAAGGGGAGGGATTGTAGTATAGGTGTAAATATATATATAGTAACAGGATTTGTGTTAAGCAAGAGAGAGAAATACCTCAATTCCTGGTTCTGGGGGGACCAAAGAACACGTAATACTCTCCAAGTGGGGTATTTTTGGGGGATTCCTGAGGCAAGGCTGATATGAAGAATGTGTGTCACACTACAGAATGGGGTAAACTTGAGATGAGAAAATGAAAGTGCACATTTGGGGTTATTAATATGTGAGCGTAAAACTTTTATTTTGTTTAAACTAGGAGACAGAAAATGATAATAATAATCTAGCTGGTTATCAGACTTCAAAATCAAGCGTTTGACGTCAATCAGAGAAGGATAAAAGTTGAGAAAAAATAGTAAATGAAATAAGATTCTTAGAGAGTCAATAATAAAACAGCAGGGCGTCAAGAATTGATAGAACTATAAACAAAGGAATAAAGAGAAGATTATTTTATAGGCTTTTACATTTGTTAAAGAATTGTTTTTTTTTGGTAATGGGCGGTGATTGATGGTGCTTGCCTGAATTGATTATTGTGGAATAATTGATTAAAGTAATAACAGAATAAAAGGTCTGGTAGGTACTGACAGTTAAAAATGACTTGTCATTGTGGGGGACACACCCCTGCTACACTTGTGTAAGACATTACCGAGCTACACAACCAAGATTAGGAAGTACCACACCGAATGGGTAAAAGGCAGGGCTGACAAAATGTTTATGCCCTGGCCTCAAGAAAGTTTGTTATCAAGAACTGTAGCTTTATTACAACATATGACAACATGCTTAAATGCTGCATATACAGGGAAGAAGTAACAGAAAAGGTTAGCCATTTTAGAACTATTTAAAATGTATCAGAGCAAGAAGGAAGACCCACCAGAAAAGGAGTGGCTGCTTAATCAGCATAAAGGGGAGGACGCAACACCCTCAGCTCCTCTTTCTCCATCTGAAAACAAGAGTACAGACACTGAGAAACAGGGATTCTATCCCTTAGAGGAGTTAAAAGCAGCAGCAGAGAATGTTAATCCAACATGCAAGTCCCCCGTTTATAACAGAGAGGACAATATGAAAGAAAGCAAGATTAAAGAACGCAAATATATGACAATACAAGATGAATATAAAGAGCATGATGAAAGAAGGGACAGACAGAGATAGAGGAAGAAGCTAAGAGACAAAATAAAAGAAGCGATAGGAAGAAGTCAGAAGGGATGAGGAACAAAGGAAAGAGAAAGAAAGAATAGAGGAGAAGAAATGTGATGAAATAGAAGCACAGAGATTGAAAGAACATAGGTTGCAAAGAAGGCGAGAGGAAGAAGAGATAAAGGGAGTTGAGAAGAGAGAAGAAGAAATGAAAAGGAGTAGGGGACAAAAGGATGACAAAATAGATCACCTTGTTAATAGATGCATAATGCCAATGTAAGCATGTGAACGATGGGAAGAAGAGAGAGGGTAACAACAGCCCCGCATGGAACTGCAAAGGATACCAATAATACAGACATGGGCTGATGAGCATGAGGTAGATGGCATTGGGAAAATGGATTGAGAATTTATATAGGCAAATGAGGGAGAAAGGTGGTTGCAAAACCAAAGGGAGCATCAAAGGATCTCTGCCAAAAGAAACAGGAGGCAGATTGGATGATGTAATGATGGACAAGAATACAACGCTGTCCTTGAGTAGGCTAGATCTTGATGATGAGGAAAGGGACGTCAGCCATACAAGCTCGGGTATAATGATGTCAGATGAAGAAATGGAGGAAAACGAAAGAGTGCGAAGAGAAGGCGCATGCAGTTTTTCGATGGACCCAAGCATAGAAAGAGGGGTAAAGTGGTCAGATTTAGAAGACCCAAAAGAAAAAACACCAGAACCAACACCATATTCCGAACGACCACAAGCATGATTGCGCAATGCATGGGATGCATCCCCGCCTTATGAAAGCAGATTAAGGTTGTTCCCAGGACAAAGATGAACAGGCGAAACTAGCCCCACCTGGAAGATGAAAAGTGCAGGTGGGTATGTTTGTGGAACAGAATTTACACAATTCCCAGTACTAGAGAAAGGGGGAGGACAGCCACAATATATACTGTGGCCACAAATGAATAAAGATAATCTGAAATGTAAATTACCTAGTTTGACTCAAGGTGCAGGAAAATGGATTTATGAGTTAGAAAGAATGACAGCGGGGATGACGTTAGCAGTGGGTGACATAGAAAGGCCTGCTAGCAGCTATTCTAGGGGAGTGAGCTGAGGACATTTGGAGACAAGCAGGGTATGCGAGTGTAACAGAACAAAACACAACATACGATGGAGCACCATTTAATAATTGCAGAGCAGGCATATGCAGGGTGCACAGAGTACAGTATCCTACCACATCAGACATGGGTGCGATTATGACAATTAAAACGGGTGGGGACAAAGATCCTGTTGCTTTTATTCAAGATATTCAAGAACACTGGTGTCTAGAGGCTCGGGAGGATAGATCAGGGGCAATGTGCTTGCCTTGGAAGCAAGACGACACAGAGCAACACAGGTTCGATCCTCGGGTCCACGCTTAGAAACCTCTGGGTATTAAGCGTGTTATAAATAACCTGTCATATCATATCATAGAGATGAGGGAACTGTGGGATAAAACTTTAGCATTATTCTATCACATTTTATGTCAGGGACTGCCTGAGCCAGTGCAATAGCAGATGAAGAAACAGGTAAGGATGGAAGCGAAGCCATGGCCAGAAATACAGTTGACTATTGTACATCATTGTCGATTAGTACAAGAGAAGAATAAGAAGAAAGCCAAGAGCAGAAAGCAGGAGGAAGCAGAGTTAGTTCAGAAAAAATTGGCAAAATCTGCAATAGAAGGAGCAGTATTGACAATTGGTGAAGGTGTGGCAACACAAGAGTTACAGTCAGAGCAGACAAGTTATGTAGAGTACTATATAGATCAAAGTGGGTACTATTTTTGTCCACAAGGTAGAAGGAATGAACCTAAAGGAGGATGAGATGGGTTTCAAAACCTTCAGGAAGGAGGATGATTTAATGGAGAACAGAAGCAGCAATGCTGGAATTGTGGGAGGACAGGACATAGGGCCTGAAAGTGTAGAAGTAGAGGAAGCATGCAGCAAAACTGGCACACTGCAAGAGGAGAGATGGGCTATTTTCGACAGTATAATGCAGAACCGCAGGAGTATTATGCCCAAGATCCCACCCAGAATCAGACACGTGCTCCACAAATACAGCAATCGCAGCAAGTTCCATTGCAAGCACAGTTGCCACAAGGGCAACAACGGCAAGTGCCTATGCAAACACAACAAGTACAGACCCAGCAAACACAGGCACAACAAGCATTAGTGTCACAATGGAATACAAACACAGGAGTTCCACAAGCATCCACACCCAGGATAGGGAGTGTGGCCATGGTCGGAGAAAATCCTTTCATGGGTACAGGGATGAATTTATGTCCACAATAAGAATTCCCACAGAGCGACCTGATGTGTTCAGTACTATCAGTAACACCAGACCCCCAAGAGGAACCAAGGGTCAGGGTAATGATAGGAGGCAAGATATTTGTCATTTCTGTAGACACTGGAGCGACTCGTTCCTGTGTTCGTGAGGGAAAGTACCAAAGTCTGACACGGCCATGAATGCACAGAGATTCTCTGGGTCTATGAGCTTAGTTCCTTTTACCGACCAACTGCCAATTTCTATAGGAGAACATGACGTGTATACGCCACTATTGTATCTCGGCAGACATCAGTTGACATATTAGGATGTGATTTGATGACGAAACTTAACATGATGTTATCTTTCACTGAAAAAGGGATAGTGTGTTCCACTCCATGGATACATTACATGAATGTAATAGAGTTTATATTAGCACAAGGTGATCCTTTCGACCCAAATGTATTTTGCATGGAGTAACTATTTTGTTAACTTGGCTTCCTAGACTGCTAGGTCAATTATTGAGAATACCTGACAAATGTTTATTTAGGCCAGAAATACCTATGGATGATGAAGAAGGACAGTGATTCCCATAGAACTAGAGGCAGAAGCGGTCAGATAGGAAAGGGTGGTTGACCATGGGACAGATGATGAGGGAAGAGGATAGAGAGCAGTACTAGCTCTTGGTGAAGTATATAGACTTGACAGATGAAGAGCTGTTCACATATGATTATTCAAACAATGAATTAGTATTTTTCATAAATCTCACTTATTGGATTAAAGTAGAGAATAGATACATACCACAGAGTATGGCATTAGTAAAAAAGAAACCGTCATTTATTCAGGAACATTTAGAAAAGGTGGCAAGCATCTTATGGACCAGTAGTCCTTGTGACTGGGGTCTATTGAGTAGAGCAGGGGTAGTTAAGATTAAGATCAAGCCAGGAGCATTTTTTGCCATGAGCAAAGCAATACCCCATGTCCAGAGAAGCAGAGGAAGGTATATTTGAAACCATTTCCGCCTTAGTACAGCAAAGAATATTGGTGCCATCAGATTCCCATGTAACACGACTGTGTACCCATTCCCTATGGGACTCCACGGGAATGGGGACTTACCAAATCCGATGTCTGACTTCCTGTGCTGCCGGGACTTGTAATGTCCCGGTGGCATTGAAAAGTCAGGTGCCGGAAACAGAGTTTCAGGGTCTGCTGCAACTTGCCGATGGCATCAGCGGGTTACCGCCGACCTTGTAATGAAGCCCAGTGAGGGAAAAGCAATTGCTAGGCCTAGGTAAATATTGCAGGGCCTGGGTTTTTGATTACAGTGCATATATTCGATCACTTTTAAAGGGACTCAAGGAAGCATGGGTACGCAAAAGTAAGATAACATGGACAGATGAGATGACTGAGGGATTTGAAGAATTAAAAAGGGCAATTTGGACAGACCATGTGTTAGGGATTCCAGACTATAACAAAGAGTTTTACTTATTCTCACACTCAAATGGAGAAGCAATGACAGCAGTAGTCATGCAGAAGAACAGACATTATCCTTGCAAACAAGCGTTTGCTGCTGCTGCTTTCACAATTGAAAAAGCTGCAAGTATTACAATGGGGTGCTCAATGACATTATTCGTTGAGCAATCCTTATCTGCCATTTTAGAGAAGCTCAAAAGTACATTGACTACACAAAGAAGCATCAGGATATAAGGTAATCATTTCAAACCCAGCGATCAAAATTGTTAGATGGAGAGTAGTGAATCCAGCAACATTCATAGCAGAACCCATGCGGAAGGAGGACCATGTACATGACTGCACAATGTATACTAAATTCTAGGGTTATATACCCCATGTAAGAGAAAATGCTCTTGGAGAGTGGGAAATTCTATTCATTGGTGGTTCTTCAAAAAATGACCAAATGACAGGAGAAAGGCATCGGCAGTGGTAAAACTAAAAAGTGATGGTGAATTTGAAGTAGTGACAAGTGCAAGACTGCCTTCACATTGCTCAGCACAGGCTGCAGAATTAGTGGTGCTTATCACCACACTCCAGAGAAATAAGGAGGAGGAATTGTCAGTATACTCTGACTCTGCCTATCCGATTTCAACCGTGCACGCAGGAATGTCACGATGGAAAAGAACGTGCGTCCTCCGCGCGGACAGCACACCAGTGCAACATGTGTCTCTATTGGATAAACTCATTAAAGCACTGGTGAAATATGCAGCCCATACCGAGAGAACAGAAATGATATCTCATGGCAACGAAGCTGCAGATGTTGAACCCAAAAGGGCATAATATTTTCGAAATATTTTTTGAAGTATAAAGTGTTAAGCAAATGTCAGGGCAATGTATAATGGTGAAAGAAGGTTTCAATATGTTATTGATTGTACAGTTAATTGAGTTACAAGGATGAGCCCCACAAGAAGAGCATGATTTATGGAAGAGACAGGGTGTTCTTTATCCCCCACTAAGGCTCTATGAAGACAAGATAGTACTGGAAAACCAGTTATGCCTCTAGCATTATTGAAGGTGGCACTGGAGCAGTTTCGCTACCCTGCGCAAGGTAGAGAGAGTCTTGCTGCCATGATCGTAGAAGACTGGTTTTCACCAAATGTATTAGAATACATGTCACAGTTTACTCTGAACCACATTGTATGCCAGAAGGTCACAGCAGGGCACACTTTGAGAACAGTGAGAAGGGCAACCCCAGACCTAATGGTCGTTTTCAGCATCTACATAAAGATTATGTGGATATCTTGAAAACATGCAATGGTTACAGATACATTTTAGTGGTAGTATGTCCCTTTTCCAGATGGATTGAGGCAGGTCCATGTATGCACCTCAATGCCACATGTGCTGGCAGGTTTCTTGTACGTAAGGTGTTTCCTAGATGGGGTGTGTGCGAAGTCCTGCAGTCTGATAATGGGACGCATCTTGGAAATGAACTGATCACTCTTCTATTGAGCATAAAGCACAAGTTTGTATCTGCCTATCACCCACAGATGAGTAGTGTTTGTGAGAGGTTAAACTGACTCCTTAAAGAAAGGATAGTGAAGATCGAGATAACTTTGAAGAAGGGGTGGCTACATTGCCTACCTCTTGCATTATTTGCACTTAGGAATGAGCCTGGCTCAGATCACCACTTGACTCCTCATGAGTTGGTGACTGGACACCGTATGAGAGTACCCTTGCTCCTCCCACTCGAATAGAAACTGATGCCCACAGTGTAGTAAAAACATTAGGTGATCAGATGCATGAATATTCACCAAATATGACCGCTAGTGTTTCTTTTAGTTCTCAACAGATAAAAAATCTGGAGGAAGGGTCGAAGAAGAATGAAGAAGACAGCAAAACAATTGATCCCAGTGACTTGCTAAAACAGCCTAGTTTGCACCCATTGGACCAAGTGCTTGTAAGGGGCTTTGTATGATGCACTTGGAATAAGCCCCGTTTTAAAGGAGCGTACCTAGTAGAGAGGTCTCTCCCACCTCAGTGAAAATCGAAGGAAGAAGAGCCTGGCTGCATCTGAATGATGTAAAGAAATATAAAGGAGAGACTCTGACCCCTCCTGCACCCGTTGACAGTGAAGCAAGAGAAGAAACTCCATGGATGATGACGAGATCGGCTACCAAGAGCCAAAACAAAGACTTGTCACAATAAAGACAATTTGAACTTTCAAAATTCCCAAGTCCGAAGGAAAATAATGCATACACTTTTTAGCAGTTCTACAACTATTCTGGATAGGTAAAAGAGACAATGATTTAAGCCAAATAGAAGAAAAGAAGAGCACACAACACTTTGGGCCTCATTCTAAGTCTGGCAGTCCCAAAAGAAGGGTGCCGGTAGCAACTTACTGGCACCCTTTCCGGACCACCAGACTATGAAAATGCCTGCAGGGGCCGGATCTCCTGGCAGATCTGACCTGCCAGGAGTACCGGCCATTGCAGGCATGTTTCTCACGGAAGTACCAGCACTGTTAGTGACGGTGCCGGTTCTTCCATGTCCCCATTTATGTGGACTCCATGGGAATGTGGACTTACAGTACCCGCTGCCTGACATCCCGGGCCACCACGACTTGTAATGTCTTGGTGGCACTGGGATGTCAGGCAGTGGGAACAGTGTAACAAGGTCGGCAGAACCTCCGGTAGCACCGGCAGGTTACCGCCGACCTTGTAGTGAGACCCTTCATGTTACCTACAACAATAACTTTGCACACATTCTTGTATGCTGTTTTCACTTACCTAGTGCAATCTTACCCAGCTTTAGTAAGACGACACGTTGATGTTGTTACATTTTTTGGAAATCCTAAAAACAGTCCTATTATTTTCAGAATCATCATTGCAATATTTTACAGTTTCTATTATAAAAAAAAGTGTGGTTTATAAAAGTGACAAAAATTACACCTTGGGTTAAAAAAAATGGGAATCTTCCAAGTTATGAGAGATAGACTGCCAGCAAGAAGATCAATGCGTTTATTTGAAATACTTCTAGTAACCTCATTCTGTGCAATTATTTGTCTTTTCTTCCCTATTATCATGGCATTTTGTCAAATAATGCTCAATAATACAGACGTGTTTAGTAAGGAGACATTTATTTTTATCCCTAATAAAAGTAATATTTTTCCTGATATTTCTATACAAATTAACCGATTTAAGAGAGATGTTGAAGAAGATCATGAGGATATAAATGCATATCTTAATTCAGCCCATTTAAAGAATAATATGTGGTATGAGCATGTGATGGAGGTCATGAGGATATAAATGCATATCTTAATTCAGCTCATTTAAAGATAACACACAGCTGCTCTGTGTGTTATCTCATCCCCTATGCCATGAGCAGAGCCAGAATATTAAAATACCTGTACATGATGCAAAGTGTCTCAGCCATCTAGCAGCGTGCACAAGAGGACAATTTGAAGGAAGATGGGCAACCCTACAATGGAGGTCGAGAAAGACATTTCCATATGAAGATGGATACATAAAAACACAGAAAATGGAAAAAGACAGAGACTGGAAAAGTAGTATGATCATGTACTCACTCAGTGGTATGACGACACCAGATGAGACTGGTTCGTGCAGATGCATGGGAACTGGCAGGATGCTGGGAGAGACCACAACTATTAGTATATGGACGAGTTGCAACCAGCACAGGATGGGACGACGGAATGCTAGCCTGTAGTGCACATCTATTGATAACAGCACCAGTACAGATAGGGGAAGTATTGAATAATGAGTGTCTAAAATTATGGGCCAAGTATGCAAAGTTATTTACATGCATACAAAATGAAGCAGGACCTGTATACATACTGCCAATGAAGAATGCCAGAGTGTGCTTCAGGAACTAGGGTTTGACTAAGTTGGAGAAAATGAAGAATGCAAGCAGATAAGTAATGTACCAGGAATGAATGGAGGAACTGCTGTGTTAATGGACCACTATTGAACCTGTGGATCCAGAGCTTATATGCAATTACCTAAAAATTGGGGAGGAATATGCTCTATAGTGATCATACGTGTTCCTGCATTGGTGATTCCCCAAAGTGATCGCCATATCGATGACTTTCTGAAAATTGATGCACACCAAAGAAAGAAGAGGTTGCTTAACCTCATTCGACTGAAGAGAGATAACAATTTTTCAGTTAAATCAATAGAAGCCGATCATGACATTCCAGCTGTTCAGTAGAACAGCAGTGATATTTACAGCAATATTCATGCAAGGAATTCAGATTGTAGTGAACGTCAAGTGGTTACAAATAACTAGGTGGGAGCTGTTACAAACAATAAACACAACACTAAATGGATTTAATGCAATTAAAGAATTGAGAGACATTCGAATTGTGAGCGTTCAGGACAGGTATGGCCTGGAATTGATTACAGCAATGGAAGGTGTTGTGGGTGCCAAGATTAGGCTGTCTTGCTGTACATTCACACCGGCTCATGATGGAGAAAATGGAACCCTGACAGAGGCAATAACTATGCTGTCAACCCTGCATACGAGAATGGAGGAAGAAGTAGAGAAGACCAAAGATGATGATTGGTTCTCGTCCCTGTTTTCATGGGTTCCAACCTGGCTGGCAAATGCATTTAAACTGCGTGGAGCTATACTAGTGTTAGTATTGCTAGGATTCTGACTTGTAAGAATAATCATAGGACAGTGCAAGCAGACAGCAAAGAAAGCTATTGGGATGAAGATAATGATTGATGCGAATGCTGTGACTGACGAGCACACACACACAGAAAGCACCACCCATGAGCACCTGAAAGGAATCCCGCTGGAACCCCAGCAGCAAAGTTTTATTAGCCTAAGGATCATAAGAACTATGTCGGATGTTGGGTATTCCATCAACTGACAGGAGAGTGTTGCCATATGACCTGGAGTCTATGATGGACCTGAGGGGGGTGACAAAGATATGTATTCCGAAGAAACAAAAGTGTGGAGAAAAGGTGAAGAAGATTGAGGAGGTGGTTGAGGACTCACCCAGAGTGGGGAATGTAGAGAGGCAGATGTACATGTCATCTATAGTGCCCACCCCCCTCACCTCCATCATACTGGAAGAATAATATGAAGACACTGTGTATGACACCAGGTATCATCCCAATACTGCATCAAAGATACTAGAGGCATTATGTGCTCATAAAATAGTTTCAAAGGTACCCTCACACTGACATGGTGGAAGGATGTCTGCATACACTATTGGACATAGAAGAGCTCTAAGGGAAATCAGACAAGAGTAAAGTGATGTCATAAAGAGAAGACACGAGGACCCACTGAAACGATATGCAAATACTTGAAGACTGAAGATGTAACTGAAGTAACAAAGTAAACATTTATGCAGATACAAAGAAATCATATACACTGAGAAGATAAGTGAGAGGAGAATTAGTAGATGTATGTATGCAGAAACGTAAGGTAGATGAGATGTAGAAGTTTACTACAGTTGAATATATAACATTGGTAAAGGTCTATGATGAAAAGATGGACGTCGACTCTGTATAAATAATAAGCAAGAAGCCTTGAAGAGTGAGACAATGGCTGCAGAGTTTATTCATCCCCATATCTTTTTGTATATATATATACTTTTATTACGATTTTTCAAAAGAACATCACATCCCCATATTTTTATCCCTATACCAACTGATTGGCATGAACTGCTCCCCTTGTCTAACTGGTGGACACTTTTCAAATGAATTGCAAGTGCCAATGAGCCCAACACCAACATGCCATCATAGGAAAACAAGTTGTGAAGACAGCAACATTAATTATCCCCAAACTGGTATGGAGATGCTAATTGGGTAATGAACAGACCTATGTCCATTTCCCTTTTTACTTTTTTGTGGGGTTTGCCCTCGGCCTTACCTGCTGCCTCTGGTAGGCAGGCACTTCGCACACTTATGTTAGCCCTACAGGCCTACAGAATGCATTCATGTTTGGTGCATGGTTGCCTCTTGCCTACCCCCGATGACACTTCTAAGTCAAAGTTAAAAAAAAAAAACTTGAGTTGCACATTGATGCGGGATATGTTAAATGCAAAAGGAAGACATAGTAATATTAAATAGGAACGGCATTCTTTGAGCAACCTTTCAGTTTTAAATGATGATCTGAAGGCAAGTCCACCAGTGATTCATGTCGACCAATTTTGCATGTTTGACCGTTTTTTGTTAAGCAGTGTAACAAGTCTATGAAAAGGCTGTCTGGGAGAAGCCCCAATAACTTTGCAATCAACTTAGGAACTGCAATCCTGCTGTGTGTCTGCAACAGCCCTTCTTCAGGTCTGGTCAACTCTTTACTGATGGCAGTCATGCATGCAACCCCGCCGTCATGCGTTGGCCGAGATGCCAGTCAGCATTCATGATGTTTTTCCAGTGACCTCCTTCAGGCACTGTTAGGACTTTTTGTCAACATTCCTCTTGTTCTGTTGCTTCTAGAATTTCCTCAAGCTTCATAGCTATTGGAGAAGGGATGTCATTCATTACTCAGATATGTTCCCCAGTAATTGCAGCTTTAGGAATTGTTCGAGGCAAGGCTTGCTGGCCTCCAGGTAGCGAGACAGGAAGTTGGTTGAACTGTCCACGTCAGGGTGAAAAATTTGCTAGAAATCACAGCCTTGTAGTGTAGCATCCATTTTCCAGTCCTTGCAGGAGGTCCAGGGACAGCACCAGGAAGAGTGGTTTGTAATCAGCAATAGTTTTGAATTGGTGTCCATAGGCTTATGAAGGATAATGGCAGCTAGCCGGCAGGACCACTATCGCTTCATGCTCACTTTGTGACTATCTTTGTTTCATGGGCGTAAGTGTCCAACAGGAATATGCAACAGTTTATGTGCTTCATTGAAGGTTTGATTGAGTACAGCTCCTACACCCCCATAGGGGATTAAAGTAAGAAAAAAAGGGAAGGACCCTGCAGCACTGGTTTCCAAGCATGTAAGTGAAGGGAACCGGTGTTGCAGGGAGTCAGCGTCACACAACAAGGTGTGCCGCCAAAAAGGTAAGTAAGGGGAGGGGAGGAGTGTTTTTTAGGGCATGCTTGGGGAGGCATTTACTTTGGGTTGTTTGACCGTAACAGTCAAGTTAGCTACGGTCTTATTGGCCACAAACCTTTCTGTTACGGGCAAACAACCCAAATCCATTTACTCTGGCAATGCATTGCTGGTTTAGATTGTGGCAGCAGCTTCATGAAAGTGATTTTCCATGGCAATCCTCACTTATGTTGTTGGCGCAGCTTTATGAGAGTGAGTTTCACAGGCAAAGTGTAATCCAGTCAGCTCTAACTGTTTTGCCACCTTGAAAATGAATCGGATCAGCTCTAGCTGCCCTGCCACTTTGAAGCTAAGCCTTTTCTGTTGTGGCTGTGAACACACCTTGATATGTTGATTGTTCCTCATGTCTGGGGTTTAAGATTAATTGTAAACCTTCCAGTCATCAACTCTTTATTTTTGTTTTGTCACCCCGAGTGGGACGGGTATGACCAGACGTGCATCCCGTGCCTGCTGGGCCTAGAGACTATAAGGAACTCATGGTGGCAATAGTAAAGACAGACACAAGTGATCACAGTTCAAGAGTGTTTATTAAACTGTATAAATGGGTGAGAAAAATGCCTAATCTAAACCTAAATCTAACATGAAAGCAAGCTACGACCATCGAGTAATAAAAAGGAAGTCCTAGCAGCGTCTTGTCAAATAAAAAGGGCCTATACTAAAAAAATCTATTTCCATTCCTTACCGTTAAGTTACAAAATAGTGTGGGATGATGTTCACCAGAAAAGAAAAGAAGTGTTCACCAAATGATGAGTTAGGATGGTATGGCTGGGGTCTCCCTTCCCCACGGTTTTAGCACGGGACAAGGCGGGACTCTTGAGCACAGCACACTCCTGGGCCTCACCAGCACGAGTTTCAGTTCCTTTCAATGATGCCAGGACCTTCTGGGGCCAAGTATCTTTTCTGCAAAGTCTCTTGCCGTAGAAGGCCTGCTGGACAATGAACAATAAACAAACAAACGTTCCTTTGGTAATCTTTCACGTTGGGCGATTGCTCTTTGCCCTTTGGTCCCCGTCAACCAGGCTCTGATCCTTCTTGCAATGTTAGCCTCCCACAGTCGGGTTCACTACGACCTTTGCCTTTCACTCTAAACGTAACATTCGAAAGTCTCAATGTCTTTTTAAACAACTATTCACTGTGGACAACCCTCAGCCGGGTTCGCACTTGTCGCCACAATGTTTACGGGTATATCACTGTTTACCCCAATTTGCAGGCATCTCTCCGACGGGTTCATATTTGCCAATTTCACAGTTCACTCAGTGTTCTTCAATGTGTCAAAGACTTTTGAGTGTACGAAGGGTTTTTCTCAACCCTCGTAGGACCAGTTTGACACTTCACGCCGGCCTCTCCTCAGGCCTCTTCGTTCTCGTAGTTTCAGCAAAACAACACAAAGGCTCCAGTCAGAGTCCTTCGAATGAGCGTCCCTGCGACACCGAACCACTCTGATTTTGGACCTTTTTCTATGGTTTCTTTAAAGTTGAATTACACAGGCTGTTTGTTCTACAATGTTGCTGACTGCAACCTTGGGCCCAGCACAGTTCGGTTTACTATCAGTCTTCTCCGACTCACTGGCTGTGCTGAACTGTTGGAGCTTCTTGTCTCGGGAGTCAAGGATGGCACCACAGCGGCAAGAGCTTCTCCCGGTTTTGGCTATCAGCACTGGGGGGACCTACGTGCCGTTGACACTTGTCAAACCACAAGCCAGCTGGACTTCCCTGTCTTATGATTTCCCTTTCGGAGGCTTTGCGGTTCTGAGTTGAAAAGGGCAAGGGCAATTCCTTCCTCGCCGTCCCTCCAGGTCTCGCCGCCTTTCTCCTACGTTTGAACTGCTAGTTCGGTATAGCTTTTTCCTCATGCGTTCGGCCTTGTTCAAAGTGTGCTCTCGAGCTCTACCTTTTATCCCTGTGGGGAAGGGAAAGGGTTGTCAGGTGTGCATAGTTACTGTCAATTGCCTGACTCTGCCTGACCCTTGGGTTGGGACATGTCAGGTAAACGGCTTTGGTGTTAGTCCACTGTCTTTCACGGTGTAAGAAAGTGTTTGTGTCGGAAGGGGGGTAGAGCTTCTAAATATCCTACGGGGTAAGATGGGGAAAAGGTGTTGTAAGGAAGGGGGTATTGCGTCTCGCCCGTCAGTGTCCCACTTCCCACATCCAGATGATCCTCCCCCACTGGTCCACCCCCAGGAACTGGATCCAATAGCGATGGCTGTGTCCTGGCCACCTGGATGACAGATCTCCGGGGACTAGCGGGTGAGACACCTTCAGGTTTCTCACAAGACCCAAGCTACTCCTCAATGATGACACCCAATGAGGCCGAAACATGTCTGGGGATGCTTGTGGTCTTGTGCAGAAGGGATGTGACCTAGCAGCTCAAGCTGGACTGCCTCTTTGGGGGTGGGACCAAGCCTGATTTGCATATGGTCTTTCCCCTTCTTTAATGACTTGGCAGGCAAAAGAACGATGGTCTGGAGGATTGCCCAGAGCAATTGCCAGAGGTTTAAGATTAATTATAAACCTTCCAGTCATCACGTCTTTGTTTTTTCTTTGAGCATTGACTTGGAGACACCTCACGGGGGAATTGGTGTGTCGCAGCCAATGGTGAAGATCTTAAATTTGGTAAATAAGATTGGAGGTAGTGGTATCAAAGCTTTGGATGTGTGCTCAAATAGCACTTTGACAGAAGTGCCTGGGTTGGCTAGCAGCCACACTCCCTCGGTATTGATCAAAGATCTGGGATAGCCTACCCGTTTTCACCAGAATGGTGTCCAGTGATAATATTGCCATTGAAAATGTCATCCGGAGGCAATGTTTTTTTAAACAACCACGATTCCCAATTATTCTAGGACTGGAGTTAAGAATAATAAATAAGGCCAGTCTTAGAAATGTTTGGAAGGATTCAGGGTAAGAACATCGACTCATTAGCAAGGTTTTGCTGGCAGCATTTTCACAGAGAACGCTTCGATGGCTTTGACATAAAAGATTTCTTCTTCACCAGATGAGTCAATATTCAGCTTGGTCGGCTCCCTCTTCAACGCAACATATAACCTTTTGGAAAACTCTGAGGTCTGTGAGTGGTCTTTGCATTCTTGACTTTTCTCTACTACACAAAGTGGCAAAACTGAGCCTTTTCCTCAACCTTTGCATGTTTGGCCTTCAGTACGACATTCTATTGGTAGGTGTGACGTGTTTCAACATCATCTGCATATGCTGGTAGAGTTTGCAGACTGGGTTAGGTGGCAAAGTACCAGGTCTCGGTGGGGGTGAGAGGTCATTTGTCCTTCATTGTACGAAGGCATTGGCTTGTACTCAACGCTTTGACCCCATTACTTGCAACTTTACTACTGCACTGGATTCTGCTACTTCACGATTTCAGGAATATTCTGGAGGAAATGTGTTGGTCACATGTAGTATGTTTGCATAAACCTCTTGAGTTGTAACCCTGGATTACTTCTACTCACATTCAGAAGCTCACATGAGCTGGCTAAGTGATGCACTCAGGCATGGAAGTCATCCATGGATACAACAGGTTCCTGCACAGCCCTTTATCAATGGTACCGCCACAGTCACTGATGCAGGCCTCTAGTCATTATCCTCACCAGTATTGGCTATGGACAGCAATAGTTTGTGAACAACCCTTCATGGGGAGGCAATATGGACCGCTTCGCCAGCAGATCATTCTTGCAGAAATAATTCTCGAGTATGCGCCCATCTTGACCCACAGATGATGCATCTCTTATGCAGGAGGTGGGATGTACCACGTGTGTTGGAACTGCTGTTGCTGTGGCCAGAACATCCATGTACCATAATCCAGAACAGGACTGTGAGACTCATCTTTGGCCTAAAGCCCTGGGGGCCGTATCTCTCCAGCCCTGATGTGTCTCCACTGGCTCTAAGTGGCTGCAAGGATCAAGTTCAAGACCCTTTGCATTGTTCACAAGGCTTTCTGGGGCTGGGGCCCGCACTACATCCAATGCTCTCTTCCAAAACAGCTTCCTTCTCAAGCCCTTTGCTCGGCTACCTCCAGCTCTCTAAGGGTCAGAGGCTTCTCCCGGCAGAGAGTGGGGGGTAGCTCTCTCTCCTCTGCAATGGCCTCCCTGCCCCTCTTTAAAACTTGAGCCAGACCACCTGAAGTTCCGGAAGCAGCTCAAAACGTTCCTCTTCTCTGCTTTCTCTCTCTCCCTCCCTTGCTGACCTACCTGACATACCTGCCTGCTTTTCCAACTAGTTGCTTGGCTACCCTCAGAGTCTAAGTGGGTACCGGAATCTTTCTTGATCAGTCACCCTGGCACTGCCTCCGGGTCTACCATGCACTTAGGGGCTGTAACTGTAACCTCTACAGTCCCCTGCCTCCGCGCAGTTACCCAGAGCCACGTTGCCCTGGCTGCACTCACTTAGAGGAATGTTGCCCTGATTGCACTTACCATTTCCCTCTCCCTGGCACTTCCCCCCTCACTTTCCCCTTGCACTTCTCGTTCTCGCACTTGCACAATCTGAATGACACAAGGCCTAGTAAGATCGTTTACCTTTTCCTTCCTCTGTCTTCCCTCCCTTGTCTTGTCGCTGTGTACAGCTGCGTTATAAATTAATTATCATATTATATCTCTGTCATGCTTGAACCTCATTTCTCACCTGCAAATTCAGTATTTTCTGTTGTTGCTTCCTGCACTCAACTTTGGGTCCTGGTAGCTGCACCCATCATTCACTGTTAAGCTTCTTTTTATATGTCTTGATGGCTTGTGTAATGAATGCAGAGTCATAATGTCCTCTTCTCTTCCCTCTTTCATGTCCCACTCAAGCCACCGGGCAAACATTTTATTCACAAGCTGTGATGGCTTCATGTGTGAGGGTGATGTGCAACTGCTCAAACCTACATTTAATATAGGTGGCTGGCACCATGCACTCCCCATCCAGGAATAACGAGAAGCACCGGTGGATAGCCTTACCGCAGGGTTTTGTGGAATTTGTAAGCGTTGCAGGAGGTTAACTGGTTGAGCAAGATAGAGAGAATTGCAGTAATCCAAGGATCCTGAGATGAGTGAGGATGCAGGATCCTGCGATGAGTGAGGATGCAGTAATCCAAGGACCCGGAGATGAGTGAGGATGCAGTAATCCAAGGATCCTGAGATGAGTGAGGACGCAGTAATCCAAGGATCCTGAGATGAATGAGGATGCAGTAATCCAAGGACCCGGAGATGAGTGAGGATGCAGTAATCCAAGGATCCTGAGATGAGTGAGGACGCAGTAATCCAAGGATCCTGAGATGAGTGAGGATGCATTAATCCAAGGATCCTGAGATGAGTGAGCATGCAGTAATCCAAGGATCCTGAGATGAGTGAGGACGCAGTAATCCAAGGATCCAGAGATGAGTGAGGACGCAGTAATCCAAGGAGCCAGAGACGAGTGAGGACGCAGTAATCCAAGGATCCTGAGATGAGTGAGGACGCAGTAATCCAAGGATCCAGAGATGAGTGAGGACGCAGTAATCCAAGGATACTGAGACGAGTGAGGACGCAGTAATCCAAGGATCCTGAGATGAGTGAGGACGCAGTAATCCAAGGATCCAGAGATGAGTGAGGACGCAGTAATCCAAGGATCCTGAGATGAGTGAGGACGCAGTAATCCAAGGATCCTGAGATGAGTGAGGATGCATTAATCCAAGGATCCTGAGATGAGTGAGCATGCAGTAATCCAAGGATCCTGAGATGAGTGAGGACGCAGTAATCCAAGGATCCAGAGATGAGTGAGGACGCAGTAATCCAAGGAGCCAGAGACGAGTGAGGACGCAGTAATCCAAGGATCCTGAGATGAGTGAGGACGCAGTAATCCAAGGATCCAGAGATGAGTGAGGACGCAGTAATCCAAGGATACTGAGACGAGTGAGGACGCAGTAATCCAAGGATCCTGAGATGAGTGAGGACGCAGTAATCCAAGGATCCAGAGATGAGTGAGGACGCAGTAATCCAAGGATCCTGAGATCAGGGAGGATCCGCAGATCCGCAGGAAGGATCTCGACTGTTATTACTCCTTGATCTGATCTAGAGGTAAACAGGTGTCTTTTAATGTGCCTGACTAGTTCGGTACAAAGAAATATGTATTACAAAAACATTTGGTTTACAGTTAAAAACTAATTTTTACTCGCTTATGAAATACTCCCATTGGGAATGGGACTTCGTTTTTGTACGACCGAAAAAATCAGTTTACTACCAAGTTTTAAAAAAAAATAGGCATTAAAATACTCTCACCTCAAGATCTCATCTAGAGCAGTGGAAAGACTCATCTGCCACCCTGTGTTATTTCATGTCTCAATGGATCTTATTATGCTCCATTCACGAAGGATAAGGCAACTTTAATCATTCGCTTTTCTATTTCCTTTTCGGGATTGGGTGCATTTGTTTACTTGTGTAAGTGTGTTTAGAAGGCACGCGCTCTCCTTTGGTGAATGAGTTCCTATGTTTTTTCTACATGTTCTCAATACTTTGCACCTTTCCCCATTGTTGGATGCATTTACGCGGTGCGCAGAAGTCCATCGTCGATGTTCTGTACCGCGCACGTCGCGCAGCGCTGAAGCGCTCCGCACCGCAGCGAGCTGTCGCCTGCGCCTAATGGACCTGTCAAGCCGTCACTTTCCTGTACAAGACAATGGCAACATGCATCTCGGTGCCAAGCCGTGCAAATATGTGCAGGGCGGTGCAGAGCAACCATTGTGCGCAGTTAGTAAGGAGAGGAGCTTTTAATCCCAAAAGGCACTAAACTCATTAGAGAACAGAAATAAAACAAAAGTCCACAAGCTCTGCATATTTATACATCTCCGCAGCCCCGGCTCTGCTTTAACTCGCCTTCTTCTCTGATCCTTAAAAGCCTAAATTAATGACAACCTTGCAGTCGCTCATTAATTATTGCTTCATTATGCTGGGGCGCTCTCTTGACAATAATGGGGATTGCTGGCGTATTTCTAATTATGCAGCGTTCTCAGCTCGCTAATAGGCCCCTCGGAATTCCTTGATGGAAAAGCGCTCCCTTCAGAAGAGCCGGCAAACAACATGGACCGGCCCTATGGATTCCATAGGGGAGCGCGCACAGGTGCGCGCGAAGCGCAACCGCAGAGTTGCAAAAAAGAAAGGATAATAGGCAAAATAGGGACAATACAGCAACATCAAAGTATTTATTCTGCAGCATACATTCACCTGAAGAAGAAGCGCAGTAGTATTCAGAGTGCATTAAGGGAGCGACTCCGAACCCGCTCTATTCTATTTCTTCAGCCGCTCTATTCTATTTCTTCAGCCGCTCTATTCTTTTTCTTCAGCCGCTCTATTCTATTTCTTCAGCCGCTCTATTCTTTTTCTTCAGCCGCTCTATTCTATTTCTTCAGCCGCTTTATTCTATTTCTTCAGCCACTTTATTCTATTTCTTCAGCCGCTCCATTCTATTTCTTCAGCCACTTTATTCTATTTCTTCAGCCGCTTTATTCTATTTCTTCAGCCGCTCTATTGTATTTCTTCAGCAAAGAATTTTGGTATCTGAAAATACAAAAAAAAAAAAGAAGGGATGCTGCAGAACCTACACTACCAGTTCAAATATGCTGTATGTTTTTTTTTCCTTAGGGATTCTTCTAGGAGTCCTAGTGGGGTCTTTAGGAATTCTTCAAGGAAGAGTAGGAAATCCCAGGTGATCAATGGGAGAAGTCTATGCTAGGATTTAAGAGTTCCTTTGGGAAAGTCTTGTATAGTTCTTCCTTGTGTTTTTTACTTTGATTCATATGGGATGTCTTGCACCTTCTGATATACTTCTAAAGCCCTGTGCTCTCTCCCCCATAGGAAAGCTTCAGGGTGATTTTGTATGGGACGGATTGCTTGCATCATCTGACTGTGATATGGTTCACATCCTTAATTGCTCATCTGTCCAATGATGTCATAAGACGCCTCAATCCCCAAACTAAGCCACCTCCTGCTATCATCACTATTAGCCATGGCTGGTGATGCTGGATTGGGCCTGGAAAACTGGATTTCTTTCCTTGTCCCTGGATGATCCTTTCAAGGCCTGTAACAGCGGAAGGAGACACCGACAAGGGGAAACCAGGCTGGGGTCCGCCGGCTCTTTATTCCTGTGATGGTGGGCTTCACTTACAGAGGGATGGGGATAACTGCCATGGGTTTTCCCCCCCAGTGCCAAGGCCTTTTTTGGTGATTTCAGTATTTCACCATGCAAAGCCTTCTAACATTTTCTCCTTCATTAACCCATTAAGTGCCAAGGACGAGCTATCTCGTCCTTGGCACTGGGGAGGTAATCCCAAGGACGAGATACCTCGTCCTTGGCACTTAAAGGGTTTTCACAGCGATTAGTGCACAGATTTCCTAATGCAGCTGCCTGGCCCTAAAAGGGGCTGATAAGGCACGCCATTTTTCCTATTGAGTGATGCAAGCGGAGCGCCGTTGGGGATAGTTGTTTTTTTCTGACTGTCACTCTGGTTGGCCGAGTATGGCGCTCCGCTCAGCACCATCTAAACTAAATACCAGGTTGCCTGCCTGTAGTGAAGCAGTGCCCCGTTGCCAGGAGGGGGCGCCACACTTGCAATCACTGCCGCAATACGGGACTTCTTTCATAGGGCACCCCGTTGCAAGAGGGAACGCCACATCTTCAAAATCCACCAAAGCCTTGCTCACAGATTGGCGCGCGGCGTCAGCATGGGGACTGCCGACCTACAGAGTCGCCTGCTCATTATACGCAGAGAGGGAGGGGATGGTTTCTGGGACCACCACGTGCCAAGGTGGGCCCACTCTGAATCCCGGGGCCCCTGTTGGTGGGCCCAGGTTGAAAGACTCACCCGGGACACCCACTATTGCGGCAATTAACGCCGGACCACTTCTGGCATACGCTGCCTTGCCAGGACTCACTCCTGCGGCCCCTCCCACACTGCCGCAAACTGCCAGCCTCTGCCAGTCTCTGGAATTCGCAGCCCAGGGAAACATTTCTTTGGGGCCCCCTCCATGCAGCTGCAGCCCTGACATCCCCCTCTAAAGGACTCAGGAGCTCTGTACAATACCTGTTGCAGACATATGGACCTTGAGACAGCCCTGGCCAGGTAGTCTTTCAAGTAAGGATTTTGAACATATTTTTAATTTGATAAAGGCCACTTTATAAGGACTTTCTGTATTTTAATAAGGCCTCTTTTGAATTGTTTAGCTGGCAGCCGCTTGGGATTCATGGTTATAGTGTGTTACCGCCTTTTTATAGAAACATAGGCCCTCATTACAACCCCGGCGCTAAACCATGGCGCTATTAGCACCATGGTTGGTGCCGGTGTTGTAACGAGTCCGCTTTGGTGGAATGGGGAAATACCGCCCCATTCCAAGGTTGGCGGGGCGGTAATTCCCCATGCCGCCATGGCCCTTCCCCATTCCCATTTTTGCCCCATAGGGCTCAATGGGACTGGGGAAGGCGCTAATTACGGCACCGTAAATTACGGTGCCGTAATTAGCTCCTAGGCCCCTTTGCTGGTTGGTTTTGTAACGTCTGCTATAAGCAGGCGTTAAAGTGCAACCCGCAAAGGGACCTCGTAATCAGGCGTTAAGGGTTTAACAACGACGCCACCTTTTACGGCGCCGTTAACCCCTTAACGCCTGAGTTGTAATGAGGCCCATAGAAAACTCCTGGTTTGCTGGGACTGGTTCCAGATATATATCCGTTCCAATCAATTGCTAAAAGACCACACACCAGCATTCCTCTGTCCGCCTTTCCTTATGTTGTACATTGGCTACAATCTAGTGTTTCTGCCTAGGCGATTTGGGGAATTCCTAGGCCTATTGCCTTTCCTGACCCAGTCCTTTTCCTAGAGCTGCACACCCAGGGTTAGCCAGAAACTCAGGAAGAGGGGGGGCGGGCGGTCACTGATTTGCAAATAGTCTAGCAGGGGAATGGATCTACTCGCACTTGGTGGGAGACGGGAGTAAGTGGGCGTGTTCATCCACGTTTTCTGATTTATAAGTAGTTAACTCCCTGCTTACCTGAGTTCCTGGATCATTCTGGGATCGTCCCTCTAGGAAAAGGACTTGGTCAAGAAAAGCAATTTACAAAGGAATCCAAATGATTGAAACCCGATGAGTGTACAGATCAGTGCATGTTCAATGTAAACCCCCCTGGGTTATATAATGGGGTGAAGCATCACTTATTTCTTAAAGTGTCAGTGGAAATAATGATCGTGGTTAAGTGGCGTAAAATGTGGCCGTATTCGCGCTGAAAATCTCCAGTGAAAGTGTGCGCCAAGAGGCCCCCTTAGCAGTAACTAAACACTAGAAATTAGCAAAGTGATGGAGGGCACAGCTCTTCTACTCATTTAGGCAAGGGGCACTCTAGTTTTGAGTGAGCAAGACTCCACTATGTTCACCCCCAGATCATTGGCATATGTGTTTGGATGATGGGCACACTTTTTCAGTAGACAGATCCGGCAGCTCTGTCCGTGAGCACCCAGCATTAACAAAAGCTCTTTCTCTAATGGTTTGGGCTCTTTGTTTCGGGGTACCTCGAATATGAATGGCTCTGGATCCGAGATTTACATTGAATTCTGGATCAGAAAATTAGACAGATCATATAACGGCAGTAAAACGCTGGTTCCAATCCGACATCCAGGGCAGTGATTCAATTAGCGAAAGAGTTTGAGGCCACTCTGTGGCAATATCGAAATGCCAACATGGGATACTCACTTTATTCTGCTGCATGTGACTTTTTCCGGCATGGGTTACGCGTTTACCCAAATTAGGAAGCCTTGTATTGCTATTGATGTAGACTATTGGGAGATCATTTGCCCTCTAGAATAGGCCTTGGTGGAATTTGGTTTCTCTAAGGCTAATTTTCCAAGACGTAACTGACTATAAAAGTATGTTATTTAGGTTATAAACACCATTGGATCATGCCTACAGTACTGACATGTAGGATCTAGGAGAATATTCCCCTTAAAGAATTTCCTCGACCAAAGTAGAAGAAAGAAAGACAAATGTTGGATATTTTGTGCACCAGGAATAGATGCATTGGGTCGTATAATTTAATGTGTGTGCTTCTAGATAAGTACCTTGGTTAAATTGTATTTGTTTTGTCATGGAATTTTGGGTGTCCCACTTCTTCCAACTATGTATAAAGATTTGGTGACTGGTTGTTTGTCCTTTAAATCCATGTGCCAAAAGAAATGTTTATTCGTGGTTCACTTCACATTTATACATTGTATAGATTAAATGCAAATTACGGTCCTATTTCTTCAGCAATAGGCTGCACTAGATGAAGTTTACAGTTATTTCAACACTATGCTTTATTTTGATTGGGACCGGACTAGCACTTTGCTCGGGTGTAAATTCATTTTGCGTGTGCCGCGTTAGCCAAGGATTGAATGCAGTGTTGCTCCAAAAGAAAACAATGAGTCAATACCTTAATTAGGGTTATTTATTTGCTTATTGGTCAGCTTTCGTGGTATTTCAACACTTGCTCATGCAGGGATGAAATGAAGCAGTACCACAAAGTCATAGGCACTTTACGATTTCTTTAAAAACAATATGAGTCCAGTCGTTTGTTTCAGATAAATCACGATATTGATCAAGAAATCTGCCATCACTCAAACAAACACACGTTTTTTTTTTTTTATTTCAGCACAGGGGAGCACTAGCCCTGGAGAAGACAACATACTCGCCAAAACTAGTGCAGGTTCAGACCAAGACATCAGTCTGATCTGAGCGCAGCCATGTATGCTGTAATTGATTTAGCTAGTAGGCACTTTGCACTTTAATACAGGCACTTAGCACTTAATTAGCTCTTGGACGATTCCTCAAAAAGTGCAAGTTTTGCCATAGCATGAACGTTTTAGCTCCCAAAAGCAGCACTTAAATTCGTGGCACTGTGCATGTAGGGGGTACACAGCATGATTACAAAGAATCAGGAATGTTACAGAGATTCTAGTGTACTGTTTATTGATAAAAAAGACAGAGAGCCAGCATCCGTGTGGTTTTAAATACTGTATGTATTGTAAACACAGTATGCATTGTATTTATGTATCGACTATGCTGTACAGTAGAGAGTTGTTTGATTGTTGGTCAAATTAAATATAAATTATTAAATAAAAATTAAAATATAAAATATATAAAATTTGAATATGCTCTTCAGCTGCACTTTATTAATGTATTAATTCAATAAACGATTGTATATATACTACTCTTGTTCTTCGTTAGATGTAGAACTTAGATGAATACAGGACAGGCCACTAGTGATCACCAGTAGACATTTCTAAAATAAACACTGCACCAGATCAGTGGGCAAAAGACATGTAAAGTTATAAGCATTATAACATCAAGTTAACCAAGTTCATTAATAAACTATTTTAGTGTGATTTATCATAGATATCCCTGCCAGTTTATGGGATTACCTGGACCATTGACTTAGAAAAACATTACAGTATTAAAACGTGCATAGCCCCTCCTTGAAAACCTTTTTTTTCTTTATCTGCACCTGTCTGTGGACCTGATTTGTGGTTTTGCTCAGAGAGGCATGCATTAGATGCTGAACTCCTCCACACATCACAGTCTCAAAGATCTGAATGGTACACTGTGCTAAGTGAGTCAAAGGTCAGTGGAACTGAAAGGAAAGGAAAGGCCAAACAAGAATAGAGAAAAAAAACACAGCCGCCTTGTTTGAGATACATCCATAAAATAGAAATGGAGTGTTAAAGGTTTGATGCAATAATGCACGCATATATAGATTTCAATTGTATTTTTCTCTAATATTATTTCTTAGTAACATCATGTAGCCATTCATTATTTTAATTTTACTGAATTGACAGTATTACACGGCCCACGGTAGTGGCCGTGTAGTTATGGTTAAGTTGCTGTTTCCATAGGAAGAGCACTTTTTGGGCAGTTTATAATTTATATATATATGCATACATATTAAGGCTCGGATGAGGCACATCAATCATTGTTCCTGAACGATATGAGTGTAATATTCTGCTTGCCTCAGATGGCGTACGACAAGTCATGGGATAATCCCCTCGCTCCACGATTCATGCTTCAACATATATCTGTAATTCCTATCATCCTGAGGCCTGCTTTTCCTCATCGTAGGCCCAGTCCTTCCACACCATCCTTGTGGCATCAGTCTTCCATGAGCGTTTAGGATACTGCTCCATAATGGCCCAGGAAGTTACATGAAGGGTGCCCATACTTACGCACCACCATAAGCTACACCACCACAAGCCACACCACCCCATTGCCAGGATGGAAACAAAGAACTACAAGCAGTAAAAAAGAAAACGGGAAAGAGGCCTTTTCCTGCTGCGCATACTGTCTCCGGGACGTGCTATCAATGCAGGCGAGACCGGCCCATCCATCCTAAACTTCAGGAAGGGTGTGAAGACCTTACACTTCAAAGAACATCTTGCAAATTGCTGATCACTCCACTCATCCTTATTGTCCCCCCTCTGAAGTCCACCCTCCATCCATGCTCCCCCTAGCCAACCCGACCCCTCTGCTACCCCTTCACTTGTAACCCCATGGTTTGTCCACTTTGTAGAGCACGCTATTGCTCCCCAGCTATGTTTCAGCTTTATAAATTCCATACGTACAAAAAGGAAGATATGTATTGAACCCTCACAATCATCTCCTTAGTATTATCAAGAATCTACTACGCAAACAGCCTCTACCTTGGAATGCCAGAACGGCGCACTAAAAAACTTCAACACATTCAAAATACTGCAGCAAGGATACTCCTGAGAGCAAACAGAAGAGACAACATCACACCAGCCCTAGGAAGCCTACACAGGCTTCCAGTTAAAAAATACATCAACTTCAAAGTCCTCTGCATCGCCCACAAATTACTGCACGGACAAAGAGCCGAAATCCTTTCAGTCAAAACCGCTACCAACCAGGAAGAAACCTAAGATCAAGCAACGACCTTCAAATTGAAACAAAACACTACAAAAAAAGAAAATTCGGAGGAACTGCATTCTCACGTCAAATAGCCAATTTATGGAACTCAATCCAGAAAGAGATAAGAATGGCAAAAGACCACTTCACCTTCAGAAAACTACTGAAACCCAGGCTATATTCAACTCACCGTAATTCGCATAAAAAAGGACACCTTCCACAACATCACTGCAGACCCAGGCCCAAGACAATCAAGAGACACTATGGACACTGGCATCGACAATAAAACAACCACACAGTTCTAACCACTAACAATCCCTGCTCATCGCTCCTCTCCAGCAAACACCACACCACACCTACCTCACACAAACTAACGAGCCAGCCCTACTTCACACAAAACACACAACTCACACATCTGCCATAAGAACAAACTGCTGCAAACAACCCAGACACTGGACGTTACCCTATTGGACACAATAACCCCAGTGCGTACAATCCAAACACACTCAAAAATCCACCACGCACAGCTGCAAGAGCACAGCCTCTATCCTATCCCTCTTCCCTGACTAACCTTCCCAACCAACTTTCTTACAGAGCCACGTGAGCACCTGGAGACCATACAAATGGTAACGGTGCGCGGTATAAATCAACATTACATAACATAACACATTTTTATGTTAAGGCAACAGGATGCCTCTCTACAGCGGTGGGTCACCCTGATAGGCTAAGGGCTGTGACGAGGAAGAGTTGGACTCAGTGTAATACTGGTCATTGTTGAGGCATTCCCAGCTGACCGTCAATGTTGTGTTTGATTTGGAAATGCTGGAAGCCCCTCAGCACCACGCGCCGCCTGCGTCTGTGCTGTGCACCACGCGCCTCCTGCGTCTGTGCTGTGAATTACCCTAACTCGAATAGTTAACAGCATGTCACACCACGTTTTTACAAAAGATATAATTGCCCCCTCCAAAAAATAAAAAATGACACTGAGGAGAAAAGTGATGGATGGAGCGTGAAAAGAGGGGGAGGGGACGAGAAGTAAGATGCATTTGGGATGGAGTAAGCTGTCCGTCTGTATTCTGAAGGGCTTGAAAAATCGTCTGCGGGCCCCTGATTAAAATACACTTTGGAACACGCAGTTTCATTTCCTGAGCTGTTTCATTTTCTGAATATTTCTGTAATAAATGACACATACTGTCTAAATAGAGCAATTTATACCTTTCACTAGCCTGCGTATGAATTCCGAGCTCAAATGCGGCAGTAATTCCATCTAAAGAGAAGGGTGGGTTTGGGGGAGTGTAAGAAGACTGCCCTGCTCTCACTGTATCCTTTTGAATCTCTCTACCACTCCCACTCTACTGCCTCCCCACCCCCAGCCCTGGTGGCTCATTCTTTGTGTAATGCTGGATGACAAAATTGGCAGGGACTTGTTAAGGGCTACTGAGGTGTGGCAGCCCAATCAGTGCAAAGGTCAATGGGCCTCATTACGAGGTTGGAGGTAGTCATGGCGCTATTGCCGCCATGACTACCTCCAATACCGGTACCGTGTCTGGTCCCGTTCAATGGGGACTTACCGGTTTATTCCGACCTTTGCGGGACCAGTAAGTCCCAGTTGAAAAAGCCATTCCCCATTCCCATTTCAGCCCCATAGGCCTCAATGGGAAGGGGGAAGGTGCTAATAACGGTACCGCAAATTGCTATACCGTTATTAGCGCTGAAGTCCCTTAACGGGTCCCTCCCTTAACGCCTGGTAATACCAGGCGTTAAGGAAGCGACCCGCTAAGGGACCCCGTAGTAGGGCAGTAGGGGATTACGCGCACTGGTTCCCTTACCGGTGCCGGTAATCGCTTACCGCCCACTTCGTAATGAGGCCAAATGTCTAGGTGTTTGCTCATAATGACAGTGGAGATGTCAAATGTGTGTGAATACACATTCCCTTTAATTGTGTCTCATTATTACCTATTTTTTATTTGTCTGGAATGTAAACATTCTTCCTGTGCCTTGGTTGCAATTGGCTGCCCTAGTTGTCAATTAAATGGAAAGAGTCCCCTATGTCCGGGATTGGAAGAACAGTGCTTGATTTACTATTTTATTTCTTGTGCCTGTTTTGCGTTAAGGTAGTGAATATTATTTTTTGCATGGTGAAAACTTTAGTGACTCTTTTAGTTATGGCTAAGACTGCGCAAACATGCAATATCGCTGAATCGTTCATATGTTGGGTGTTTTGACATCCTACAAAAATGTTGCATTTCCCCAGAGATTTGTTTGTAGATGTTTGGGGGCCACCCAGAACCATCCAATTCGGGCCATGCAAGGGGACCGGGCTACTGCCAACCCCACAGGGCTCTATAACATGTCCTGCTGCCCTACTGGGTGGCGGGCTGCCACAGGGCATTGGGGCATGTTAAAACGTTTTTTTAGGGTTCTGGGTGGCATGAAAAACAGTGGGAGGTGGAGGGGACAAAAGTGTGCCATCGAATATTCAGAAGTCATTGCGCAATTGAATTTATGACCAGCAAAAATATTCAGGTCACTTTTGAGAATGTTCGACTAGTTATTTCTATTATTTATTGTGCATTTGTAAGGCACTTATACATCAAGACATTGGGCCTCATTACGAGTCCAGGCGCCTGACTTCCCGGTGCCACCGGGAGATTACAAGTCCGACAGCCCGGGAAGTCAGGCGCCGGTAAAATGTAAGTCCCCATTCCCATAGAGTCCCATAGGACTTAACATATGTTTAAGTGCTCCACGTTTTGCCAGAGGAGGCTACGAAGGCAAAGGGAGATAAAGCTATGTGTCCAAGATCATTAAGACTATAGTAATGGTAAAAGGTGCTATATAAGGGACAAGTACAATACAAAAACGAAGAAGCACATCGCACCCCAGCGTCTGAATAATGTGATCAGAACACACAATCGCCTCAAAGACAAATCCAGGCTAGGGCCCAGCCCCACCATCATCCGGCTCCCAGCCGTGGTGGAACCCCAGCTTTCCAGACAGTACAGGACCGCCATCTCTGACGCACACAATAAATTTGTCTTCTTTAGCTTAGAGTCTGAACTGTGCATTTTCATCCAATTCAATTTCAATGTAATGATGTAGAACAAATGCCATAGAGTGGATCTCACTTAGATGCATGGCCCCGGCGCGCGATAAATTACCGCTTACAGTAAATACTCTGCAAAGCTTTTACATGTCAACTGTATATCACGGATACACTGGTAAGCACACAGTTATTGCAAATGTTTCCATTAACACATAGTTACGCCGCAGCATCGCTCAGCCCTACAGCGGTCCAGGCATGCAAGGGGGGTGTTCATTTACTCTGCACTGCTCAGAGATTGGTGCGCTTTCTACTCGGTGTGTAATGCTGTTCGTGCATAACGGTTGAAAAAATAGAAATGAAAAATAAGAAGAGGCTGCAAAAATAGAAATAGCTTGAAACGTTTTTTATTAAAAATAAAGGCAAAAAAGAATCATTCAAGAAAAAAGCAATGAAACTGTTCCGTCCATGAAATTGTTTAATATGTCATTCTTTTTTCTGTGATTCTTAAAATAGGAAATTGGACAACAGTGTTTTTTTTCTCAGATCTCAGTCACTGGACAGGCAAACCAAAAACAGTGTGTTATATAGTGAAGAGGGAGTCGGGGTCCCTAGACCACCCGTTTGCCCCTGTAAGTTCATGACAAGACAGAAGGCCAGAAAAGAACGCAACCACCCATTCTATTTCGGACAAATCCCAAATGCACCAATGATTGACAAATACACTGAGATGTACCCTGTCAGTCAGCCATACAGACCAAGTGCGGAACAAATCTATCCATGTGTGGGTGAGGAGCTGGAAACCATGATAAGAAACACCTATATGGACAGCCTGGACAAAGCTCCAAGAAGCCATGTTGCTGACGTCATTAGAGACACCACAACGTAGCAGAGTTAGACATGAAGCACATGTGTTGTCCGCACTGCACCACGCAAACACACACCTAAATACACGAAGAACATGAGTGCACAGTTATATAGTTAGAGGACAGATACATATACATACTTTCATTGCTTTCATTATCTTGAGGCCGATTCATGGAATTAATGTGCGCTGAAATTTTCGGCGCAAGCGTGTGAAAGCGTGCGAATCGCAGTGCAAGTGCGAAAATCGCACCGAAAACCGCGCACAGCGATTCATGGAAGTCTGTGCGCATGTAAATCCCTGGATGTGCGCTACAATTCTGCGTGGCGCATGCTGGTGCACACGTCTCCAAACAGCGTGCGCTAAGCGCACAGCGAAAGCGCACATAGCGCAGCGCACACAACAAAAGTAGGCAGAACAGGGGTGGAACACGCGGAATGGGGAACAACGCGTGAAAATGTGGGCATCACGGGGGAAGTACAGGAGGCAAATGCGCGGAACGCCCACACGCGCGTCTACAACACGTTCATGGAATTGAACGGGGCTAATGCGTGTGCCAAAAAAGACGCGCTAATCCGGAAACACGTACGCCAGCAGGAAGCAGGCGTACATGGACCAGCGCAGCATAAAGTGCGCGCAAACAACAAACAAGCCCAGACGCCAAGATGAATATACCATTCATAGCAGCAGTGGTCGTGGGATACCACAGGAGGAGGAGGAGGATAGTAAGGCGCATAATTTTTACACCCAGAACCAGTCTTTTTGGGATGCCTGATGACCAGGTGTATGGGAGATACAGGTTTCCACCTCACACAATACTCGACCTGGTGAGTGAGTGGGAGGATGACCTCACATCACCCACCCTGTGCTCCCAAGCACTCAGCCCCCTGGAGAAGGTCCTCAATGTACTGCACTTCTTGGCCACTGGATCATTTCAGCGGACAAGTGCGATAGTGGGGGGAGTGTCACAGGCCACGCAGTCACGCTGCCTACACCAGGTGTTGGCCATCATGACTGCACAAGTTAAAAAGAGAAAGGAAAGTGAGATTGAGGTCACACTGAAGGAATGTTTAGGAATGAACTGGGGTCTAATTCCCTATTTATGAGATTATATATGTAGCAATGATCAGAATCCGCACAGTGAATTGGATGTGGTTATACATAGAGGCACAGGCGTTGGACATCAACCTGTACAGAATAGAGATGAGTCCAGCTGGACTGTGAGATATAGTGCATAGTACACTTTTGGAAACATAGAATATGCCCTGTAACTCCCCGTTCTCCATTTTTAGGAATTAATGCTGAGAGACACAGGCTACCTGACAGGAAGAATCAAGACACTTACAGCTGTGTTCCAATAGAGAACAGGTATAACTACAAGTGTTACAACAAGAGGTAAGATGTGCCTCACTCTTGAATGATGACTTAAATATATGTCTAGTAGGTTTTAGAAGTACTCGGAGACTGATGATAGCCCACCTGTCTCTTTTTGTTGTTTGTCCTGTAGGACTCAGGGATTGACCCAACTAAGCTGGTCCGAGACCTGAAGACATCCTCAACATTGTTCCTCGCATTGAAGAATATCAAAGAGAATATTTAATTCACTAATATTCATCCTGAAGAAAGCGGCCACTTGCGGATCCCGCTGAAACCGGTTGACTGTTGTTATAGCAGTATCTGGTTGATAACCCAGACTCCAATACCCCTACATATTAAGTAAAGGGCTTGCAAAAAGAAATCTAAGTTATCACAACTCTATTTGCTTTCCACAGTCTTAGTACTGTACAGAGCAAAAAGAGCCTTTTAATAGAGTTCTATGTGACAAGAATGACATAGAAACCTCTTCTTATAAAACCTTGTGTTATTGATTTGAATTTTGATAAGCCACACAGCTGGGAGGCGAAAATATAAAAATACGGATATCGGCCCCCAACTGTGTGCACTGTTTTTTAGCCAATAGGAAAGTGGGTTAGAGAGGATAGGGACAGGTTCGCAACATCCCCTTGCAGTCGGCACATCAGCACCCACTAGGGCCAAGCACCCATGGGCACTAGACTGTTTACACATAGGGCGAAAAAGTTTTTTTACTAGGGACCTAGTGTTAGGAATAATTTTGTAAATGAAATAGCCTTCTGTCACATATGTGTTGAAACATCATCACTGCACGCCCATCAGTCCGCAGGCACATATACCTGCCCAGAACACCTGCAGAAAGGCATACTGCCGTCCAGGATTTCTATGGGGTGGCACAATTCCCCAAAGTGGTAGGTGCCATTGATTGCACCCATGTGACTCTACGTCCCCCCAGGGCATCTGAGCACATCTATAGAAACCCCAAGCACTGGCATTCCATCAACGTGCAGGTAGTATGTGATGCCAAGGGAATCATCACCTCAGTATATGCAAACTATCCAGGGTCCACCCACGACAGTTTCGTCTACAGAATGTCAACCCTAAACCGGGACCTAGAAGCTGGGCGCATGGCGATACATGGCTGCTTGGTGAGTATAAATGCCTCTGCACATGCATGCATGTCAGATACTGAGTAATGTCACAACCCCACTAATGATACCCATCACCACCTCCCCAGGGGACAGTGCCTACCCTCTGAGCACCCACATGATGACGCCAATTCGGAACCCCACCACGCCACACGAGGTAAGATACAACACAGCCCATATTGCAACCCAGGGCATAGTGGAGCGCACATTCGGAGTGCTCAAGTCACGCTTTTGCTCCCTTGACCGCTCTGGTGGGCAGCTGTTATATGCTCCCCCAGTAGTGTGCAGGATCATAGTGGCAGCATGTGTCCTGCACAACGTTGCAACACGCCGGGGCCTGCCGGTGTACATGGTGGTGCCCCCACATCCCCAACCACATGCACGCCCGCTGCACATGGGAGGGGAAAGGGCACCTGGTGAGGCAGCCCGTACGCAGCTGGTGTCTAATTACTTCACATAAAATCTCACCCCTGTGGAGTGCACACAGCCCTGGCACATACCAATCAATGATGATGACATAAGGTACACTCAACTGTCACAACCATACCAGCCTGAGATTGGTCACCTGGAAGTGTTACATTGTGTGCATCCCTACCTACCCAAACACCACCAATGCTGTGTCATCAAAAGACATACATCTATGCTGCTAAATTCATTACCCCCTTGCTAAATACAACATGAGAAAAGCGCCATGTCACCCAACCCCTCCCCAGCTCCACCACCAAACACACCATGGCATGTCATGCAATGTGAAAGCAGAAAAAGCAATGCACAAGACCTGACACAAGTGTCACAAAGTGCACTGTCCCTAATGGAAACTGCCCACACACAATATGCTCCCAGTAATGTATAACTAACAGCACACATTACCAAATACTTACCACCAACACAATGCTGCAACACACCATGGAAAAATGCAAAAACATGACAGTACTAAGTTCAAGTAGTGGTAGTCTTACAACCTGAATACGCCAGCACATCGACCTCTTACAACTGTAGAGTGTTGCTGCCACGCAAATGTCTCAGTGTACTGCATACAACATGAACTGCATCTGCAAAGTAGACGGCCTTGCGAAGACATGAGGAAGGAACCTGCAGATTAGGAGGAAGACATGGATGCACAAGCATATATCAATACACCATGCAGTGTACAATACAAGAACAATATCCACTAGGGATGGCTACACAGTATTTACTACAGACTGCCCACACAGGTTATGGGAGCCCAACGTCACTGTGTAATTCACTGTCACTTGGTCACACCCTTTGCAAGCCCATGGAAACAGGAAGCAGGAGGGGTGTGTGTCTCATGAACCCAAGCATCTAACCCAAACTCAGGACAGGCCTGCATGTGCCCAGACGTAATACAGTGGATGCCCACGGGAGCCACAGAAGGCAACACACTGTAAAAAAAAATATCAAAAATCAAAAATGGCCATGTGGGGGCAGGGGGGTGGGGGAGGCCACCCAGGAGGTTCGAGGACAGGGTGCACACCAACACCCACCTGCGTGGATGTTGCTAAAAAAAAATACCTCCTTGGGCTCATGGCCTGCACAGCTATGCCATTGTGGGAGAACTGCTGTCGCTCTGCTCATCCTCTGCTGCTGCATCAGGAGGCGGTGGCACTATGGGAGGCAAAGCCCTGGTTTGGTCCTCCATGGCAGCAAGCATGCGGGTCTGGAAGGTCTGATTCTGGAGGATTAAAGTGCGGAGATCCCCATGCAGCACATCACGGGTTGCCTGCATTTCTGCACGCATGGCCTTGCGTGATGCCAGGATCTCCTCACGTGTTGCATGCAGCTCAGCTGAGAGCGAACATGTGAGCTGCTCCAGCTGCTGTTCTGCCCTTAAATTACTGGAAGCCTCAAGTGCAACCAGAGTCTGCCTGAGGTTATGTAGTTCTACCCTCAGGGCTTCCCTGTGGCCCTGGGACTCTATTGATATGGATTCGCGCAGAGTCTCCAATGCCGCCCGTCTGTGCCTGTTGGACGCCAACATGTCTTCCCTGTGTGATTGGCAAATGGAGTCTGTTGCCTGCTGTTGTTGCTCCATCTGCCTTTCAGGGGGGATAATGGAAGTGGCCACTCTCTCCAATGCCTGAGCCATCATTTCTACTGATGCTGCCTGTTGGGTTGCCATACTGTACATGGAGTTTTCCCATACAGTATTGCCTGGTGGGGCACGGCCACTGCGTCGACGGGCACCACACCTGTTTGGGGCAAGGCGATCTGCACCTTGCTCTGCTGGCACTGCCTGAGGCTGCAGGACTGCATTCCCCCTCTGATCTGCTGGCCCAGGAACAGGATCAGATGCTGTGGAGTGTGGCCCTGCATCCGTAACCGCCAAAGGCGGACCTACCAACACTGACATCCCCATAGAGGGTTCTACCCCTGGTCCAGGTGGGTTGGACAGAACAGAATCCCTGCCAGAAACACTTACCTGCAACTGCACATAAGTCTCATCATCCGACTCAGCACCTGAATAGAGGTCTGGGGAGGTGCACCCAGAGGCACCCCTGGACAGTATTGTCTGCAGTAAAATTGGGTTTTCACCCACCACCACACCATGTCCCCCACTGGTGCCCGGTTGTGCCTGAGATTTCTCCTGGGTCTGCACCATCTCCTCAACCTCAACCTCAACAGCACCAAGTGCGTCATCACCTGCAAAAACATGAAAGACAACAAATGGAAACAGGCATGAGCACCATAGCACACACATAGGCCGTGACAAGCCAGAGATCCAGTATATGAATTACACATGTCCCACATGACTATAACCCTGCCATGCATGCACTGTCAAAGAGTTGGAAGTGGAGTCAAAAAGGCAGACACTGGGGAGAGCAAGATGGATATGCAACACATTTGCAGCATGTTGGGTAGCACTGGCATCACACATCAGGCTGTGAGTGGCATGTCCAATACACATACATGACACATGCCACCACACAGATGTCATGTAGCATAGCCACGGTAAATTACAAAACTACAGCAATATGTCAGTGAATGAGTACTGTCACACATCCATGTCACACCGACATGATGCAAAGATTGATGTTGAATAGTGTTGCAAAATATGCATGTGCCACACACTGAAACACATCCAGTGTCCAATAACACAGTCATTCAGGGCTGATCAATGGTTGGTCACTTTAACATTACAGGAAACACCTGTCATCTTCCACATGCAAACAGGCCCTAATAAAAAATGTCTGCCGCCCAATACTCAATCGGCCTGAATGCTGTAATCATTAACATAACCAGGTAAAAGTAGTGGCCCAGTGTGGGCTGTAAACAATGACTGAAGCATATCACATATGTTGCAATAGGGCAGAATAATGTGTAGCAAAAATGGGAGAGTGAAAACAATCAGCCTGAATGAAAACTTACAAAATCTGAACAATGTAGTTGCAAGATGACAGTTCAAGGTAAAGTGCACTAATGTGGGCCTAATTGGCAACTGTGGGCAGAAGAGATGCAGTCATACCCAAATCCAAGGCACGTGAATGTATGGGAGGAAGCAAATGGGTGACCCATAACACTCAGGAGTACACACCCTCACCTGGCACTCAATCAGAACCCGTCACCCAAACAACATACACATGGATTACACAAACACGCATGGGCACTCACCAGACAATGCGTCGTAATCAGGTAGTTCTCCCACACCTTGGATCTGTTCCTCTGTGACGAAGTTCCCAGCAACAGACTCATGTTCAGTGAGTTTGTTGTCCTCTTGTGGAGACCCACCACCAGTCACCAGAGTAGCGGCATGATTTGAGGCCAGCTTGTTCTTTGCTCTGCGTTTTAGGTCATTCCACCGCTAGTAGCAATCATCAGCTGTGCGCCTCACAAATCCAAGAGCACTTATGCGGTCCGCGATGGTCTGCCAGTGTGCCCTACGTTGACCTGGTGTGGTCTTGCACCCTGCAGTCACCAACATTTTGCAGCTATGTGTCGACACATAGCTCACAAGTGCATCAAGTTCGGGGTCATTAAAGCTGGGCTTCCTTGACGTGCCGGACTGTGTAGCCGTGTCTGGGGTCTCAGCCTGTAGTGCCAGAGCACCCTTCTTCTTCTTCTTCAAAGGTGGAGCTGAGCCTGAGTGGCTTGCGCCGCTCTGGTCAGTAGGGGCAGAAGCGCAGGTGGACTGGGTACTGGGAGTGTGCAAAGGCACAATGACCATAGGTCTTGGTGCAGGCATTGACTGAAGTGTGATGTTGGCAGGGGCAACGTCACTTTGATGGACCAGGACCGACACTGTCCCGGCTGGGAGACTCAGAGCTGGGGTGGATAGAGCTGCAGCTGCCCCTGCAGCCTCCCCACCCTGCCTACTTGGGGCAGCAGATGACATCGCTGCCCCAGATCCACATGGCCTGGTGACACCAACTTGCACCGACACACCACACATGGCTTAGACTTGCTGACCTGGAAGTCAGCCTGGGAGTCATCCTGTGCCAGCTCAGGTGCCACAATGGGCTGGTCCAACAAGGGCTGAGCTGGGATGGTGTCAGCCACGTTTCCCTCAACCAGGGGGGGGCATGGGTGTCCCTGATTGGTCCTCCACACATGGGGGTCTAGGGGCACCCTGCAAATCCTGGCCACGTCCCCTACCGAGACCACCATGCCCGCCTTTTGGAGGTCGGCCACCTTTGCCTCCCTTACTGCTAGGTCGCCTCCCAACCATGGCACTGATGTTGTTGTGCGTATGGGAGTTGCAGTAAACAATTGTCCTGGGCAATCGGGGGTGAAAGGGGTAGGGTACTAGATAGAATTCGTACCCTAGTGATCTAGCAAGGCTGTCTTTGACCCCTGGGGGAAGATGGCGGGTCACGCAACGCACAGGCACCCCAAAAACAAAAAGTAACATGCACGCAACCCCTCGTAGACCACGTGCGTGGAAAAATGAACCCGCACTACGCTGTGGCACCCAGAAACACAAAAACAAGCGTATGCGTGTTACACGCAGCCTACAATGACCTCTGAAGGGGTACGCGACACACGGGGCAAGCACAGTTGGTAAATGCATGCGCAACTCACCGTCTGCCTGTAAAAATAATGTGAAAAAAATGCGCGTGTGAGCGTAGGCAACACCCCCGCCAAAAGAAGAACTGTACGCTGTCTGAGGAGACAGGACAAAAGAAGAAGTGAACGCTGTTTGAGGAAACAGGCCCAAAAAAAATAAAGAACGCTGTCAGAGGTAACAGTGAGTACGAACTTGAAACGCTGTGAAGTAATCGCGTGTGAACCGACAAGAAGTACAGAATTCACCCACTCGCTCTCCACGAAAAGCACGTACAAGGGAATGGGGTCCTACATATACCTTTTAAAGTGGCCCACACGTACAGCGTCACTTATGTGTGTACGCGCTAAGGCCCTTTCCTCCAATTACACAAGCTGACACTCGGACATGCAGTTTTTGGACGTGTACGATGAACATGCACCGGTGTTGATGGAAATGCCCGCGCGCGTCACATCTCTTATGCGCGTAGGCCCTTCCCTCGGATTACACGCATCCACACGCGGACGTGCAGTTTTTCCACACGTGCTGCCACGTCACTAGGGAAACATCCGCGTGAGTCACGTCACAGAAGCGCTTACGCGCTAAGGGCCTTTGGTCCAATGAAACCCCGTACGTGTGCTGACGCGCTTATGTGCGAAGGGCCTTTCCTCGAATTACACGCTGACGTGCAAGATTTTCATGTGCCAAATCACTCCGTATCAAGCTGGCCACGCAACAACACACGGAAGACCACGCTCCTGCCCAGAAGGCCGAATTGCTGCCCCCCAGAGCCCCAAGCACGCTCCCACCTGCCATCTGCTGCTGCCTGCAGCCCACGTGCCCTGCTATTTGCTGCCTGCACATCGGCCAGGGGTGCAGTTGCTGTGACCACCCCTGCTGGAACCGGAGACTCCCGACTGGGATAACATCGCTCCACAGCCCAGCCCCAGGACGCAGTTGCCCACCCACTCCTGCCTCAGGGGTTACCATGTTGGGCACAACACCATCTGGCACCACTGGCAACCCCCGGCCAGAGAGGCAGAGGGCCACCAGCTTCAGTACCAGGGAAGTTGGTGTCCTGGTGGAGCAAGTCCTGGGGCAGTATGATGCCCTCTTTGGAAGTTTGCGCGCCGACAATGAAGGACGGACCAGGATCTGGATGGACATCGTGACTGCCATCAATGTGGAGGGGGTGGCAGTCCGCGATTTACACCATGTCAAGAAGCGCTGGGAGGACTTCAGGTCCAGGACCCTCAACAAGGCCCGGCACCTCTTGAAGGCAGCGGATGCCAAGGGGCACCGGGGCCACCTGTCCGACCACCAGATGAGGGTCCTGGAACACATATGCCCAGCGCTCCACGTCCAGGTCCTTGAGAGGCAGACCCGTCTGGAGTCGAGCGGTAAGTGTACATGCATACTGATTGGATGCTGTGCGTGTGGTGGTGTGCCAGTAGTGTGCAGGTTGCACATGTGTTTTCGTAGGGCCATGTAGGGATGTGTATGAACAGGGGTGTGAGGCTGCCACATCTGAGTCCTCTTAGGTATGAGACACATCGATGGTGTATGTGTTGGTAAGCATGCTGTGCAAATACAGATGTGGTAGCACACCTGTTTGAATTTCTGTGTATGTACGTTGGCATGGTTGTGGTGTCACACATGGATGGTGGTTCCTGCTGCATGCATCGGCACTGTGTAAATGTGCATGTGTGTGTATTTGACAAGTGTGCAACTGTGATGCAACATGGATGCATGTGACACTGATATGTAGAAGTCTGAATGCCAGATGTGACATGTATGCGATCGCATCACTGCGACAGTTGGAGGAGATGTAGACATGCATGTAAGTGTAGTGGCGTGTGTGCATGTCTAGTGCACTCCCTGTGTTTCATGTGATGTCAGGCTCACCTTCGGCTGTTCATGCTGTTGTATGTGTATGGATGGTGCTGCCTGGTGCAATATTGCTGTGGAAATGCTCATGTGTGTGAGTTGAAATGACATGTGTGTCGTGGAGTGTGATGCCATGTCTGAAGTTTGACACTGCCACTCATGTGCAACTGTCATGTGTGTATCAGTCCATTGTACAGTGCCCTGTGATCTGTGTTTTATCTCTCCCTGTCTGCAGCGTCAACTGATGAAGAGGGCGGAGAGGGTGCTGTGGAGCACCGCGGCAGGGATCGCACCACCAGCCGGAGATGCAAGGCCCCGCTCCCCTCCCAGATTGTCATCTCGTCGGGGAGTGAGGAGTCTGGTGCCGCGTCCCAGGCCGCAGCTGCCGAGGGTAGGTCCAAGAGGCAGAGGTCGGAGGTGGATTCCTCGGCAGCAGAAGGGGCAGCTGAGCCCCACAGGGTACAATGGAGGAAGATGGCACAGAGTCATCCAGGTTGGTGGGGCGTTTGGTGGAGGAGGAGGCCGTGGGAGGGACACACATGGAGTCTGGTGGTGGGGATTCCACTGGTGCTAGTGGCGCAGGGCAGGGGCAGGGACAGGAGGCAGCACAGGCCGCCGCGGAGGTGCCTGTGTGTAATCCTGTCCCTGATCCTGTCACTGCATCATCTGGCACCAGCAGGGATGCCTATGTCCAGACCCGTTTTCAGGGAGGGGATGAGTGCACGACAATTGGCCTTCCTCTCCCTGTGGACGTGGCTATCCGGGACCGTGTTGAGCCTGTCCTGAGTGGGATAGCGTTGCGTCAAGGGGGCATGCAAGGTGACCTGGAGTCTTTTCGGGGAGAGACTGCACGTCGTCTTGCATGCCTCTTTGACCATGTTGACCTACTGGGACGGATCACCCGTGCTGGATTCCTCCGTGTGCTGGACCTTCTTGCGACCCCCTCCTCACCTGAACCCCCTATGCGCCAGTCGTCCTCCATGCCATCTTCCCACCCATGTGTCACCTGGGTACCCTGTGGAGCTGCACCTGACCCAGCGGCCAGGCTGGTGGAGGACACATCCCTGCCACAGTCGGGAGTCGGACGTCCAGCAGGGGAGGCCACCACGACAACTGCACCCCAGCCGGAGGAGGACGTGCAGGTAGCAAGAGCCAGGGCGCAGGCACAGGCACAGGCACAGCAGCAGCCACATGGTGGGAGCAATGATGGCTCGGGGCCTTCAACATCGGCGGGGCAGGCATCGGCCATAGGGCAGAAGGACCCCGGATTTCAAGTGTCTTCCGTGTGGCAGCGGTTGTGCCACGCCATAGATGCGGAACGGCAGTGGGCGGAAGAGGCACGGCACACAATGGTCAGGGCGGAGAACTTCATGCGGAGGGCCCTGAGGCGGGCCGAGTGCCTCGAGGTAATTCGCAGGGAGTTGGAGGTGAACATGTCGTCGTCCCTGCGAACCCTCAGGGCCATGGAAGAGGACCGCCTCCAGGACATTGAGCGGGAGTTCGATGATGCCCTGGCCCGGGACATCAATAAGTGAGCCGTCGGACTAGCCCGCTGCTATTGTAAATAGTTAGATAGTGTTAGGTTTCCTTTCTGTTTTTGTTTATTTTGGGGCGATTGGACAATGCACCACGTTTTTGTATATAGTTCTTTATTAGGTAGTTGTAGGTTTCATTTCATTTGTTGGGCTCATGGACCCTGGATTGGTGATTTGTATATAGTTGAACAGTGGATTTTTTTTTTTTTTTCATTTCACCATGGAGCAATGGATTTCACTTATTTTTTTCCATTGGATTTTCTTTGTTGGACTGAGACTTTGGACATATTTTCAGTTGGATTTCTTTGGATTCTGATTTCATATTTTTGATTATTTTCTGGACATGCTGCATTTTATTTCTTCTTCACATTATTGTGTGTTTTCTTTTCATTACATTCATTTTGGATTTAATACATTTTTGTTTCATACTTCGGTGTGTGGTATTCTCTCATTGATTTGATGCATGTCATGATATGGGTTTTCACATTCACTTACACCCATTGTGTGTGTGTGACGGACATGTGTTCATTTACATACTTGCCATTCGGGTTGTATCATGTCTTTGGCATTTCTATGTGGGTGGATGCAATACTTGGTTGGGTCTTTGGGCTGGGGTGGCATGGGATGTGATGTGGCTGGCCATTAGGCCCATGATTGAGGATCGTCATGACGTGGAGGCAGGGGGACGTGTGGGGGCCTGCTGGCAGGTGCCCCTGCTGCTGGGGGGTGAGGTTGCTGGGGGACATGAGTGGGGGCCTGCTGGCAGGTGCCCCTGACTGATGGGGGGTAGGGGTGCTAGGGGACATGAGTGGGGGCCTGCTGGCAGGTGCCCCTGACTGCTGGGGGGTGGGGGTGCTGGGGGACATGTGTGGGACATGAGTGGGGGCCTGTTGGCAGGTGCCCCTGACTGATGGGGGGTGGGGGTGCTGAGGGGCATGAGTGGGGGCCTGCTGGCAGGTGCCCCTGACTGCTGGGGGGTGGAGGTGTTGGGGGACATGTGTGGGACATGAGTGGGGGCCTGCTGGCAGGTGTCCCTGACTGATGGGGGGTGGGGGTCCTGGGAGACATGAGTGGGACATTAGTGGGGGCCTGCTGGCAGGTGCCCCTGACTGATGGGGGGTGGGGTGCTGGGGGACATGAGTGGGACACAAGTGGGGGCCTGCTGGCAGGTGCCCCTGACTGATGGGGGTGGGGATGCTGGGGGACATGTGTGGGGCATGAGTGGGGGCCTGCTGGCAGGTGCCCCTGACTGCTGGGAGGTGGGGGTGCTGGGAGACATGTTTGGGGCATGAGTGGGGGCCTGCTGGCAGGTGCCCCTGACTGATGGGAGGTGGGGGTGCTGGGGGACATGAGTGGGGGCCTGCTGGCAGGTGCCCCTGACTGCTGGGGGGAGGGGGTGCTGGGGGACATGTGTGGGACATGAGTGGGGGCCTGCTGGCAGGTGCCCCTGACTGATGGGGTGGGGGTGCTGGGGGACATGAGTGGGGGCCTGCTGGCAGGTGCCCCTGACTGCTGGGGGGTGGGGGTGTTGGGGGACATGTGTGGGACATGAGTGGGGGCCTGCTAGCAGGTGCCCCTGACTGATGGGGGGTGGGGGTGCTGGGGGACATGAGTGGGACATGAGTGGGGGCCTGCTGGCAGGTGCCCCTGACTGCTTGGGGGTGGGGGTGCTGGGGGACATGTGGACATGTGTGGGACATGAGTGGGGGCCTGCTGGCAGGTGCCCCTGACTGATGGGGGGTGGGGGTGCTGGGAGACATGAGTGGGACATGAGTGGGAGCCTGCTGGCAGGTGCGCCTGACTGCTGGGGGGTGGGGGTGCTGGGGGACATGAGTGGGGCCCTGCTGGCAGGTGCCCCTGACTGATGGGGGGGTGTGCTGGGGGACATGTGTGGGACATGAGTGGGGGCCTGCTGGCAGGTGCCCCTGACTGCTGGGGGGGTGGGGGTGCTGGGGGACATGAGTGGGGGCCTGCTGGCAAGTGCCCCTGACTGATGGGAGGTGGGGGTGCTGGGGGACATGAGTGGGGGCCTACTGGCAGGTGCCCCTGACTGATGGGGGGTGGGGGTGCTGGGGGACATGTGTGGGGGCCTGCTGGCAGGTGCCACTGACTGCTGGGGGGTGGGGTGCTGGGGGACATGAGTGGGGGCCTGCTGGCAGGTGCCCCTGACTGCTGGGGGCCGGGGTGCTGGGGGACATGAGTTGGTGATTATTAGTGCAAGGTGACATGTGGCTTGGCTGGGGGGCATGCCCATGATGGATGGGCTGCCTGCGGGACATGACCAGGGGTACAGGGTAGTCCCCTGTGGTGTGGGCTGCCTGCAGGGGCCGTGGAGGGTGTAGAGGGAACACCTGGGAGGACCCACACTGCCAATTCACATGTAGGACTCCCCGCGCACCCCCGAAAATCACGTACCCCGCTCTGACAGCAAAATTGCATGTGAAACTTCCCGCGCACCCCAGGAATACACGTACCCCACTCGCACAGGGCCTATCACGTGTGAAACTTCCCGCGCACTCCAGGAATACAAGTACCCCACTCGCACAGGGCCTATCACGTGTGAAACTTCCCGCGCACCCCAGGAATACACGTACCCCACTTGCGCAGGGCCTATCACATGTGAAACTTCCCGCGCACCCCAGGAATACACGTACCCCACTCGCACAGGGCCTATCGCGTGTGAAACTTCCCGCGCACCCCCAAAATACACGTACCCCACTCGCACAGGGCCTATCGCGTGTGAAACTTCCTGCGCACCCCCGAAATACACGTATCCCACTCGCACAGGGCCTATTGCGTGTGAAACTTCATGCGCACCCCAGGAATAAACGTACCCCACTCGCACAGGGGCTATTGCATGTGAAACTTCCCGCGCACCCCCGAAATACACGTTCCCCTCTCCAATTCCGTGTGAAACTTCCCACGCACCCCAGGAATACACGTACCCCACTCCACAGGGCCTATCGCATGTGAAACTTCCCGCGCACTCCAGGAATACACGTACCCCACTCGCACAGGGCATTTCACGTGTGATACTTCCCGAGGACCCCAGGAATACACATACCCCACTTGCAGAGGGCATTTCGCGTGTGGAACTTCCCGCGAACCCCTGTTATACACGTACCCGCTCCAATCGCGTGTGACACTACCCATGCAGTGGGGTACGTGTATTCGGAGGGGTGCGCGGGGAGTTTTACAAGCATTTTCATGGTTGGGGGCCTGTGCGCCATGTACGGGATTTGTGCGCTGTGTATGGCGCACGGGGAGGGGTTGGGGCGTAACTGGCGCTGCTGCAGGGTCGCTCCCCACTCTGCGCCACGGCTGGTTTGGGAAACTAAAATCCATGAATACGCTGTGCGCGGAAATGGATTTTAGCGCACACGGCTGGTACACTTGTGCGCTGAATTCTATGAATTACCCTCTTTATCATTAGCCGAGTGCAGTAACACAGAAACCGCAAGGCACAAGAGATCCTGAGCGAGCTTGCTGATGCTTAAATCCAATAATCGCGTGGACATACAGGAATATATATGGAACCTGATCAAACCACGTATAAGCTAATCCATAGGGAAAGTAGTATAACATGGACAGTGTAGATACCGCATTATAAGGTTTGGACAGTGTAGATACTGCATTATAAGGTTTAGGAAAATTACAGCAGACCTAAATCCCTGAGCAGGAGATGAGCTGAGTTGATTCAGGCTGGACAGAGGGTAAAGACGCGCGAGACAGACCCACAGCCAAGGTCAAGAGATGTGAAGACATTCCAATCCCCAGACGACAAAGGGACCAGCTGCAAAGAAACAAAATAAATCCTCATAATTAGGAGCAGCAGAGCTCGATTTTGTGGTCTCTAAACACGTGGTTCAGCCGAATGGAACAATGGACAGTGTTCCATGGTGGGAAAGAGGAGCCAGTCCTAGCAGCCAGACGCAGATTGCAACAAGTGTTGCTACCATGAGGAGAATATTCTCATAAGGCGAAAGTGGTGTAAACAAGTTACAATACAGACACATAATCGTTCACATTACCTTGAAGAGGTATACTTGAGCTGAGTCCCAGGCCTGGGGGGATCAACTCTAGCCAATCACAGTTCAGCATTCCAGGGGTGAGTAGCCACGGGCGAGAGCCAATAGTAAGCCCACTACTCTGCAAAAATGCCGTAGCTAGTGAATTGGGGATGGGACAGGCCAGCCACCTGACATGTAAGAGCCAGTAAAATAACACGTATAGGTGATCATATAGGTTATTAGACTCCCCATGGCCAATCCCTCACGCCGATAGGTTTTTGGAGAAAGGCCCAAGTAATGACAGAGTAGTGATGTAGTTTTAGAGTAAAACTGGCCTGCGAGAAAGGAGATATCAAGAAGTACTGGAATTCACCTGTGTTCTTTTGTCGATCCCTGTAGGTTTTATTTGTAATAGACTGCAGTTTAAAGTTGCCGTTGACTGAGTCCTCTGTGTATACTGTGGGAGGGAGTTGGCCTCTCCAAGTCCACGGACTACCAGCACGCTCTGGCATAACTGGGAGTTCGTCCCAACAAGAGCATTCCATTTATATGTGAATATTTGCGTTTTGACCGATGCCCTACCGAGTCACTTTCTTTTGTCATGATGGATTGATTGATTGATATTGTATTTCTATCGCGCTCGTACACAAGTGTTTCAGAGCGCGACAAGGCAAGGGAGGGGAACAGGGTAGAACAAAAGAGCGATCTTACTAGGCCCAGTTACATTGAGAACGCGCAAGTGCATGGGAGAGGGGTGAGGGGAAAAGTGCATGGAAGGGGGAGAGGTGGAAAGTGCGAAGCAGAGGAGAAACAGATAAATAACAATAAATAAATAATAAAGGCAACAAACAGTGGTAATGCAGCCAGCAATTTGCAAGTGCTAGGTTTAAGGCAGCAGACAGGGTAGGTCCGATAAGTGCAGGAAGAAAAAAGGGGGGCTGTATGGGTACAGATACAGACCCCAGTGCAAGGGGTAGCCCGGAGGCAGTGCGGGAGGGTGGCAGGATGAGCAGGTACCTGGGCCCAAAAGACAGAGGGTGGCCCGGTGCACGGTGCCAAGAGAGAACAGATCAGCAGGGGAGAGGGGGAACGAAGGCAGAAGAAAAGAGTAAGGTCTTGAGATGCTACCGGAACCGGAGATGGTTCTCCTCAAGTTTTAGAGTGGCAGGGAGGCTGTTCTAGAGGGAGGCCCCAGCCGAAGACAGAGATCTACCCCCAGCACGTTTCTTAGAAAAACGACTGACCCTGATTGAGTTGAAGGTAGAGGAGTGAAGAGCTTGAGAGGGGAGGTATTTGCTGAGGGAGAGCTGAAGGTATTTTGGACCCAGGCCCCAGAAAGTCTTGTGGACAATGCAGAGGGTTTTGAATTTAATCCTTGCATCCACTGGGAGCCAGTGGAGAGATTTCAGAGCTGGAGAGATACGATCCCAGGGCTTGAGGCAAAGGACAAGTCTCGCAGTCCTGTTCTGGATTATTTGCAGAGGGCGGAGAGTAGAGGCAGGTAGATTTAGAAAGAGGCTGTTACAATAGTCCAAGCTAGAGAGAACCAGAGCGTGAGATACCATGAGCTTCTGGGGGAAGGAGAGGAAAGGCAGAGTAACCCTGAGGAGGTGCAGTCGGAAATTTGACTTTTTAGAGACCTCATAGATGTGAGCAAAGAAGGAAAGGGTGGAGTCAAAGATGACCCCGAGGTTCTTAGCCTCGCAGGTGGGGGTAGGAGGAGGGCCAAGGGAGGCCGGCCAGAGAGTGAGTGGAAAGGATGGTGAAGGTGTGCCGATGAGGAGGATCTCCGTCTTGCTGGCATTCAGACAAAGATCATTGGCGGCACACCAATCTTGAATGGCAGTTAGGCAATCAGAGATGAGAGAGGGAGAGGAGGTGGCAGAGGGCAGCCTGAAAATGAGTTGAGTGTCATCAGCGTAGAACTGGAAATTTGAGCAGAAAATGGCAATGCAGTGGACGAGAGTTGCCAGGTATTGGTTGAAAAGCCAAGGCGAGGGGTTAGAGCCCTGGGGGACACCACAGGTAGAGAGGAAGATAGATGAAAGGAAGGACCCAAGTTGGACCTGGGATGGGTCGATCTGAGAGGAAAGAAGTCAGCCAGGCCAGAGCCTGATCAGTGATACCCAGGTTTTCACGGAGACAGTTGAGCAGGATGGTATTGTTGATCGTGTCGAAGGAAGAAGAGAGATCGAGGAGGATGAGGACAGAGGGAATGTTACAGTCAAGGTTGGTGAGAAGATCTTTACGGATGTTTAGGAGAGCAGTTTCCGTGGAGGAGAAACCGATCAGTCAAACACATACTACTGGAAGCATGTTAGAGTTATCCTGTGTTATACAAAGGAGGTTGGTGACAGCGACAAGGGGTCGACAACAAACAAAGGATCGCATGCTCAAGCAGGGTGCAGGTTTGAAAGCAAGATGATGGTGTCAAGAAACAAAGGATGCCCTGTTCGGCTGTAACTAGTATACCAGGGGTCCTCCAAAGCAAATTAAAGACTGGAACAGCAAAGCAATCCAAAAGGAGCGTACAACAAGCAGAAAGTAACACTGTTTATTATAGGCCCAGACGCAGCTGGGAGAGCATGGTTGAAACAGCAAGGTGGATCAGAACTGTGTGAAGAGACCTGTCAAAGCCGCCCACTGTGGGCACAACGGTATCAGGTAATAATATCGCCACATTTATGGTCGCCGTAAATAATATCGCCGGGAAAATGTTGTGGCGATATTATTTGGGTGACCATATATATGGCGACAGGGGCAACAAAAAAAATGTGGGGGTTGCGGGGGTGTCCCCCGCATGTTCCATGCAATAATGTCGCCACAAAAAACGACAATTTTTCGGCGATATTTTTGTATGCCGATATTTTTGTGACGACATTATTACATGGAACCGGGCACAACTTGTATACAGTAAAGCATAATTTGCATGAACCAAATTAAGACATTTGTTGCTACTCTTTACGAAAGCTGTTTGGTGGAACTATGTCAGTCCCCAATAGCCAAACATACGTTAAACAATTATAATTGGTCGATGCCATCCCAACCCCCATTGTCTCACACCACCCATCGTGACGTCACAAGTTTTACGTGATAGTGCTGACCACAGGAACTTCATTAATCTGTCAGTGCGCAGCTCTCAGGGGGGAACACAACACAACCTGAATATGGCTGAGGGGAGACATTCACATGGCATCGGACCAATGAGGTGCCCAACGAACATCAGCAAGGACACAAAACACTGTTGCACCCTGGGGACACTGGAACCCTCCTGATGATTAATCCCCTCCTGGCTCACCCCTTGCCCCACTGCCCTCATCACAGGCCCCTCTGCCAGGGGACAATTTGAAACAGTTTACCTCATTGTGGTATTAGTTTTATTTGCCTACATGTATTGGGTAATTCTCTGCATTTCCCAGCAAGCACCCAGGTGCCTGGCTCACTGGCCTCGAAAGTATCTGTTGCTCCCATTCCCCGGCGGCTACGTTATCCTGGGAATGGCCATCTTGCAACATTTCTCCATCACACTGCTGTAGCTGAGCGCTCGAGAAATGTGTGTTTGCCCAGGACACAAGGCCTGTGGCTATGAGGAGACAAATGTTTTACTTACCCGCGGCCAATAGTCCAAAATGGCTGCTATGTAATTCACATTATGCTACACTACCTAATCTACACACTACCACTGCCCTTTATCCCTATTCCCAGCGTGCCCCGCAGCCCCCGACCCCACTTGTGCTCCCACTCCCCACTGTTCCCCATGGACTTCTCTGGCTGAAACTGCACACATGGCGCATACGTTACCCAGCATAGCTGTCATTGATGTCCCTCCTTCCAGGACCGCCCCTCCACCTATCAGTCACATAATTGGTAGGTGCGCCCCCCTTGACAGTGTTGAATTTGCATCTTTACCGCACTAGTCCCCTTTAGTCACAGGAATATCACAGCACCAGGTTTTACCCTTTTTCCACAAAATCTCTTACCAGGACAGTTCTGGTTCCTCTTGCTGACTTCCCTAAGCTATATCCTGGTTCTTCTTAACCTGAATCCTAGGGTCAGGACAGGGTGAGATAAGCTCCAACAGGACCTAAGGAGACAACTACTCAACAGAAAATTGAGAAACACAAAGAACATAATGGGCCTCATTACAGGTCCGGCGGTAGCCCTGCCGATGCTACTGGTGGGTTGCTACCAGACCCGTAAATATTTACTGGCGCCTGACTTCCCGGTGCCACCGGGAGTTTACAAAGTCAGGCGCCAGTGAAATGTAAGTCCCCATTCCCATAGTGTCCTAAAGGACATGGAAACCCTGACACCATTGCTAACGGTGCCGGTGTTTCAGTGACCGGTCTGCCTACCTTGGCCGCTGTGCCCGACAGGGTCAGACCTGTCAGGCACAGTGACTCTGGCAGACAGACCTGTAATATGCCGGTCCGGAAACAACTGTGCCGGTTAACTTGCCGGCAGCCTTGTTTCCGGACCCGCAGGGTCATAATGAGGCCCATGTCTTGAGTACAATGTCCAGTCTGTATTGTAATGTGCACAGGTTCAGGCTGTTGACAGTCAGGAATGTGTCCAACAGACACAAATGAACAGGGTGGTTTTAAATGCCCAGCACACTTCTTTCATTGGACTTGACATGATCCCAATAATGTCCTCTGGGGATTCTCCTGGATTCTGAAGCCTTGGGGCACACTACTACCCGGCAAGAGTTGCAGTGCCCCTCCCCCTGCTCCCCATGGCCTGTTCTTGAACTCTTGGCAGGGCAGGCTTTTGCAGCTTTCCCTCTCCTGCCTGGTTGCTTGTGCAGGATCCCCTTAAGCCCCTCTTATAGCGTCCCTCTGAGGCTGCTGTAATTATAACCGCAGATGATCCTGCAGTCTTTGCCTCCAGGGGTGGCATAGCAGAGCGGTGGCTTCCCCTGGCCCCCAAAGATCCACAGTCCCCTGTTTGTGGTTTCCCACCAAGTAACTCCACCACACTTTATTGAAATTGTAAACAGATGCTCTGCCGTTCCCTGTCAGAACCATTCCTCTATGTGGGAATGCACTGTCCGGACCAGAAAACAAACACTTATTTTTATTCAAAGGGAGGGCACCAGTGCTAAAAAGCAAGCTTTCAATACTGTTCTGGGGGCAATGTTGGCACTCCAGACAACACCCAATGCTTTTCGCATGGATATTTTGACAGGGGAATGTGAACGCTACACAAATGACAAATAAATAAAGAATCTGATCAGCAGATGTCCCTTTCATAGATGGAATTGCCCGCATCATTTTATTAATTAATAAAAATCAGAAAGGCCGGGGTTCCTATACCGTTGCCGAATGGCAATTCCTCACAGCCAGACTACACTGAAATCTCTGGACACTCCTGCTGCACTCCCATTTCTAGAGCAGCATAATGCACTCCAACCCACTGCCATTCACACTGCACTCCAAGCACTTCACTGCCCAACTGCACTCACATCTCTTGACTGCCAGGCCGACTAGCAATCGCTGGACTTCTACACTGCACTGGCATTTCTGCACTGTCCAACTGCACTCACATCTCCTGGCAGTCCCACTGCACTAAAATCGCCTGACTCTGACACCGCACTCACATAGCCTGACTCTCATAAGGCACTGAAAAAACACTTTACAAATAGGTCATACGAATGTGGGCCCTATTTAAATAAAGACCCACTTTGTGCAGAAGGCTTTGTCAATCGAAACTCTTCTTAAACTCCCTAAACATTGCAAGTAAGGTGTCTCATTATTGCACGTTAAAGTCATGTCTGCAGATTAAACATGACAGGAAACACTGAACACATATTGGTGTACTAAACGCAAAGTTCAACACAGAGGCACATCAAAGCGCTACAGCTCCATGTAGTATGATTAAGATGCGGTGCCCACACATGAAGCAATACATTGACACTTGCCAATTCTCTGAATCTCCCACAGACATCCGAAAACAATAACTACCTTAATATCCACCTTGTTCACGCCACCTAATGAGCCCCAGTGGGATTGTGGGGGATTTCCCTGATAAATCACCCTACTGGCAGAACATTCTAGTCCATCTGAAAGGTTAATTCTGCATAATCCAACTGTGTCCACTGATCAGAATCTGAAACAGGCCCTCCTCGTGAACACAACCGCCCCTGAAGTGTTCTGAGCAATTCCGTCTCCAAGGCACAATGCGTCCCCATGAAGCGATTTATCATCCCATGGGCAAAAAACAGTTGCTGGCCTCCAGCGTGACTGTGGCTCATTGCTTTTAATGAGCCGGTGCTGATGGTGTGCCTGGGAGCGGGAGGCGGGCTACAGCGACCCATGTGTGCTGACTGTGTGCGGCGTGTGTACAAGAGATGCTCTCTGGCTGGCACGCAGACATCATTTCGAAAGTTCTTTTTTAAGCTGGAGAGATCGTGGGAGTAGCTAAAGGGACACGTTTTGGAGTCATGGACCCACACTTGTCATACAAGACAATGCCACTCTCATCCATCCCCGCAGTTAGAATTACATGGTGGTCAAAGGCGTTGTTGGCCAAGTGGCTTTTAGGATTATTAATATGACTTTCTTTCTCTCTTTGTTCATGAAACTTGCAAGGCACTGAACAGGTAGATCCTCCATTTGCCACGGTACGAGTGGCCCAGCCCATTTATGCCTTCGTGGGGGGCAAGTCAAACCACTGAGAGCTGTTGTGGGTTCAGTCTGCGCCAGCGCTGGCCAAACCTACGTTGGTTCAGTGGCATTGAGGGGTAGACAGTGGACAGGAAGCACTTGAAGGCAGCAGGGTGTTGCAGGAGGTGGTGGGTTTAATCAAAGGAGACTTTGGCATAGAACATAACCCAGAACATATATAGCCGGTCAGATAGCACAGCGAGTAGAATGCTCCCGTGCAGAGCCTGCAGACCACACTCAGCCTTTCATGCTTCCGAGGTCGATAAATGAGCACCACACACCTGGGCAAAAATAAGCAGCGAGGGTTTGTAGTGCTATATAAATGCTTTTTATTATTATATAATTAGGAACTCTCAAAAAGAGGCACGTATCAATGATAGTGCAATTTGCGCCACTCGAAAATCGAAACATCCAATCCTTACAGGTATTCATTACAACACCGGCGGTAACCAATGGCGCTATTAGCACCATAGTTGCTGCCGGTATTGTAACGAGGCCGCCATGGTGCAATGGGGAATTACCACCCCATTCCAAGGTTGGCGGGGCGGTAATTCCCCATGCACCATTGGCCCTTCCCCATTCCCATTTTTGCCCCATAGGGCTCAATGGGAATGGCGGTAATTACGGTACCGCAAATTGTGGTACCGTAATTACCTTCAAGGTCCCTTTGCGGGTCCCTACTTTAACGGCTGGTCCAGACCAGCCGTTAAGGTCGGGAGCCGCAAAGGGACCTTGTAATTAGGCACTAAGGGGTTAACGGCGCCGCAGCCTTTTACGGCGCCGTTAACCCCTTAGCGCCTGGGTCGTAATGAAGCCTATAATGCACTAAAAGCATTCCTGGTAAAGCATAAGAACTCCAAATCAGAAAATAACAAACGTAAAATTAAATAGAGCCCTCCATAGCCCCATATTCACCTCTTAATGCTTTTGAAAGGGCCAACCATGCCTTTGGCATTCACGCACTCCGAATCATCCAAAATGACAGTTTATTAGACCGAATTGATGATTTTGCCGAATGTAAGCCGTTTCGAAATTTACGAACGGTCCGAAAAGTTCGACCAAATCACCCATGCGGTGTTAGCGGCTGCAGGGGTGCCCCCGCATCATTGGTCAGTATATTGTGAGCGGGGGATGTCCCCTGCAGCCATCCCAAAAAAGCCACACAAAAATGTAACTGCGCAACATGCAAACAGTCACTCCACCACCCACTATTCTCCATACTCCAGGTGAGAAAACCTGCACTTCCAAGGAACCCATCAGGCGCAGAAAGCCAAAGGTTATTTGCTCCGCTGCGGTAGGAAAGAAACTAGATGGACCAGCCCATGATCACGCATCTGACCAGGTTACAATCCAGGCGTGGAAACGTTCCTAACATAGTGCTTGAATGGCAGACATTCTACACCAGGCTGCAATTGACATCAGAGTCAATAGAGGACTTTGTTACCGCGCTTAAGGAGTGAGCGAGTACGTGCGCTTTTGGGATCATGTCTGACCAGCTCATAAGGGGTCAGCTTCTGTTGCATTGTTGAGACACGAAGACCCAAGAAACCCTCTGGATGAGAACAAATCCCACTCGAGAGCAAGCAATCGCCATCGACAAAAAAATAGAATGATCCCTCCACTCCTTAAAAGAAGTGAACCAAGTAAATATCAAAAGAAGTGTGCACAGTAAGAGAATACCCGAGAAGCCAGACTGAAAAAGAACTTCCGCCCAGTGAAGAACATGGGACAAACCTCCAAGGACAAGGTCTCCGGACAGGAGATGCACCAAAAGAAATCTAGAATGGTTCCGATGTGGAGATCTCAACGACATGGCCAGCGACGGGTTGTGTCCAGCCACAGTAAAGGAGCGCGCAGAATGCTACAAAATAGATCCCTTCGCCACCATGTGCAATTCTAAGAGAAGACACACAGTGGCAGCAGTACAAGGAAATTCACATGCTGAAGAAACCAGTGAGCAGTTCTGAGTGTCGAAAGCAAAGGGAACGCAAGCAAGAAACCCTGATCGACAAATCCAGTACCAATCTACTGGCAGACTCTGGTACCGACTACACAATTTTACCTAAAGAAACGTATTTTAGGTTGTTTCCCACCTGCGAGGGGTGCCGTCACACACCGAATATGAATCCAGGAACTCACAGGGCCTCATTACGAGTTTGGAGGTAGCCATGGTGCTATTAGCTCCATTACCGGGTTCCTGCAATGAGGACTTACCGGGTCATTCTGACATAGGAGGACCCAGTAATTCCTCCTTGCAGGAATCATTCCTCATTCCCATTTGAGCCCCCTTAGGGCTCAATGGGAATGGGGAGGGAGGTAATAACGGGCATATTACAAGTGGCCCGTTATTACCTCCCTCTTCCCTCACGGGACCCGGAAAAGATGTCTGGTTTTACCAGACATCTGATCTGGGTCCCGCAAAGGGAAGCTTGTAATTGGGGTTCCCTTAATGAAAGGGGCCGGCCCCGTACCGGCCCCCTTCACTATGGGAGTGCCAGGGTCGTAATGAGGCCACAGAGTCCACAAATTCGACCTAATTGGATACAGGAGAAGCACAGTGTCCTTCAAGGAGCACAGAGCTATCATCAAGGTATATGTCTCTGAGAAGGGCTCTGTGTTCCTGCGTTGAAAGAACAAGAGACTTCTTGAGATCAAGTTGGACCCGTGTTCCCCTGAATAAGTGTTCAATGTCAAACGGCAATCTTACTGTAGCAGTCTTACTGAACTCTCAAAGAGATATATTTCAATAGGAGCGTGGGATGCTCAAACAGTATATCCACAAAATCATTGTGCGCGTCAGCGCCGTACCTCTGAAACATAAGGTGTAGCCAGTTCCCCTAAATGCACACAAAGAACTAAAGCAAATACTTGATGAACTTCTTGGGGAAGGCGTCATCAAACCAGTGGAAGCCAGAGTATGGCTAAGCCCAAATTGTACTCATGAAAAAGGAAGGCGGTCTACAAATGTATATGTGCGTTGACCGTTGCGGCCTGAATATGGAAATTGTTTCAGAATCCTACCCTTTACTGAATATCATGAAACTACTTGTTAGTTCAAGACACAAGGGGGCTCATTGCGAGGTTGGAGGTAGCCATGGCGCTATTAGCACCATGGCTGCCTCCAAAATTGTTTTCCGACTCCGGTCTGGAGGATGGAGCAATTACCGGTCCATTCCGAGGTCGGAGGGACCGGTAATTCCCCATTCACCAGAGCCATTCCCCATTCCCATTTGAGCCCCTATAGGGCTCAATGGGAAGGCGGCAATAATGGTACCGCAAATTGCGGTACCGTTATTGACCCCGGTATCCCTTTGCGGGTCCCGTCCTGAACGTCCTTAACGCCTGGTAAATAATCTCAGACAATAAAGTCAAATTTGTAAATGGTAAACTTCCTGAAAGGCAACAACATAAAATGTATTGTGTAGCACTACACCACCCGAAGGGAAACAGACAAGTGTAACGAGCAGATCGCAAGATGAAAGGAGTGATCCAGCAAGCCCGAGCATGCTATGATATGATATGGCATTTATAACGCGCCTATAAACAAGTGTTTCAAGGCGCGACGAGGCAGGGGAGGGGAAGAGAGGGAAGACAGAGACAACGATCTTACTAGGCCAGGTGACATTGAGATCGCGCAAGTGCAAGGGAGGGGGAGTGGAAATGTTTGAGGGGGAAGTGCAGTACATAGGATAGCAGTAAATAAATAGAAACAATAAATAAGAAAATAAGCAGTGCAGCCAGCTGGTGGCAGGTGCAAGGATAAGTGCAGACAACAGGTATCAAGTGCTGGTAAGGGGCTGTAGGGATACAGAAACAGCCCCTCGCAGGGGTCTGCAACCTTTGGCTCCCAGATGTGTTTGGACTACCATTCGCATCCGGCCTGTACAGCATAGTCAATGTCAGGAGATCATGGGAATGGTAGTCCAAACACATCTGGGAGCCAAAGGTTGCAGACCCCTGCAGGGTTGGCAGGGGGGGGCAGTGCAGGTGTGCAATTGGCGGGGAGGGGACCTGGGCCCGAGAACAAAGGGTAGCCAGGTGACCAGTGCAGTTTCAGTCAGGAGTTCAGCAGTGGAGAGGAGGACAGAAAGCAGAAAGCAGAAGCAAAGAGGAAGGTCTTGAGGTGCTTCCGAAACCAGAGATGATTCTCCTCAAGTTTCAGTCTTGCAATGAGGTTGCCAAGAAAAAAGAGAGATCAAAGGCCAACACGAAACCGAGTCCAGCTTGGGCACACTCCAAGAGCAATGATCAATCAATAAACAAAGCACGACTCATGAGAACCTTGAACAACATTCAAGGACACCAAAGAGAAAACTTCAACATTTGAACATGGACATCAGTTAGAGAGATCAACATAGGGGATACAGTGAAGATACAAATGCCCAGAAGAACAAGAACACCTCATAGAAATACAATTGACACCTACCAGTTATAGAATCACACAAAGACACTGTAACAATTGAAGGCAGAAGGATATGCAACATAGCCTGGGTAGCAATCTACCAGAGAAGAAAAATAGTTGAAGCAGGTAAAGTGTTCACAAATGAGATACTACAATGTCCCTCCAGCTGAAACGACAGAACACAACAATTATCGACCAAAGAAGAGCAGCCTGTGAATGATGGCTGGTGTAGAAGATTCCAGGAGAAATGGAGAGAACACTGCAGCAGATAGGAAAGAAACACACGCCCAACCAGAAGAAGACAGACATCAAAGAAGAAGATGCATTCCTGAAATGATCAATCAGTATGAACTTTATTAATGACAGATGGGGATGAAATAGTGTTGCTCCTTTGGAGTTTGCATGATCCGTGACAAGTCACAAATGCACGCCGCTAGTTGCGCGGCACAGAATGTGGGGGAGGGGCATTGTCTTGGCCAGAGAAGGGAGAAGCCAGGGATCGAAAGGCGTAAAACACGTCTGCCCGAGGCTCCATGAATATGTAAATATATATATGCCGTGTCAGCATTTGATAAATATTTATAATGATACAAATATACAAATAAAGAACACTGTGAACCACCTTAAACCTTCATCTTTTATTATTACAAGAAGAGCCGTTCCAATGGTTTCTGGTCCACTGAAGACCAACACCAGTAAAAACTCAAACACAAAAATACACATACACCTTATGTTAAGGATTTCAATCCGGCAATACACCAGGGTCTCAGCCAAGCATGAAATGCACCAATGAAATACTTATTTATTGTGTCTATAGGTTTAATATTCTGAGTGATATACCACTCATATTACACCCCTTCTTAAAATACTCGCAGGTCACAATGGACCAGGAATCAGGCTGGTTGGTAAAGGTAATATTTATTTATTTATATAAAATTCAAATCAAACACGTTTTAATATACGGGGCAGCAATCACAGATGTGGTGACAAGACAAATAAGAAAGTAGGTAATGCAGATGAATTCACTTTTGACAGCACAGAATATAAAATATCAGAGAAAAGAACAGTTTTGGCTTATTGGAAGATAGCGCTTAAGTTAAGATTTCCCCCTGCTAATTTCTCAACTCACAAATAAGCAATTCTACACAGATGTAAGTAAGCAGCAGGTATTCAGGAATATAGAACCGTGTATAGGGTTTGAATACAATCTTCTCCCCCCAAACAAGAGAGAAAAACGTTTTGGAAATTTTACACTTTTTAAAAGGACATTCGAAAATGGCTCTGTGAAACAATGAAAAGTGTGCAAAAATCCACAAATTGATATAAATTCCTATGGGAGTAACACTGAAAAGATCCTAACAAACATAAACTATAATATGAGCAACAGTACACACTTTGAATCAGAATGGAAGTTTGGAAATACTTTGAATGGGAAAACAGACATGTAAAACTTTTGCAAAATTGCGAATTCCCGCCTAAGTTTCCCAATACGATTATTTAAAAAAACGGGTCAAATACACTGTTTTCGGATGCAGTCTTTAGGTGTGGATGTAGCTAAAGGTATTAGGTTTAAGTCAGAGTTGAAATTAAGTCTCTAGCTATTAAATTGAGGAAGTTATGCCAGTTTGAATGAGAGGCATTTTTAGAAAAATAGAACTGAGAAAAAACAGAAAATCAGTTTTAAAATGGCAGGTTGCTTTTACTTAAACTAGATTAAGGCTAAGAAAAAGAAGACTGCCACCTGTGAATCTCCACAGTTACTTGGCCACTGTAACCCTTCACGTGGTGGATACCCCGTTTTCTTTATGGGAATTACTTTATTTAATCCAAATCACTAATGGCTTAGGGTCTAGTAAAACAAAAATGAGAAAATCGGCGCTAACACAAAGAATCACAGACAGAGTTGCAAGAATGGTTCTGACAATATTATGGTTCTTAAGTTAAAGATGGGATAGGTTCTAGATTGGGATGGGATAAGACAAGGCAAATATACTATGGTTTACTATGATTCCTATTGATACTTACAGTCCACTTTAATTTAAGATTGGACCGTCAAGGGATCTGGTCATCATGGATCGGGTCTACAGGCAGCAGGGCACTTCTGGCAGGATAGGTCAGCTGGGCAGTTCTGGTCAATTGTACTGGCACCTCAGACTGGACTGGATTGGATTGGATTGGCCCTTCTGGTTGCTGGACACTGTAGATCAGTGGGATGGTGAGTTTCAGCAGGCAAGCATTAATGGTAGCAAGCCAGACTGGATCAAATTGTTTCCCTGTGGTTTTGGGATAGTTTAAGGATTTGGGCCCAGCTGAAAAAGAATTCAGCACTGCTGAGGCCTGGCTTTTCAAAGAAATCTGGATCAGGAACAAGATGGAGAATTCTGGAACAGGGCGCCACGCAGAAATCAGGATGGAGTCAGGAATAAATGTGTGTTGTGTGTTGTGAGGTTCCCTTATTTATCCTGCCAAATGACATCACTAAGTGTATGGTAGGGCCAGACATACAACCCACACCCGCAAGGCCATGATTAGACAAAGGCACAGTTTCCGCCATGCTTTTTGCTGGTTGGATGGCAGAAAGTCTTGTCATATTTTATGATGTGACTTGGGAACCACCCATAGTTATTAGGACCAAAACTTTACTTTCCCACAAATTCATATTTATCTAATTATGCCCTCTAAGAAAATCAGACACATACATTACATATTGTGTGGGTTACATTTACATCCAACTCCCAAGTCAGTGATACTTGGTGTTGTCTTTCTATTGAATTTCGGCAATTTCAATCTTAAAGGTTTGGCCTAACAATTCCTAATTCGGTACATATATGTGAAATCACCCCTAGAACATGGGTAAACAATATTAGATTTTCAGCATTAATAGTTTCTGTGCAATTAGTCTTTTTGCATAACTTATGTTCCTTACGCAGTAAGAACTCCTACCAAGTCTTCAAATGTCTATCATAAATTCAGATGTCAATGTATGTACTATTCATTTGTTTACTTATTTTTGCTGCCAAGTGAAATGTCATGAAGTTCTGTGGCAAAATAAGCAATTTAAATTCAAAATTACAGGTCTGTTTTTTTTCTTACTTCCCCAGTGTGAGCAAATGGCCTGTCCTTTGAAGTTCAATGAGAAGACTCTTCCCAGAGAATGGAGCAACCTGCCCCTCCCCTGGAAGGATGAGTGTTCAAGCCTGCCATTGTCTTTGCCTGAGGCCCAGATGAAAGTCTGATGAGGTCCTTTGTCATGAGTATGCAAGGCCTCCCAGCAGCAATTAGGCCTTCCTGGCAGCAGTGACGTGGCACTCTTTCCCAGGCTGAGGACTGTCAAGGCAGAATTGTTTTTTTTTGTTGTTTTAAATAGTTAATTAACTCCAAGCTAGGTTACTTTAAGTTACCTACATCTTTCTTTAAAACATAAAATTAACACAGTTTATAGGTGGATTTTTACATTAGCAATCCTTTGACATTTCTTAAAGAATTAGGCCTTTCAACAAAAACATGCTTTCAAAACAGGCGATTTTGCACTTTCTTCATGGAAAAGCACATTAAACTGAGTTCTTTTAAATCGGCTTTTTCTATGCAGCATATACATTTTATTCAGCACCAGTTCTTCCCTTGAGTGCTGGGATTTGTTTGCAATCTGGATACTTATATCCTGCCTTTGTTTAAAGTTTCTCTCTCTGCACAGCTGATTTTGTTATTTGTTGCAATTTTAGCCAGGTTTTTCCAGTGGAACTGAAAACAATGCTCCTGGGCTGCTTTTTCCTTAGATATATTTCATAACTGCTGTCAATCAATGAGGACCGGTTCCTCTGTGCCACACTGGATGATCCTGACATTTCAGTACCCTTTTTAATCTCAATGATTCAATGGACATAAATGGATCTAGCGCCAAAAACAGCACTTTTGAAGGTTGCAAAGCTAACATTTTAAAAGGCATTTTTGGTTTTGAGCACAATTCTTCTGCTTTGCTCCAGACTGAATGTGTCACAATAACCAAAACTTGATCCAAAACACGGTAGTTGAACTCGAAGAGTAGCCGAAGAGTTCTTCCTACCAATGTATCCCTTTGTACTTCCAAATTAAATACAAAGGAATAAATTAGCCAAAAGATGGAAAACACCACACCAGATTTCGGGAAGACGCTCTTTATGGGAAACACCATGCCAGACTTCGGAGGACGCAACCACAATTGACTGTAGAATAGGAAGAAAGCTACGACCACCACTGAGCACAAAAGACCTGTATTACTATAGAAAGTCTAGAGAGTAGCAACCAGAAGAGGAACAGCTTATATAGTAATAATGTATATCAATACAAGAATCAAGGATTGACTTACCAAGTTGTGAGGAATGGAGATAGAGAGCCAAAGGGACACTCTGCACAATCCAACCTAACCCTGAAAACATGACGGCACGAGGATGCCTAGGCGAGTGCAGTAGTCTCTAGTCCAGTGCCTATCCCAATGGAACGAGGACGCCTGTCGGCTTAGCGCCAGTAGCAAGTCTCTAGTTCATGCGCTGTGTTTTTTGGGTCATGCAGGTTCTCTCTGGGGTGAGAGTTTATTTCCTCCAAAGAGTTAATCCACAACTGCGATGATGGCAAGGCGATGAAATGAAAATTCAGTATGCAAGTGCTGGAGTCAAAGTGTGATGTGATGGTGATTAGATGCCGGTGATGACTTTGAAGGAGGTAAACAAATGATGGTCAAAACATTCCGGATCGGTAACTTGCTGGCAGTGTTGTATTAAATTCAGAAAGCAGAAGCTTGGTCACAGACCTTCCGAGTTCGATAACTTGCAGGCAGCGTAATGTTGTATTCAGGAGACAAAAGCGTGGGCACGGACGTTCCGGATTCGATAACCTGCAGGCAGCGTAGTATTATAGTCAGAAGGCAAAGAGTAGTCAGAGCATGGGCCGTAATCGATAATCAGGAGGTCTTCAGAAAGGAATTCAGGAAGGGTCAAGGACAGGAAGGAGCAGAACAAGAAGTACCAAGGTAATACACAAGAGTTAGCCAAGATTCCAAAACAAAATCAGAAGCGGTGATAGCGGTAACCCGGAAGCGTTATATCGGGTGACCGCGAACTTGCCGATCTCTGCCTCTCCGAGAGTGAGTCATGTGACGAGCATAGAGAGGACGCCATAGTCGCCATGGTAACCTCGCCACGTGAGTGTTTGAAAAGCAAAAGCGAGTCCAAGGTTAACCATGACACGGAATGTTTGCATGGATAGCGTCATGACAAGAATAAGATATGTTCTTGCGAATAGAAGCTTCAGGATTGTGTGATGTGAAAGAATGCTTTTTTGGATATTTTAAGCCGTGGTTTCTGGGCCCACTCCTGACAGTATGTGGCAAAGCCCACTGGCATGCTCCTGCAGTGATAACTCTGTTTTCACCCCCCCCTACTTGACTGTGTGTGGCAGGGTGTGCAGCTGTTTCCTGGTTGTGACCCAAACACATTTTTGAAGATTTTGGCGTGCACAGGAGTCAGCGCATCCATTTTGGGCTGTTTCTTTCCCCATTTGTAAAGTGATGCAGTTGTGCATATTCAAATGGGTCAAAATATCCCACACTTAAAGTCCTGCCTTGCACATAGCAATCTCTCCTATACTCTCTTTGCTCCCACTAACTCACCAACTAGACCACCTTTTTTAGTTTTTGACAATTAGGTAAAACTTTAGCACCACTTAGAACCTGAAACTGTTGCATTGGAGTACAGGTAGGAGAGAGATGGGATATGAGGAACAACACATAGATTGAGGGGGATTGGTTAAGAGCATCATATGACTCTGCCATACGAGGCTAACAAAGGTTTACCAATTCATTGTGGCGTTGTCTAGCCGAATGTCCTTTTCTAGTTCACCACCTCTCGTGGTCCATGGTCAATCGAACACTCCCACGCAGAGTTCTGTTTTCAGCATCTCCCTACATTTGAGGCATTTCAGTTGCTTCCGTGCCACTTTGAGAATGGTGCAATTCTTGGGTCTCGATACACTTTGGGTGTTAAACCCATGTTTTGGTCTCTTAAACTTAGTTGGCATCTGGTTTGCTGCATTCATGAGCAGATGATTCTGGTTAGGCATTGCGGGGGGCTAGTTCCTGCATTTAGCCTAGACCCTTGTTCCAGCATGCCTTTTTGCCGTACAGTCTACCCCGAGACTCTGCCAATTCCTGAGGCTCTGACGAAGCACTGGGCTGGTCAACGAAGATTCCATCAGTGCTGGATCATCCATAATGGGTAACAGGGCAGTGCGCTTCCTTTATGGAGAAATTAGCAATGCTGCCATGCAAGGCATTCACCATCAGACCCTGCTTGCCCCTATATGAATGAGAGAAGTCACCATGCCACATCATGGTCTGCGTGTTCTTTGTCCATGCAGGCATTTGATGGGGTTCAAGTGCCCCGGCTATAGGGTGCCACCATCATGCAGTAAATTGTCTGACTTTCGCCTCTCGGTCAACCCCTGCCTATAAATGCATATTGCTAAGAGACCTCAACACTTGTGCTGATGACCCAATGAACTTTTATGCAAGTCTCATAAAAAGTCAAGCCAATGAACATGGATAGTCAGCAATGATATGGCCCCTATCCACCTAAAAGGCCATCAATTAGGTTGTGTTTTCAAGGAAAATCTCCAAAGTCAACATTAATTGGCTAGATAACCTAGATTGCTCCAACCAGAAGGTTGTCAATTTCACTTTGGTGCTTCCTCAAAAATTGTAGGAGCTCATTTTTTAGTTCCATGGAATTACGTGGTGGGGACCTGCTATGTTTACACCCTGGCATACACAGGTCCCCTCCATGTCTAAAATGGTGGTGTGCTCACTTGTACACCACACTTTTGCTCGTTTACGCATGGCAGGCAATGATTACAATGGATTCCCATGTTATCTGCCAGATTTTTGCATGGTGTAAAAAGCAGGCGGATTCCATAAAAGCAAGAAAATGCTTGCACAAGGGCTGGAGTATTTGTATTGCAGAGAAGAAGGGCGAGGTGGAATCGTAACGTCGATCTCCATGCAGCTTCTTTCTGCCACACAAATGAATGAAAATGAGCTAAAAGTTACATTTAATGCGTACAAGTTTTACGCATGAATTTTCAACGTCAAATATATGTTACGGCTCATCGAAGAATTAGTTCCTAAAAACAAACTTCTGCCAGTCCGTCACTAGCAAATGTATAGAGCGAAGGGTGACTAACAGCTGCATTTGATCGACCTCTACTTTCTACAACTTTTAATCCTCAAACCCCCACATTCATTTAATTGATGCTGCTGATTTTTATAACTCATCTTCACTTAATATTACTAACCAGGTGGCACCTGTAAGGCCGGCAAACGTAGTCAGAAATTAGCAAGCGCCCCATAGTGCATGACTAAACTCCATGGGCGTCTTTGCCAATTATCCTGCTGCCAGCATTTCTGGCGAAAAGACAAGTCAGACAGTCATTGGAAACACTTGAAATCCCAACCTTTTATTAATAAATTGGAAAATATTATTTTAAAACATGTGTCAGAGGGCTAATTGCCCACACACACTGTAGAAGGTTTGGGCTCAGTCGCTGGTCTCACTTGTTGAGGGAAAATTCTGGGACAGCTTTCAAGCCCTGCAACGTTACAAAGTTACAAAGTCAGCAGACCCCAGTGAACCCCAGTGGGAGATCCCCACGGCTTCTCTCCTGATCCGCATAGCGTTGCCATGGTTAGGTGCAGACAGGGCTTCCTAGCAGTACTTGGCCTAGGCAGTGCAACAGCTCAGAGGGCAATAATGGGCCTCATTATGAGTTTGGCGGTATGGCAAACTCAATAACCGTTACCGCCACTGGATCCCGCTGATTTCCCATGGGATCACAAGTGGTGGTAGGGCGGTGTAAATCCCCATTTTTGGAGTTCATAGGACGATTTTGGCAGAATTACGGCAGGCGGTAATTATGTTGTGGTAATCCTGCTGTTTTTTTAGAAAAAGTGGAGGATTTACCTCTAGCTTTTTTGATGGAGGAAAAAGCCTCACTTTCCCTCCAAACTCGGAATTTGGCGGTCCGTTGAAAATGGTGGTTATTCCGCTACTGCCCAAAAAGTGGTGGTAATAGAATTACCGCCACTTTTTTACCACACTGCCAAACTCCTACTGAGGCCCAATTCCTTGATTGTCACCTGTTAAGCGAAATTGACCTTTCTGCGTGTCCTGCAGCCTGAACGCTGCAGACTGAGGGCTCAGCGGCTTACTACCCACAGTATGCATGCTTGATGGCTCTGAGCCTACTTTTTGTAAGCTCTTCCCTACTAACAGGTCATTGGCAGTGCAGGTAGAGTTCAGGTTTAATGCCGGGGTGCGGGGGGGGATCTATGAAATAGCAAGCTTTCCTGATTGTATTGCTTAATGCGCATATTATTGAAGTGTGGATATTCAGAGATGATCAAGAATGGGAAATATTGCTATCAATACCGGTCATGTGGTTGACCATGATCAACACACAAAGGGCCCAACACACGGGTGCGAATTACCAAAGCTTTATTAGAGACTATCTACAAATTAGGGCCAAAATAATAAACTAAAGCTGCAAAAATTGTGACAACTTAAAAAAAGGGGCTGTCAAGAAAGTTAGAGGGTTGAAATAAAATGTTCTCCCAGTTCTATTTAATTCAAGGGCTGGTTTGCCATTGCAGGTTAAAGCCATACTCTGTATGCTGTTAGTCTCATGTTTAGGGGGTTTGGTATTGTCAGGGTACTTCCTAGGTCTCTTACCATATGCCTCCACATCATGTCCTGGTTCTCCAGCCACATGCTGCGATGTCTGTCTCAGCCCTGGACCCTCCACTTTCTATGCTGTTATTCTGAGCTTCTCCTGTCCCTCCTGGGCTTGTGCCTCTGTGCCTCCCTGGTGCCACTTGGTGTTTTATGATCCACAGCCGTCACTTCGTTCTCCTCCAGATGTTCCAGATGTTCCAGATGTTCCAGATGTTCCAACCATGCTATCACATTCCTCCACCTCCCACTCTTTTCCTTTCCACTTCTCTTAGTCTATTAACTCTTCGCAGCCCTCTTGGTCATCCTTCTTCCAGCCCCTTGTTACTTTCTCCTCTCACCCTTCGCAGTATTTCTCCTACAAGCCCGCTGAGTCTTTTTCCTCCCAGGCTTTTTGATCTTTCTGCTTCAAGTCCACTGATTCCTTCTTCCCCAAATCCTAACCTTCTTTTTCCTCCAAACCCTCCGAGTGTTTCTCCTACAAGCCTTCTGAGCCTGTCACCTCCAAGCCCTCTGAGTATTTCTCCTCCCAGCCTTTGAGTTTTTCCTCCCAGCCTGCTGAGTCTTTCTCATCCAAGCACTCTGTGTCTTCCTGCTCCCGGTCCTCAGGGTATTTCTCCTCTCAGCCCTCCATGTCTTTCTTCTTCCATCTCCCTGAGGCTTAATTCTCCAGGGCCTGTATTTCCCCAGTCTCATCTTTCTTACCCCACCTTTCTGGGCTTCTTATCCAGCCTTGTATCCCATGCTCTATATTAGGCTGATGGGCCTATTGTCCAGTCACCTACCTTCCGTTCTTGCTTCAGCTCCTTCTGTTCCCCTCTCCAGCCAGCTCTGAAAGAGCTCTTCCTCCAACCTTTGACTCCCTTCTGCCACAGGCCTTGCATTTTATAGGGCATTGGCCCCACCTTTCAGCCTCTCTCTGGTGTAAACTGATTTAGGTGCGTTCCCTTATGAATCTAAAATGGAGATTGGTTGGTGGGCCACACACCTGAGCATGACTACAGCCCAGATGTGGGACTTGCGGTTGGGTTGTCCTTCCCCTTGAACTGTCCTCTCTGCCTGCCACATCCTGGCCCTGCCCTTGGGTAGATTCCCGTAGGCCAACTGTTCTGAGCTGAATGAGTGTGAAGCCCTTGGGCTGTGACTCATGTCCTAACTCCTGGCTCTGCCCCCCCTCTTTGGTGCTGTGGTTTTGCATCAGGTTTCTGTACACACACAAACAAGGGGAACCTGGAGCGCAGGTGCAGCCAGCTCTGCCGGATCACCTTATAGGGGCATGAGCATCAAAGGTGGCAATGTGAAACGCCCCAACTCCAGCACATGGCATGATGTGGGTAGACCGGGTATTGACCCACGCTGCCCTCGGACTCAGCATCACCTGGATTGTGGTGGTACCTAACTTCATGGGGACCCCACCGTCCAGCAGCAAGGTCAGGTGGAGTAGTTCACAGTATAACATACTGGTGTGGTCTGTTTTCTAGAATTGTGCACCGAGATGGTTCTGACCAAGGCAACATGTTTCCCTCTAGGTGTCATGGTCTAGAGCTTAGAGACATACTCACCGAAAGGCCCTATGAGATCCACCAAGAAGGGACCCTTGGTAGAGGGCTGCTTTAGATGCCTGAGCATAGTGAGGGCATATAAGCATAGGTTGTGGTGGTGTGCATTGCTAGACAAGTTTTGGACGGATGAATGTGTGTATTTGAATGAGCGCCCTGAGACTTTTGCGTTAGTGTTGCGCTCGCTGTATAACTTCTACTGTCAGTATCTCGGCCTCCTTGGGAACAATCTCATGTTCGCTCATTCTCCCTCTTGGCTCCTAAATTTTGGAACAGCCTCTTGTCTTTGTTTGTTCTACTATGTCGTACACTTTCTGTTTTTCTTTTACAAACTATATTCTTACGTTTTCTTGAATTAAATAATTATTCATGTTGGGGAAAGGTGGGCTCTAGGATCAAACACTCCTGTGCTAAGCTTAATATTTGGTCTGCTGGTTAAGATGGTACTGTGCAAGGTCACAGGTAGGAAGAGTTGAAACCCAACACCTCTTGTAAGGAAAATATTAGGAGATCCTGGCTACCTTGCAGTATTAAGGTTTCATTGGATCTTGTGACTACAAAGATGTACACGCTGAATGCAGTGTTTCAAGGTGTGTTGTTTTTTAATGTTCATATAGTAGACATATAGGGCCTCATTAGGACCCAGGCGGTAAGGGGTTTACGGCGGCGTAAACAGCACCGACCCTTACCGCCTGATTCCGAGGTCCCTGCTTTTAGCAGGTGTTAAAATCCATGGCGCTAAGGGACCTTGTTGTTAATTACGCCACCGTAATTTACGGTGGCGTAATTAACGCCTTCCCCACTCCCATTATGCCCTATGGGGCAAAAATGGGAATGGGGAAGGGTAAATGGGTTAATGGGGACTTACCGCCCCACTCACCTCGGAATGGGGCGGTAAGTCCGCCAACCACCATGGCGTAAACGTAGTTTACGCCATGGTGGTAAAGGTACGACCCAGGCGGTAACTTATCGCCTGGGTCGTAATGAGGCCCATAGTCTAAAGTGTGGTCAGCCAACACGTGTTTCGAACCAATAGGTTCTTTATCAAGGCAGGTTTGTAATGTAGATCTGGGCATTTACAACCATGTTTCAGTTCAGTGATTTGCTGGCTGTTGCCTTTGCTCGTACAGGTATGCTGCAGGCGCATACCTGCATGAGCAAAGCCAACAGCCAGCAAATTGAACAGATCATGCTTGATCCTTGCTACTCGGCATCGCTGAACTTAAACATAATCATAAATGCCCAGATCTGCATTACAAACCTGCCTTGATAAAGAACCTACGGGTCCGAAACACGTGTCGGCCAGATGAAAGGGGTCTGCTTTGCAAAATGCACTAACCTGAGAGGCCATTGAGAGTGACGAAGAGAGATAAACCCCCAAATTCTTAATCACAGTCACTGGAAAAGGAAAGTAGCCATTGCATACATGCCAACATTTTCTATTCCATTCGGGAAACACTAATCCAGCCCTTGTTACTTTGCATTCTGGCCTGTGCGGTCCTAGTTTTAGAATGGGAAATCCAGAACCACAAGTCCCAGAATGCAATGTTAAACTCAGGACTGAACTAGTGTCTCCCGACTGGAATAGCATTAAACCTTTGACACGACTGTATGCTGTGCCGGCGAGAAGGGAGCGCACGTGCACATCTTCATGTCACGTCACAAGCTCTCCCAGCCTGGCCATGCTATGCATGACACAGTGCTTGTGCCATGAGGTGTTATAGTGCAAGTCGTGATTTCTCTCGACACTCTATTGTGTCAAGGCCAATAATATGGCCTTTCTCAAAATTAGATGGCAACCAACCTGCCAGGGAGTCATATAGAGCCAGTCCTATCCCTGACGTGGACGGTGGCAGCAGAGAGGACCCCAATAATTCTATCCTCTCCTTGTACTAAAATGTCTGTCTGCATACCACTGCATAATCTTGCCATCCCTCTGCCAGATGCACGCCAGTCTTCTCTTATTCATTTTAGAAATCTTCGTACCTGTACCAGAAAGCAAGGAAATCCAGCAAGATACATGCCATGGAAAAGAGACGCAGAGTCATGCCCGGCAGCCAGGAGCGAGAGCACTGCCTCGCGGAGATACCAAAAGTACGACCCTCCTGGCAAACACCCATAAACTGCCAAAGTCAGAGGGAGATGCTACAGCCATATCCGGCGTTGATGCAGAGATCCCAAGGAAGGGAAAAGAGCTTGTGCAACCAGCCATTGGTCCCCTAGACCACCAGGCACACAAAGGGGGGAAGGAACCACCCTTGTCCAACAGACTTACTGGGGTAGCCATATAAGATAAAGGAGATAGAGTATGTGATAACAGGGAGCATTGATCAAATGTAAAAACCATCCTAAATCTTTTTAATACTAGAAAACAACGGTTAAAACAAGATTAAATAGATACATTTATATAAGCGCTAAAGCTTGCTAATACAAACAATGAATCTAAAATTCAATAACAGGAAAACGTCCGTATCAACAAATTATAAGTGTAACAGAAGTTAGTCTTCAGTGTAACAATGCATTTCATTCATTGTATACATTTAGCAACCTAATAACAATCATCACATAGAACATGCATCAGGAGAACGTTTTAAGGAGCGAGATCCTATTCAAAAACTCCAGCAGGAGAAAGTAAGGTCAATGCAACCTGTAGAGTTTAAAGCGATTGGATCTCGCGCCTTAAAACTTTCTCCTGATGAATGTTCTATATTAAGTTATTACGGACAGGAACATGTCGAGACACCTCTGCTCTGGATGTTAACAGAGCAAACACAGATATGATTGTTAT